>NC_134695.1:46017824-46329610 GCF_050947455.1 Rhinoderma darwinii
GCTGTTCACATAAAATATAAACAAAACCAGAACAATAAAGTTGACAAGTTATTTTAGTCACATGTTGAACTCTGTAAAATAAAAGAAGCGTAGTTTTTTTCTCCCACCCTCCCCACCAAAAAAATATAAAAGTTAATGATTAAGTCTGATGCACCCCAAACAGGTATTGATAAAACGAAATCTCGTCATGCAAAAAACAAGAAAAAAAAAAAGTTATAGTTTGTGTAATAAGACAACACAAAAACAGATTAGGGTTTTTTGTGAAAAAGTAGTAAAACCTAAAAAAACCTCTTGATATTTGGAATCACAAAATCCTACGACCCATAGAATAAAGTTAGAACCTTAATTTTCACTGCACAGTGAATGGAGTGCATTTAAAACGCAAAAACCACCGGCGGAATTGCTGTCTTTTTCCATTTCCCTCCCAAAAAAATAAGTTTATATAAGTTAATCAGTAAATTATATGTACCTCAAAATGGTGCCATTGAAAAACAAAAAACTCATCTTGCAAAAAAAAATGCCTCATACTGATATGTCCATGGAAAATGAAAAAAAAAGCCAAAAAAAACTTTATGGCTCTTGGTACGCGAAGATGAAAAAATAAAAAAGAATGCTTGGTCCATAAGGCCCCGTCGTTAAAGAATATCTCCACTTTCATACAGTCCCCTTTCTTTTTAAAGGGGGTGTCAAAAATAACAAAACCCCTTAATATTCCCCATATTGGGAAAAAAATTAATACAAAAAATTTAGGGAGGAGGCTCTGGTCTACTTTTCTTCAAATGAGTAGCAGCCTCTTACACCATTTCACATAGGATGTCAGGATTCTCGCCAAGTCTATGGTCCATGCCCATACGTTGTGGATTCTGCTCCTAAATCCAGATGTTTATTATTCATGCAGATTCTGCTCTGAAAAGCCAAGGATTCGCATGTATTAGCAGCAAATACACAAGAGAAATCCCTAGTTTCAGCAGCGGATTTCCTTGAAAATCCACAGATTTGCTTCTGCAAATACTAACCATGTGAACATGGCCCTAACATGGACAGTAAACGATGCAAAACGGACATACACACCCTTCTTAATTATAACAAAAATATCTTTATTAAATACAAAAGGAGTCGATTTTGTGGATTCAGATGTAATAAGGGACTAGGAATGTCCCGGCTTGCATCATCTTTGCAAGGAATCTGTGCGTTCAAATCCGAACAGAAAAAGCTTCTTCCACCTTCTCTCAAACGTGCACCGTAGGAAAATGTCATATACCCACATGTCCTCACTTCTCCAAGGGAGCGTAGTTCAAAAGCTTCTCAATCAGATCCACATGGGCAAGAAGCATCCGGCGGCAGCAGTACCTCTTCAAGCCTAATGCATCCAGCGCATCACTTTAAAGAGAAGAAGAGTGACGAGAGCCACTGAATTATATAGGGACTGAATATAGGGACTGGAGAGAATATGAATTCAAAACTACAAGTCAATCTGATTCAACACTCCTTACCCTGGAGGCCGATGTGATCAGTGTAGAAAATTGGTTTAGGGGGTTTAAGTGATTACAACCTGTTGGCACGGTTTCAATGACAGCTCCAGTGACAAACCTGGACTCCCTGGGATGCATCCAATACTGGTACCTCCATAGGGAATAGCTGAATTGTGATTGGCTGCAGCAGTCCCATGATAAAACATCACAGGAGGCCAGCTGTACGGAGACAAGCCGATGGAGCAGGGACATGTTGCTCCGGGAGCACCAGGGGAGGGGAGTATAGTCCTTTTTACATTTTAAGCTTTGAGAAAAAAAATATACTGGGGACTTGCAAAATCTGCAACTGGCATTTGTTGCAGATTTTGACTTCTCCACTGAACTTGTGAAATTGATCTGCAGTGGATTTCAAAATCCAAACCACAGGTCAATTTCCACATGAAAATTTTTAGCAGCGCGTTGATGAGATTTATTAAAAACTTTGTTGCTACTGCAATACACTGCAGATTTTTGGCCCAAAAATCTGGACGGAAAAATCTGCAGTGTATCCGCCACGTATAGACATACCATACAATGTGTTTATTTATACATAGCCAATTTACTATTTTTTTTGCAAATTGGGGACTGAAAATTTGAAAAGATTTGCTAAAATTGCATACAGAAAAAACAACAACAAAACCACTATATGTGGATAAGACCATACAGCTCGTTGTGTTAGTCATCTGAATCTCATGAATACATTTTGTGCTGTTTGGTAGGGGTCCCGGGGGTCACACTCCCATGGGTAAAACAGCAATAGCCATCAATATTAAAAGGGCTTGTCTAGGGCTGGGAAACTAATCGAAAAAAAGTAACCAAAACCGAAATTTACCGCAATTAATCGATGTCACCATGTGCATTTAGTTTTTTCAATTATTTTTATAAATTTTTTACTATTCCTGGGCATTATACTGCGTAGAGGCAGCTATAGGGGGCATTACACTGCGGGGAGAGCAGCTATGGGGGCATTAAACTGCGGGGAGGGCAGCTATGGGGGCATTACGCTGCGGGGAGGGCAGCTATGGGGGCATTACGCTGCGTGGAAGGCAGCTATGGGGGCATTACGCTGCGTGGAAGGCAGCTATGGGGGCATTACACTGCGTGGAGGGCAGCTATGGGGGCATTACACTGCGTGGAGGGCAGCTATGGGGGCATTACACTGCGTGGAGGGCAGCTATGGGGGCATTACACTGCGTGGAGGGCAGCTATGGGGGCATTACACTGCGTGGAGGGCAGCTATGGGGGCATTACACTGCGTGGAGGGCAGCTATGGGGGCATTACACTGCGTGGAGGGCAGCTATGGGGGCATTACACTGCGTGGAGGGCAGCTATGGGGGCATTACACTGCGTGGAGGGCAGCTATGGGGGCATTACACTGCGTGGAGGGCAGCTATGGGGGCATTACACTGCGTGGAGGGCAGCTATGGGGGCATTACACTGCGTGGAGGGCAGCTATGGGGGCATTACACTGCGTGGAGGGCAGCTATGGGGGCATTACACTGCGTGGAGGGCAGCTATGGGGGCATTACACTGCGTGGAGGGCAGCTATGGGGGCATTACACTGCGTGGAGGGCAGTTATGGGGGTATTATACTGCATGGAGGGCCGTTATGGGGCATTATACTGCATGGAGGGCAGCTATAGGGGCATTATACTGTGTGGGGCAGCTATAGGGGCATAGCATGCAAATAGGGGGCGCGTTGCCTAAATAATCGTTCATTAATCGTGATTTTGATTTAGGTCATAAACCTCCCAGTTCTAGGCTTGTCCCACACTAGACATTTATTACCTATCCACAGTATAGGTGATAAAGGTCGGATTGCTAGGAACTCCACAACTGGGACCCTCACCAATCACTACAACCCAGTTAGGGTATGTTCACACGCAGTGTTTTCAGACGTTTTTCGGCTGAAAAATCAGAGGCAGAACGCCTCCAAACATCTGCCCATTGATTTCAATGGGAAAGACGGCGTTCAGTTCTGACGGGCCGTTTTTCAAAACGGCCGCAAAAAAGAAGGGCATGTCACTTCTTCAGCCGTTTTTGGAGCCATTTTTCCATAGACTATTGAAAAAAAGCTTGAAAAAAAGCTTCAAAAACATCCGTAAAAAACGCAGCGAAAAACGCGAGTGGCTTAAAAAACTTCTGAAAATCAGGAGCTGTTTTCCCTTGCAAACAGCTCCGTATTTTCAGACGTTTTTGAGCGCACATACCCTTACTCCTCACCGTACGGAGGAGGAGCTTGAATAGAGCTGCGGTCAAGAATGCGTCCTGCCACTCCATTCAATGTCTATAGGGCTGACAGAAACAGCCGAGCGCTGCACTCTCCCTCAGTCCCATAGATTTACTAGAGTGGCACCATGCATGCCCGAACGCCGCTCCATTCCGAATTCTCTGAGGTTCGAGACCCCTGTTTTAGTGATTGATGAAGGGTCCCAGCGATCAGACGTTTATCATCTATCCTATGGAAAAGCGATAAAGGTCTATTTTGGTCAACACAGAAAGTATACTGAAAAAATGATATAACTTTTCATCCTACAATAAAAACCTCTTAACAGCTTAATAGAAGAGAACGACAACGATTTTATATTTTCATTTCAGCTGGAAATGCTCATGGACGTATAAGAGACAAATAATGGTAGAAAATCATTGTCTTGATCTATGAATGAAGCGCAGCGGTTACTGACGCGGTTTACATACCCTTCAGTGTACTCGGCCTGCAGCAGCCCAAGATATGCCTCCCACTTATTTCCAACGATCTTCCCACATGTGAAGCATCTGACAGGGATAATCATTTTGTTGAATTTCTTGTGGGAAAGAAAAGACATGAAATTGGGTCACAAGCCATGATAAGATCCAGCTAAATAATAACAAACGCTCCGCCGGGACCTCTCGATGCCCTTGCTCAGGGCTGTGGAGTACTCTGGAGACACGACTGCTAAAAGATAATAAGCCGGTGTATCAGCTTATAACGGTGTGATCAATGTGCGGTGGCTTGTCGCGCTGCCCTCTACGTTATATCATTTACTGGCTCTGGCAGCCTCCATTGCATTAAGAAGTAAATTCTTCAGATAAGGATAGATTTTTTTTTTTATGAGGTTTAAAGGATCAGCTGGGAATAATTACAGACACAGTGACACACGGTAAAAAGTCACAGCTATAGGAAGCATGCGGGAGATATGTCAAAGATTATGTACTAACGAAAAGAGAAGGAGATCTGAAGCTGGTTTTGGGATTCGCAAAACTTGATCAGACCATTGCAAGTCAAACAAGTGCAGGTGTATAACCTCAGTGATCCACGCGTGGCACGGATGCGGAGGAATACCTCGGTAGCAGAACAGCCAGCTCGTCACAGCTCCTATTAAAATGGTTCACAGCTTACGCATTTTGGGGTATGCAAACACCCTAACAATAGCTATGAAAAAGAGCTCTGTGGTTTATTTATTTTTTTAAGAGTGAGTTCACATGCTGCAGATACTTTTGGAGCAGAACCTGCAACGTAAATAAAGTAAATGGAACTGAATGATGTTTTTCTAATTCCTCTACTACCCTAGACCACAAGGGAAGGCAGCATTATTGCTCCACTACCCTAGACCACCAAGGAAGCTGGCATTAACATTTGCACTACCCTAGACCACCATGGAATTTGGCATTAACCACCGCTACCCTAGACCACCATGGAAGTTGGAATTAACATTTGAAAGTTATGAAGGGAGAGCCTCCAATTTTATTTCTTAATTTAAAAATTGTGATGACCTTTCTTGCTCTGGTGTACACCACCTATTTAATCATAGAGTTTATAGGAATAGGGAAAGTAGAGCAAGAGTGGTCAGTATCGCCTTCAATTATTTAAATTGATACGATCTGGTATAGTAGGTGAAGAAATTTGGTTAGTGCAATGTCCCCTTTTTTTGCACAACCATATTCACTTATTATTTATATTTTTATTATTTAATATTTTTATTAATTTGTTGTAAATATTTTTTGTTATTTGTTTTATTGTATTTTTCAAATCCCATTAACTAGGAGACCATTCGTTGGCTATTCCTCTTCAATGGGAAAAAGGAGGGAGTACTCCAAAGATTTATATCGTATTTGTGACTTGTTCATTGATGTGCAAAATACAAAAGGTATCAGCTGCAGCTTGAGGTAAACAGGAATTAACATTTGCACTACCCTAGACCACCATGGAAGCTGGCATTAACCACCACTACCCTAGACCACCAAGGAAAATAGGCATTAACCGTTCCACTACCATAGACCACCAAGGAGGCAGAAATTAAAGAGGCTCTGTCGCCAGTTTATAACTGCCCTATCTTCTACCTAATCTAATAGTCGCTTTAATGTAGATAACAAGTTTGTTTGTTTTTAAACGCTTATTTTTGACCAAGTTACGATAATTTTTAGTTTTATGCTAATTTGTCCTAAATGCCCAATTGGCCGTTTTTTTTACTTTTCACCAAGCAGGAGTTGTAAAGAAAAGCGTATGACGCTGACCAATCAGCGTCATACACTTCTCTTCATTCATGTACTCAGCACATAGTGATGTTGCTAGATTATGATGTGCTGTTACTTACTCACACATTAACGTTACTGAAGTGTCTTGAGAGTAACTCATGCTCAGCTTGTGTCACTGCACAGCGTGATCTCGCGAGATTACGCTGTGATGGGACTTCCTCCCTCAGGTCCTTCACCGGAGCGATGGAAGAGTCAATAGACATCGCTTCCAGCCATGCCAGGACATTTATCCGAATCTGCAGCGGCTGGAGGTGATGCATGTTCAGTCTTCCATGGCTCCGGTGAAGGACCTGCGGGAGGAAGTCCCGTCACAGCGCGATCTCTCGAGAACAGCAGAGACCCCGCATGTGCGTTACTGGCTGTACAACAGAACAGCCCAGTCACTATGACATGTCGTATACCCGGAAGAAAATGGATGATCAGCACAGCAGTGACGTCATCCGTTATGTACCTGACGGCAGCATCTGGAAACGGGGCCAATTTGGAAAATGTAAGTACACTACAAATGTATTTACATTCATAAGTTACAAGCATTAACACATACACATTTTAACTCCGAAAACTCCTTTAAGGAATAAAGGGAAAGTAGCACTTGTAAAAGCGCCGCAGCATCACTAAAACAGCAAAACGGTGGGGATTTCGGGAGTCGGATCGCCACTGATCAGGTATTGATAGCCTATCCTTAGGATAGGCCATCAATTTCTTAACCCCCTTCACTATCCAGGGCCACCAGGGTTACTTCCATTAAACACTTAGCAATATCCCTGGTGAGCTAGGGTAGTTATCACTTCACCCCCATAGACCACCATGGAGGCAGCACTTTATTTAGTCAAGGGGCTCAGAAGTTCTGTAGACTACCCGGATTTATCTGGACATGAAATGTAATATTTACCAGAACCCTGGACACTGTGGTATTCTACATCTGGCAGCTATTCGTGGGTTAATAGAGCGTAGTACCCCATTAGGGCTCCTTATCTGTAAGCCAGGGCGGAGCAGCTACAAAGAACGTCCTGCACTGTGGAGGGCCAGTCATGATTGTGCACTATATGGACAGCCCATTAGAACTATGTAATGTTTCCTTCACCTGGTGGTGGCGCTGTAGGGAAAAGAGCCAGGTTCCCACACAGATTACAGTTGATTAGCAGGGATCCCACCAGCAGGACACACTGTGATCAACTTCTTTAGGGTATGTTCACACGCTAAACAAAAACCTGTCTTAAATAAGGAGCTCTTTTCAAGGGAAAAGCATAGTTTGTAAGAGTAAAGAATAGTTTTTTATGGATGTTTTTAGAGCGGTTTTTCTATTGACGATGAAAAAAGGCTCCAAAAACAGCTCAAGAAGTGACATGCACTTCTTTTTATAAAGTTTTTTACGCGCCATTCTTTCAAACGGCCACGTAAAAAACCGCTCCGTCGGAACGAAACTCAGTTTTTCCCATTGAAGTCAATGGGCAGATGTTTGGAGGCGTTCAGCTTCCGTTTTTTTGGGCGTATATGGCCTGAAAAACGGCTGAAAATAAGCCGCGTGAACATACCCTCACAAGGGATCCTTTAACAAAAAAAGATTGTCCAAAGCAGGAAACCCCTTTAAATTTCCCATACGCTTCAGATTAATGTCACAAGACAACGTAACATGTAAGGCTATGTTCACACCTGGGTTGGGCTATTCCGTTGTTCTGCTCAGAGGAGCAGAACAAGGGAATAATGGAAGCAACGGTTACGGCCGATGGAACCCACTGACTTATATGTTTAATAGGCGTTTTCCAAAGACAATAGCGCAACATGATGCGCTATTATCTCCGGATCTGCGATGGAGGTCCCTAATGGAGCCTCCAACGCAGATGTGAACGAAGCCTACGGAGGCCGAATATACTGATTGCATGACAAAATCAGCCATGAAATCCTATGGTCAGTCTAGATCAGGGGTCAGCAACCTGAGGCACTCCAGCTGGTGTGAAACTACAAGTCCCAGCATGCCTCTAGTACACAGGACCTTTACTGTATACAATGCTAGAAGGGGAGACTTATAAGTTATACAATTTTCCAATTTACTTTGTGTCCATTGCATGTGGGTTTTCAAGATCTCTGCTTGCAGTCATTCAATGGGAACCTTATTGTTTACGTCCAATGAATACAAAACGCCTTGTGATGGACACACATGGGGGGGGGCCTCCTTATCAGACCATTTTAATAACTACTGTATACTGTAACGAGCAGTGCAGCTGTGTGATCACATAACGAAACGTAAACAATGAGGATTTCTATTGAATGACTGCAAGCAGAGATCTTGAAAACGGTGAGGAATTGATATACAACGTAGATTTCAAAATGGTATAACTTTTCATTATCCAAGGAATAAGCCGGCAATACTGCATGACAATGGCTGCAACCGCTTTACACAATAGGACACGCATGAAAAAAATGGCATAGCTATTGTACGGAGGGTGCAGGAAACTCGTTACTAGATCCCCGGTCCTATATTAGCTCAGACGCTCTCTACGGGACGGACAGAAGATGAAGTGACGTCACGGAAGCGTCTGATATAATATCACACATATATATAATTATATATCTACAGAGCCGCATGTCTCACCTCGCCCGAGCTCCTGCAACCTCTTCCCTATACACACGCGTATCTCCAAACCATGTGACTCGTTACGCCCCGCCCTTCTCATGAAGCGGCGTCTTCGCGGTCTCAGTTACCGCCGAATTTTGACGGGTCGCTATTTTTGGTCGAGCGCCCTCTGGTGTACGGGAGGTGGTAGAACAATCAAGCAGTGAGCGCTGCTCTGAGGGATGATCAGAGCGCAAGGACTGAGGAGACAGACAGCTGCAGCAAGCCAGGTACTGTCCCGGGGAAATACTATTACCTAGTGTGTGTGAGTAACGTCTGTGTGCAGTGTGTAACTGCTGTGTGCAGTGCTCTTTACTATGAGCTCAAGTGCAAGTCCCATCCTACACGAATCAACAAGTTCACATAGAGAAGAGCAGGCTGCTGCGCTACACTGAGAGCAAATACAGCATGTATCTAAGCTCTCTATCACAAGCTGTGGCTTAGATACAATGTAGAGGAGCTTATTGGAAGTGCATGGTCCTGTGTGATGCTTATAATGTATGGTGTGTATATATATATAGTTCTAGTCTATGGACTGTATAGTCACAGTCCATCCTCAGCTGCTGCATTCATTACTGTATAACCCCAGGCAGCAAGTGACAAGGTTACAGGTGACATGTATATTGAAAGTTGTCCATAGATCCACTAATCTCGCTGAGCGGATGATGGTTAGAAATCAATGTATTGATAAGCGGTTTCTACGGTTACAAAAGCAATTGGAATCTGTTGAATTGTTACTAAAATTGTTGGTTATATTCGGAAATGTCTCTACGTGTAGTCGTGATAACTGTGATTGTGGAGAACCCGTCACCAAGAACGACCTGTGCATTAGGACTTCTATAACTTTAAGGAATCTTAAACTCGGTGTACGTTTTTTTGTTTTTTTTTTTGGTTGCCAAAAGTGTAAAAATGCGTCAGAAATGTGTCCAAAAAGTCTGATGGTACGAAATGGACATTTTATGTTCTGCCTTTCATTGTTAAAGTTTTCACAGCTGAGCAAAATGGACATTTTTATGTCAATTTTACTCAAACGTGTCCTAAGAAAGGTAGGCAAACATATGGCAACGTAAGATGTGCAAGGGGCCTTAGTGTGCGGTCACACGCGGCAGATTTTGCTGCAGACATTTTTTGGGACTGAAAATCGGTTCCATTTATCGGAATGGAACTTGCAGAAATCCATAAACCTGCTGCAGATACAACCACATTCAGATGAACAGAACAAATTTTGCCCTGTGTGACTGCACCCTTAGGGCCAGTTCACACGTAGCGTAAATACTGCGGATTTTCAGCAATGCCATTAGTTGCGGAAAATCCGCAGCATAATACAGTAGCAGAAAAGTGAATGAGATTTGAACAAATCTCATCCACACGCTGCGTAAATGCTGAGTGGAGAAAACGCTCAGAAATTGACCTGTGGTGCGGTATTTTAGTCCGCAGCATGTCAATTGTATTTACGTAAACGCTGCATATTTGTTGCGGGGTTTCCCCTTTGAATTCAATGGGGAGGTAAAACCTGCAACAAATAGCAGATGTTGCGTTTCTTTGCTGCATAATCATAGCAAATCTGCCGCAAAAAACACAATTCAGAAAAATAAATAAATCTTATACTTACCCTGAAGTCTGTGTTTCTTCGTCCAGGCCGGTCTCCTGGGATGATGTTTCATCCAATGTGACCGCTGCAGCCAATCACAGGCTGCCGCCCTCACATAGGATGAAATGTCATCCCAGGGCTGCAGTGCGTCATGATGTCAGGACGTCGGAGGGACGCGTCGTTATGGTAAGAATCCATTTTTTTTTTCTTCGGCTTTCTGCATCGGACATTCCAGCCAAAAAACCGCACCACAATTTGGTGCGTTTTTTTGGCCAGAATTCCCTGCAGCGCCCAGGGTGGATACGCTGTGTGCTTTTACGCAGCGTACCCGCCCTGTGTGAACATACCCTTATACTACTCCACTATTGTGGGCACTAGCGCCCAGTCAATGCCCTCTCTCCAGCTCCTGATCCATATGGAATCGCGCTCTATATGCAGAACAGCACATTCGGGTATCATTTGACCTTTTTCAGGGCAGTTTTCTACGGCTGTATTCACACACAGCATTTATATCGGGTTTTCTTGGTGTTTTTTTTTTGTTCAATTTTTTGGGATGCTGAGGCTGAGCTCACACCTGCGTTGTCAATTTTGTTGTTCTGCTCCGTCCTTTATTAATAACAGCATATTTTGCACCAATCAAATTGGCAAAGGGTACTTGGCAAGAATTGCGCCTAATTTCCTAAAAGGTTCACACCTCTTAATAGATCTGATGCATCTGGTATTGTCTAATTGTTTGAATTTTACTTTTACTCCTGCAATGTGCAGCTGTGCATGTGTTACTAGTTTGCGCCTTTTTTAATGCATGATTTAGGTATGGCTTTTTTTTTCTGGTATTTTTCCCATAGGCTTCTCCATGGAACTTCAAAGACGCCAGGAAAAATTCTGTGTACAAAGTGACACTAAAAAATGTATGTAAAAAAAAAAAAAAAGCCATAACGCACACATGAAATGCATGGTGTTTTTTGCATGGAGGAGTGGATACCTTTTCCACTGCGTCTGAATATACCCTTATACAGGTTTTATGGAGGCAGTCAGAAGTATATGTAGTGTTGGGGGCCCCGGTCAGTGTCATACTATTGCGCCCTTTAGCCTAGTGTTACTAATCCCCCGTGAATGGCAGAGTTGTGTGCACGGAGCCTGTACTGCAGCGCATGGAAACTGCATGACTTTTTAGTACGGAGCTCTATGGCCTCAGTATGCTGCTGTTGCACAAGGCTTAAGGCTGTGTTCACACGTGGTTCTTGTAGCAGTTTTTCTGCAATTTTCGATGTGTTTTATATTACTGTAATTGTTCATCAAAATCATCAAAAATGTGCATCAAAATGATGGCAGAAACCACAACAAGTATGACACTCGTTAATAGAGTCTAAGGCAAACCTTTAAAGGGGTTTTCCCATCAGGGACATTTAGGACACACCCCTAAGCCCCATTCTAGTTTTTTGTGCTCACGCTGAATCCCGGCCACTTCCTGGTTATATGGCCGGGAGTTACGGAAACAGCGTAACTCGCTCAGCTACGCTGTTTCTGTAACTCCCATAGTAGTGAATGGCAGTTACGGATCAACGTAGCATGCGAGCCACGCTGTTTCCGTAACTCCCGACCATGCAATCCGTAATTGGCCCGGAGTCAGCGTGAGCACAAAAAACTAGAACAGTGTTTAGGGGACCCCAGAGGTGGGACCCGCATCTATCTGACATTTATGACATATCCTGTGGAAATGTCATAAATGTCCCCCCATGGAAAAACCCCTTTTAATGCAAGGATGTGGTATGCTAATGTTAATTGTGTAACGCTTGTTGTCTCCGTTCTATATGCCAGTGTAACCACTGGACCAAAAACACCTCCACGGAATAGGTTACTGACCTGTGTGGAAAGCGGATGTCGGGCCTCATGGATTTTGTGATATGTGATGGACCCAGAATCCCAAACACCAAACCAAAGAATGCAAAATAAGGACACAAAACATTTTAATTGGGTGTTAAACGGTCAAAGCTTTATTTAAAATTATATGACCACACCGCAAATGGCAAACCTCCGACTCACGAAGAGTCACCCTCCAGCACGCAGGAGAGGCAAAACCCCCTGTGGGGGAAACCTCTAGGGAAACCATGGCTGGAGGATTTCCCTTCCTCTGGGCTTAGAAGTTGCCATAATATAATTTGTACATTTTACCAGATTTCCAATGAAAGACAATACAAGGAACAACATTACAAAACACGACATTAAACACTTAATTTGGCTGATATGGTTGGCTAGGTGGATGTCCTCGTTCTCCCTGGGCACCCATTGAAATGAATATGCGATCCATGGATGAGACGGGTCCTCCAGATGCCTCTATGAAGCAGCTGTCTCCGCTCTGGCTAGTAGTGGGGGATTTCGTACTGTAAACCCCCCTCTATTATATTGATATGCCTTAACAGCATATGCAAAGGGGTTGTCTAAAGAAGATAACCCGTATGAAGAGGATGGCATCACTGTGATGAAGAATCGGTCTTGGGTGAAGGGTTTCCCTGCTAGAACCTCCAAATTACACCCAGACAGGAATTGGTGGGGAAGTCAAGCTCAAGGTCCTCAGTCGCATCCAATATGGCGCTGAATGTGGCAGTAAAACCTTCTAGTATGGAATCTTCTTTATGTCATAAACATTTGTATTTATGACATCATCACATTCATCATCATTCCTACAGGAGTTTATTACCACTGCAGCCTCATTCATTGTGAAGTCACCCACAGTGATCTGAAGTGTTAACCCTTTAATGACTGGCAATGTACCTTACTACAGTGGCCATTAAAATGCACTTGTGACCAGACCGGCCATTATCCTAAGTGGAAAATGGAAAAAACCCTTTAACTTTTAGAGAATCTAAAGAGTGCCAACCTAGGTGGCACGTGACGTGGCAACTTTTTTCTGTTAAGCCGCGCCTTTAACCCATTCCCAATTCTGCCCAATCCAGTTTCATAGTGCAAGAAAAATCTGTAAAGCGAATGCAGCACCAAAACAGCGCTGCGGCCCCTTAGTTTTTACGATTGATGGCATATAGAGTTTTTTCTTTTATAATAGTGGTAAGCAGATAATGCCCCACAGCGTAATAATGCCCCCTATTTTTAAATACACTCTAATAGTGCCCCCACAAAGTAATAGTGCCCCCTTTGTTCCAGAGTCGGTTTTAGACAGAGTGTGGCCCTGGGCAAAGTTAAAAGTGGGGCCCCAAATGCTGTATTACTGTATCAATAATGCTGTCAATTCAGAAGGCGGTGATTTCTAGCGCGTCCGGGAGTGTTGCAAGCCGCAAAGTATATGTCCCCCCCCCTCTCACAAAATAATGATCCATTTACATATACAGTTATGTCATATCACTATACCAGATGAGATATTACCTGCATACTGTTACTGAACACAACTCACTATTATAAGACCAATATTACCAATAATAACACAATATAAGGTCCACATAATACCGCCACAACATAACCACATAGTGACTGAATAATACCCCCATACTGTTACTGAATAATACAGCCACAACATGACCACATAGTGACTGAATAATACCCCCATACTGTTACTGAATAATACCCCCATACTGTTACTGAATAATACCACCATACTGTTACTGAATAATACAGCCACAACATAACCACATAGTGACTGAATAATACCCCCATACTGTTACTGAATAATACCACCATACTGTTACTAAATAATACCCCCATACTGTTACTGAATAATACCACCACACCATAACCACATAGTGACTGAATAATACCCCCATACTGTTACTGAATAATAACGCCACATCATAACCACATAGTGACTGAATAATACCTCCGTACTGTTACTGAATAATACCGCCACACCATAACCACATAGTGACTGAATAATACCCCCATACTGTTACTCAATAATACCGCCTCTCAGAAACCACATAGTGACTGAATAATACCCCCATACTGTTACTGAATAATACTGCCACACCATAACCACATAGTGACTGAATAATACCACCATATTGTTACTGAATAATACCGCCTCTCAGAAACCACATAGTGACTGAATAATACCCCCATACTGTTACTGAATAATACTGCCACACATAACCACATAGTGACTGAATAATACCCACATACTGTTACTGAATAATACCTCCACACCATAACTACATAGTGACTGTATAATACCCCCATACTGTTACTGAATAATACCTCCACACCATAACTACGTAGTGACTGAATAATACCCCCATACTGTTACTGAATAATACCGCCACATCATAACCACATAGTGACTGAATAATACCCACATACTGTTACTGAATAATACCTCCACACCATAACTACATAGTGACTGTATAATACCCCCATACTGTTACTGAATAATACCTCCACACCATAACTACGTAGTGACTGAATAATACCCCCATACTGTTACTGAATAATACTGCCACACCATAACCACATAGTGACTGAATAATACCCCCGTACTGTTACTGAATAATACCTCCACACCATAACTACATAGTGACTGTATAATACCCCCATACTGTTACTGAATAATACCTCCACACCATAACTACGTAGTGACTGAATAATACCCCCATACTGTTACTGAATAATACTGCCACACTATAACCACATAGTGACTGAATAATAGCCCCATACTGTTACTGAATAATACCTCCACACCATAAGCACAATCTAAAGTACACATATGGGAAATGTTAATTAGCAACTATTTTTTGTGGTATTACTATCTGTCAGATACATTTAAATTTATAAAAATGCTAAGTTTTGGAATTTTGTGCTACATTTTGGGGTTTTCCACAATTTACTGAATGTATCAACAAAATTTTACCACTAACATAAAGTCCAGTGTGTCACGAGAAAACATTCTCAGAATCGCTTGGATAGGTAAAAGCATTCCAAAGTTATTACCACATAAAGTCACACATTAGATTTGAAAAATAAGGCTCTGTCGGGAAGGTCAAAATTGGCCGCAGCGGGAAGGGGTAAATCACCTGTTGGGTCAATAGATGTTATTTGTGGGAGTCATTGAACAAGTATTGGTGACATGTAGATAGATGAGCCACATGAACACGATGCGTATTACATGTGAATTTGCCACGTGGATTTTCCTGTGGCAAATCCGCAGTGTAATACAGAACCAGCAAAGTAAATGAGCTTTCAAGTAATCTCATCTACACATTGTGGAATTGTTTCGCATGTAAAATGATCTGCGGTGCGGATTTTAAAATCTGCAGCTTTTCTATTTTTCCTGTGTCTCCATCTCGGAATTGTATCTGACAAGTTTATATATAAAAAAAATGCACTAAAATCTGTTTCGGCTTCAAAATGTTAAATCTGCACAAAATATCAAGTGCGGATTTTAACTGCGGAATTACTTGCGTTAATCTGCATCTTTGATGCCAATCACAGGTTGCAACGGTCAAATGGGATTAAACGTCATCCCAGGAGGACGGCCTGCAGGACGGCAGAGGGACGTGTCGCCTTGACTACATAAGTATCAAACTTTTTTTTTTTACGTTCAGTTTTCCCCAGCGGACATTCCGGCTGAAAAAACTTCCTTGCGGCGCCCAGGACCGATACACTTTGTGCTTTTATGCAGCTAATCTGCCCTGTGTGATCACAGCCTAAAGGACCGCAGATTTTTGGAGTAAAATGCAGTTATTTCTAACAGAACACACTACCAGTCAGCTTATTGTAGTGTTTACGGCAGGGATGAGGAGTCGGTAAGCCAAACCTCAGACTCCTATTTTTCCGCTGTCTGACTATCATAATATATTTATTAGAATACAATTTCTGAACAACAAACTTTTCTAAATTCCTGTGAGTACATAAGCAATACATTATGCATTTAATAAATGGATACAATATTCAAAATAAAAAATATTCAATATTATATATTTTCAAGTTGAAGTCGATACATTTCTACTGACTTCCTCCAAAACAGACTCCAACTCTACAGCCCTTGATTTTAATAGCTCAATCAAAAAGTTTTGTTTCTCGCAGTTTAGCATAAGCTGCATAACCCTCTCATAGTGTCCTCTGTAGTGTGCACCTGCGCACTCGTCCTCACACCTGCAGCATCGCGAGCGAGTGCAGACCGATCCCGCTGTACTCTCACATGGTGTATCCACTCCTGGAAAGCACTAATAAGAACAAGAACGTAAAAGATCAATCCGGATACAGGGTATACATTACAACATGTTGCCCATTGCTATTAGAGTAAATGACTGCTACTTGTAATATAGTCCAGATAAAGCAGTGCTGTATTTCCTACTTTTGTTTCACTCGTTCATCTGTGGCTAAAGGGAAGATATTATGATCCCAGAGGATTAAATCATATTGGAAAATGGCATTACATTTGTAAACAAGAAGCCACATGTAAGAAGCTTTTCTGCCACAGCCATGAGACGGATCCATCAGATCTTCTTTATTGTTTAAAGAGTTTAAGTATTTTTATTAAAAGAAAAATCTCCATCCTGTCCTATTTGAGAGATCTGGAACCTCACGTTGAAACCCAGACATTTCCGTATCATGAAAATCTGATTTTGGCGATTGCTTAAAGTTATCAGATCTGCCATAAATACTGAGCATTCTAGAATGTTCCCAGGTCTAAAGTAAAAAAAAGTGTTACAGTGTTTGAAGCACATGTGACTTAGAACTTTATTAAGAAGAAAACCGAATGACCCAGGCAAATATTACTTCTTTCACCCCTTAAGCATCCATTGTGTAATAGTATTATATGGTGTATATGTGTGCGTGTGTGTATATACATATATGAATATATATACATACATACATACATACATACATACATACATACATACAGTGGATATAAAGTTGTACACACCCCTGTTAAAATGCCAGGTTTTTGTCATTTCAAAAAATCAGTGCAAGATGAATCATTTCAGAACTTTTTCCACCTTTAATGTGACAGATATACAATTCCATTGAAAAACAAACTGAAATCATTTAGAGGAGGGGAAAAATAAAAATAACAAACAATAATGTGGTTGCACAAGTGTGAACACCCTCTTATAATTGGGGATGTGGTTGTGTTTAGAATTAGCCAATCACATTTAAACTCCTGTTAAATAATCAGTACATAGCTGGCATTATTTAAAGTGATTCTGAGTAACCCCATATAAAGTTCAGCTGTTCTATTAGATATTTTCCTGACATTTTCTTTGTTGTGTGTGACCACAAAAGCCATGGACCGTAAACCGCTTACAACACATCAAAGGGATCTGATTGTTGAAAGGCATCAGTCAGGAGAAGGGTACCAAAGAATTTCCTAGGCATTAGATATACCATGGTACACAGTGAAGATGGTCATCAAGAAGTTGATCACATTTGGCACAACAGTGACATTACAAAAAAGTGGACGTCCCTCAAAACTTGATGAAAAGACAAGACGAAAATTGGTCCGAGAGGCTACCAAGAGGCCTACAGCAACATTAAAGGAGCTGCAGGACTTTCTGGCAGGTACTGGTTGTGTAGTGCATGTGACAACAATCTCCTGTATTCTTCATATCTCTGGGCTGTGGGGTAGGGTGGCAAGACGGAAGCCTTTTCTAACAAAGAAAAACATCCATGCCCATCTATGTTTTGCAAAGACCTACATCAAGTCTGCCAAAAGCATGTGGGAAAACGTGTTATTGTCTGATGAGACCAAGGTTGGACTTTTTGGCCATAATTCCAAAAGGTATGTTTGGCGCAAAGCCAACACTGCACATCACCAAAAGAACACCATACCCACAGCGAAGCATGGTGGAGGCAGCATTATACTTTGGGGCTGTTTTTCTGCAGCTGGAACTGGGGCTTTAGTCAAGGTGGAGGGAATTATGAACAGTTCAATCAATATCAGTCAATATTGGCACAAAACCTGCAGGTCTCTGCTAAAAAGCTGAAGATGAAGAGGAATTTCATCTTTTAACACAACAACGACCCAAAGCATACCTCCAAATCAACAAAAGAATGGCTTCACCGGAAGCAGACCTGAATACAATTGAAAATCTGTGGGGTTTTCCTGAAGAGGGCTGTACACAGGAGATGCCCTCGCAATCTGACGGATTTGAAGCGCTTTTACAAGAAAAAGTGGGCAACAATTGCCAAGTCAAGATGTACCATGCTGATAGACTTCTACCCAAAAAGACTGAATGCTTCATAAAGTCAAGGGGTAATTCAACAAAGTATTAGTTTAAGGGTGTGCATATTTATGCAAACACATTATTTTTGCTCTTTATTTTTATTTTTCCATCCTAAAAGATTTGTTTTTCAATACAATTGTACAGGTTAAAGGTGGAAAAAGTTCTGAAATGACTGATCTTGGACTGATTTTGTAACATGACAAAATCTTGGCATTTTAACAGGGGTGTGTAGACTTTTTATATCCATGGTGTGTATATAATATATATATTTCTTTTTGGTTTGGGTAATATATGCCTTGGGGTTTGTGCCCCATAACTTTTAGGACCCTAGAAACGCCCATGGAACAGACCCTTAATATTTGATAACTATTACTAATCCGTCCCATCAAACAGAGTACCGTATTTTTAGGACTATAATACACAGTTTTTAGCAAGAATAAATCTTGCTAAAAAGTCCCTGCGTCTTATAGTCAGCAGTCAAGGGCCCTGCAGTGCTGGGCCCCCTGACCGCTCCTTAACCCCTTACTGACCCGTGATGTACCGGCACATCATGGGGAGGGGATGATGTATGGAGCAGGCTCACACACTGAGCCCGCTCCATACACTGCAGATGTCAGCTTTGTTTTACAGCTGAGACGCTGCACTAACGGCCAGGAATAGTGATGGTGCTGTTCCTGGCCGTTTAACTAGTTAAATGCCACAGTCAATAGCGACCGCGGCATTTATAGTGGTTTTCCCATGAAGGATATTTATGACATATCCACAGGATATGTCATAAATATCAAATGGATGCGGGTCCCACCTCTGGGACCCGCATCTATCTCTAGAACGGGGCCCTCTAAACCCTATTCTATCCTAACTGGCTCCGCTGTCTTCCGGCCACTTCCTGGTTACATGGTCGAGTTACGGAAACAGCGTAACTCGCTGAGCTATGCGGTTTCCGTAATGCCCATAGAACTGAATAGTAGTTACGGAAACAGCGTAGCATGCTATGCTGCTTCTGTAACTGCCATTCACTACTATGGGAGTTACGGAAACAGCATAGCTCAGCGAGTTACGTTCTTTCTGTAACTCATCCATGTATTGTACCAGCGATCTAATGATCGCTGGTTCAAGTCCCCTAGGGGAACTAATAAAATGTGTAAAAAAAAAAAAAAGAAAAGTTAGATACATATTCAGGAGTGTACATTTTTTTTTCCCCAAGCACAGTGTAAAAATTTCAAAAAATGGTATCGCTGCGCCCGTAAAAGTCCGAAGCGATTACAATATACTATTATGTCACTCACACCGTGAACGGCGTAAAAATAAATACATTTCAAACCCCAGAATCGTTGTCTTTTGGTCACCATAGCGCTAAAAAGAATGAAATAAAAAAATCGTATGTACCAAAAAATAATAAAGACTACAACTCGTTGCACAAAAAATAAGCCCTCACACCGCTCAAACAATGGAAAAATATAAGTCGTGGCTCTCAGAATGTGGTGAAACTGAACAAATTATGTTTTTTTTAACCATTAGTTTTTTTTCTTTGTAAAAGAAGTAAAATATGAAATTTTTTCCTATTTTTTTGTTGTCTAAAACTTGGGTGCGTCTTCTAGTCCGAAAAATACGGTACTTATAGGCCACCAGAGACATTACATTGCCTGCAGATTCTACAAAATTTAGCTGGATCTGCCTGTAAGTATCTCATATTTATATGTTTTATAGTGAGCTATGGACCAGTCTGTAAGGTTATTTCTTCTACATTTAGTTTACATGTATGTTCTCCTTTTTATATTGTATTAGTAACAGCAGCAGGTTTTTGTTTGTTTGGTCCTTTACCTTTCCTAATGCTTTTTATTTGTAGTCATAAACTACTTCAAACACTCAATAATTGTCAATGTTTCCCTCTATCCGTACTTTTTGTCTCGGAGCCATTCATTAGTTGCCAGAAGTAAACATTTGTTTTACATAAATCAAAGATCATTTGTATGTGAGGAGATATAAATCCTCATTTGTCAGAATTGCTCATAGATGTTCTGCAGCCCACATTCTGAAAAGACCATTTATTCCAGTTTGTTAATAGCTGGTGTAAAATCATATTATTGAAATGTGTGGTTAGTCAATGAGCTGTTCTGGTGTTTAAAACTAGATTTTAAAGTAAAAATTTATTTAGTGGGATTCAGAATGGTTTGTTTGCATAGTAGAACAGTTGCAATTTGTGGACTTGAGGCCCTATTACCCCGGCCGCCGATCAACGAGACAGCTCGTTGATCGGCGCTTGTTTGCTACTATCACAAGGAGCTAGTATGGGAACGAGCGGTCGTTACTCCGATCGCTCGTCCCCATACATATTATCATGTCGATAACACCAAAAGACTTGGAATACAACAACAAAGCTCAGGCGTGGGAGGATGGGGCTGGGACCTTCTTATAGCCCAAGGTGCTCTGGAACAATTAGCTCAATCACCAACATGCGTGCGCTCTGGCTCCTTAAGTCTGGACTGAGCTCGTGAGCACACCCTGGTGGTCACTGTGGAGCAGGACGGCCATATGTGCAGACATCTCTTGAGAGAAGGGCGTCGACTGGATGGAAGGAGTTCGTGGTCAGCGACCACGAACGTTACATGAGGGATGATGGAACCTCCTTTAAAACGATTGTCCACTATTAAATACCAGTTTGTTTTGTTTTTTTTATAATTATATATTTTTATTTTTCAAAAAGGACAAAACATATATGTTATCATCACAGTACAGAGTATAAGTCAGGACAGTAATGGTATGAAGGTACGACATGGTTAAAACCAAAAATAACATACAGTCTACAATGGGCACCATAAGAGAGACCAATCATGTTGCAAAAACTCCCAATGAAGAACATGTGATAGGGAAGCGTGGGATCCACATATTACCCTATCAACTATAAAAACAAAGAAATAAAAGAAAAAACCGTGAACACAGAAAACATATACGACAAGACAATAGGGGGTGGGAGGGAAGGAAGCAAAGAGATATTCTAGCGTGATCGGAGTACATCAAAAAGAGATTAGAACAGGTAGTATGCGGATTTAGGGTGGTCTAGACGAATCATACACATCCCATGGTGACCAGACAGCATGAAAACGATCCAAGTGATTGTTCAAGGAGGCTGTCAAGGACTCCATTCTTCTAACCTCTCTTATTCTAGGATACAAATCTGTCAATGTAGGAGGACTAGTTTTCTTCCAGTGAGCCGCTACGAGAAAATCCGGAGTGTGGTACCAATACGTCAGAATTTTATGCTGGTTCTCCTTATAGGAGGCACAAAGAGACGACTTCGCAGCTTGCGACCAAACAATTTGCCACAGCGACAGGGGGAGCTCCCTACCAAAATAGGTCTCCCATTTAACCATATAGCTATTTTTGGGAGTCATATTACCATTTGGAGAGGAGAGAATGCTGTATATCTCAGAGATTAGACCACTAGTGGAAGTAATAGTTTTGCAGAGAATTTCGAAGGGTGTAGGTTTAGAGAAACTACAATCACCAGGGAGGGAATTGGCATAATGGGTAATCTGTAGATAACTGAAGTATGTGTTGGGTGATAAGTTATACTTAGACAGCAATTTTGAAAACGGTAAAAGAATTCTCGAGCATGGGTCTATGATGTCAGCAAAATAAAATAGGCCAGCTCGCGACCATGGTTTAGTCATCCTCGCAGTGAGTCCGTCGGGCAAGGACTGGTTAAATAAGAAAGAGGTCATTGGTGATTTAAAAGAGGACAAAGGGTACAAGGCATTAGCCAGCCTCCATATGTTCTTAGTGAACAGCATGGGGCCAAGTAAGGGCGTCGGCAGAGTGTCCACAGCCCCAGACCACAACAGCGCATTCGGGTGAGTAAAGCAATCCAGAGCTTCAGTTTGTTTATTAATCTAAGGCTATGTTCACACAGGTGTCATGGCTTCTAGTTATAGCCCCATCAATATGCAACTATGTTTTTTCTTTTGTTTTTAGTTATCTGTTTTTCCATCAGTGTTTTTTATCTTTTCATTTCTTCAAATTGCAGCTAGTTTAACTATGGACCTTTTACATTACTTCGATACAATTTCACTGATCGTTATGTGCCAGTATGTACGTGGCTTTTTTATTTTGTAGTGAGTTGTTTGTTGGTATTCTGGCCACAAATTGGCACTCATTACTGTGTATGGATAAGAAGTGTTCTTTAATTATCTGTGTGGTAAGGACCGTCCCATATACCATGATGATAGCCTTTTTTATTGCTTTAAGATTACTGTAGCTGGGAGAGTAGGTGGAATCATAAGAGCATGGCGAGTATGAGTGGGTATGTAAATTGTCCACAGCCAGTTGAAGGAGTTTATTGTGTTTTATATATGAGACTTCATCCTTTTAATGACTATAGGTAAATGACCATTAAAGATAGGTTTCCTTCCGCCACTGAACTAAACATATATACATACATAATAAGCTGTGATGACTTTATAGAATATTGAATTTCTAATGTCATAACATTTAAAACATCTAATGTGTTTGGTGAGTCATGAATTATAATTGATATGTTCTCATACTGGTTAGTGGTTCCCAGTAAAGGATCAAGTTTACATTGTAACTATAGATCAGTTTATTGGGACAATCGTATGTTAACATGAAACATTGGCCTGTAAAGGCCCTTTTTACTGCCTGTATTATCGTTTGTACAAAAGTTCATTCCTAACCATCCCCATCGATCAAACAATACACTCGTTTGTCGTTGATCACATCTTTTTCTTCGTTTGTCGACCGCACATCCCCCTCATGTAAACGGGATGTGATGCCGACAATAATGTAAAGTGCATGACGGAAGGAGGAACAAAAAAACGCACATACGATTGTTTGGGAGAACTCCATCCCGATCATTGACACATGAAAATTAAAGTAACTGAGCATCCATCGGCTTCCTATATCAAATGGCGTGTTTTGCTCGCAGTTTATTTGCCCGTGTAAAAGGGCCCTTAGAGTGGGCCCACAGATGTGAGCAGAGAGTCCTTGCTCCCAGGGACTGGTTCCCAACATGATGGGAATACTACCGTCCATGCATCCTAGTATTGCCAGAAGGCATGTACACTGAGAACCAGAATTATAGGGAGCGCATGGGGAAGTACCAGACAGACCCAGCAGTTCCCTGCAAGTCACAAGAAAGGACTAAGGATTGGTTCCTGAAAACTGCACAATTATAATGAATAATTTATCCTCTGTGCGTTAAAATATTTACTTCACTTACCGAGAAGTTCTAAGATCAGCTTCTGACACACCACAGAGATATGTTTGAATACAGTAGTGTGGAGGTTCATCAGCTTGGACTCATCAATTCTAATAATTAAGGGCCCCTTTACACCGGCCAATTATCAGGCAAACGAGCATTCACAAAACGCTCATTCCCGATAATTTTCCGGTGTAAACAGGGCAACGATCAGCCGATGAACGAGCAAACGCTCATTTATTGGCAGCATCAAATATCACGGTTGTAGACAGCACATTTCCTTGTGTATACAGGGAGATGTGCTGCCAACATGATGAAAATGTAGGAAGCAAGTGAGCAACGATCGACGAGCTATCTCACTGATCAGCGCTCGTTTTCACGGCCCATATCGGGCCGTGTAATAGATCCTTTCTCTGGAGGGATCGTGCTTCACAGGATGGGTGCATGCAGATAGGCTGCCAACATGACAGAAATGTATAGGGATGAGCGATCGTCCCCATACATAGCTGCTTGTGAAAGGTGCAAACGAGCGCCTATCAACGAGCTATCTTGTTGACCGGCGCTCGTTTACAAGGCCCTCGCCGGGCCGTGTAATAAGACCCTAAGATGCCATGGTGCCCTGTGCCAAAACCCATTCAGTACTGTTTGGAAATTTCCATGATTAGAAATCTCTGATATACCCCTAGCCATAATAAATACCATTTGGTGCAGCTACACACGGGCTCAGTAGGTAAGTGGGCCTACTGTCGCCTTCAAACAGATTTCTTCTATCTATAAGATTGCATGTGAAGGCCTGAACTAATGAATTTTATGGCTAACAATTACTGATGGATTGTTAGAAGCCCTATGGTGAGATGTTGGAGAACAAGGGGCCCATATACTGTTCTTGCACAGGGGCCTCATCGGTCTATGTCCACCCCTGCATTGAATGATCATTTTATCTCTATGCCATAGAGACACCTGTTAGCAGGCCACGAGATAGATGCCAGCCCGGAAACTTAACTCAAATGACAGACCCGAGGAGCTGCCTAAGCTTATAGGGCAAGGTGCTCTCACATACTAGCCACTGGTAGCCAACAAGTCTTAGTTGACCCCCAGGGATTAGGCAACCATTGGACCTGCCAGGATTTGAGGTATTGTACTACTGATCACAAGTCATCGGACACCGCCAGTACTACTTTATCATGTATCAGAAGTTGGCTGTACCACTTAACATCAGACACCAGCTGCAGAATATATCATTGGCCCTCAGATACTGAGCAATAAATATTCTACTGACCACTGCAGATTTCTGCTGGTGCCCCAAGGTAACTATCCTCGGAGGGGTTGTTGGGGCTATATGACATTACTGATGATGATCTAGCAAGTAGAGCTGCCCTACAATACATATAATAACGGTTTATGTAAAGTGTATATAGCTCATATACAGTATATGTGACAGTATTGCATATGGTAATGTATAATGTCAGTAATTTGAGGCATTTGGAGCTTTTGCGCCGCAGTCCAGGTGCTTAAACCTATTCCTATGGCTACACAAATTGCTGCAGAGGTAGCAAAATAACAAGTCACACTCATGGTTGTAAATATAAGTCATGTAAAGCTTTATCCGTAAAAAGACAGGACTACAAATGTAGGAAGTTGTAAGTTGCATATGCTGGATGTGCTCTCCATGTTGCAGATGTGCCAATGTGAACCAACCTACAGCAAATGAAGTCGTTTTTATAGTGTTCTACTAAAATCACGACTCCTGTTTTTTCTCTCTTTGTGCAGAGAGATTTCTGCAGTGCATAAAACAGCAATAAACTAGTTAATGCTTAAATCATCTTCCCCAACATCTTTACAGCCGGGGCTTGGAGCCAAACAAACCACACTGAACGCCTGTAACTGAGCCAAACACAATCCTAATCATAGGCTGTTACTGTTAGTTATTCTGTGAGCTGAGCTCCACACTACAACATTGTGCGTGCGACGCAGACTGAAGATTCGCTGGACTTGTTTATTGTCCCCTGGAGATCCTCCAGAAACACAAAATTAAACATGCAGCAGAGCCAATCCATAATGGGCAATCATTTAGATTTGCCCCACGGAAATGTCTGAAATTAAATCCACATACATTGGAGATAAGTATGAAATATGAGTATTTCTTAACACAAGAAAAATGTGTTATTCATCACATCTCATACTATAGGATTATGGTCCTGCCGAGAACCATGTAAGATGATGGAACGTTCTATTACACTGCATTATACTATATACACGGTATATATATATATATATATATATATATGTGTGTGTGTATATATAGTGATCTATATATATATATATATATATATATATATATATATTTGTGTGTTTTACTACATTTTATAGTGCCCTTTGTCCTGGGTCATCTTTATAAAGAATTTTTTCTACCTTTTGCATTGGCTTCTGTATTTTGGTAACTTTTTCTTAGATGTTCCCTCTGACAGAAAGCGGTCCACTTAATCCATTGATAAGGCAGCAATCAAAAGACATATAGAATTCCAAAAGACATATATTTTCATTGCTTAAATTTGATGGACTTGTCCTTCGGTGCAAGACATTTTATAGTTGGTTAATAGATGTAGGTTCATAAGCCTTAAAGAGGCTCTGTCACCACATTATCAGTGGCCTATCTTGTACATGATGTGATCGGCGCTGTAATGTAGATTACAGCAATGTTTTTTTATTTAGAAAAACGATCATTTTTGATGGCGTTATGACCTATATTAGCTTTATGCTAACGAGTTTCTTAATGAACAACTGGGCGTGTTTTACTTTTTGGCCAAGTGGGCATTGTGGAGAGGAGTGTATGACGCTGACCAATCAGCGTCATACACTTCTCCCCATTCATTTACACAGCACATAGCGATATAGCTATATCGCTACGTGCAGCCAAATAAACACTATAACGGTACTGCAGTGTCCTGACAGTGAATATACATTACCTCCAGCCAGGACGTGATGTTTATTCAGAATCCTGACACTTCTGTAGCGTCTCTGTGATATTTACAGCAAGGCAAGCGTAAATATCACATGTACAATATAGGCACTTATAATGTGGTGACGGAGCCTCTTTAATATAAGGGGGAAACCCTTATTTACCAGGTTTCTGGAGATCCATGGATTTCTCTTGCTCTGTGTTCTTTTAGAAGATAACCATTAAGGGTTCTGCAGAAAGTTGTCAAGATCCACCCATCTTCTGTATTGTTCCAGGGTTTTCCAGGAATATACTGTAAATGAATGACCTATCCTAAGGTCCTCCCATGTGTGATCTGTGGGATCCAATACCCAGACTCCCATCGATCAAAATAACTTTAATAGGGCTGAGCTGCAGTATTAGGCACATCCATGCGTATTGATGAGCCTCTGTAACAGGAATAATATTGAACGGGCCATGAAGGTCTTAGGAGTGCCACGGCCCCTTCATTCTGCTGAATGGTGGGGGTCATAGTGGTCAGATCCCTGAATGGTGGGGGTCATAGTGGTCGGATCCCTAACCTTAGACCCTAAAGCTATGTAATGCGGAGCCAGGTTCCACCCTGAAGTCATTAACTTTTTCTCTTCTGCTTGTATCCTACCACATGAATGGCACAGGGAAGTCTATCAGACACATATCCCCCTGCCTCTATAGACTACGGAGTGCCTATTACTGTAAGAATCTGACATTTTGTAGGATTAATTATATTTAAGCCAATGGTTTATGACATATCTAAAGCCAAATTCAGATTCCTTGTGTGGCTAATGATTGACTTTATTGTATATAGGCCAACTCTATAGGCTGAATTCCTACTATACATTTCTTATATCTACACATCTAATATAGCTACAGTCTCATTGTAACTGTTCTCCATTGCTCCACATAATGCTCCATATAATTGATCATTGAACACCCCTTCATTGTTCTTCTCATCCTCCCCCATACTTGTATAAAGAGTCCCATTCTTGGTCTATTATAAGGATATCTTGTAATTTGTGCAGGGGAACATCATCCTCAGAGAGGCCAGTACAGCTGCTAGCATTTTGCACTACATCATGGATTAGCACTGAAATCTGAGATTTTCCTTCCTCTCCATATTTTGAATTTCAGATTTCTGTTTTAGATAGAATCTGTCAAAGGTGGAGGATAAAGAAATCTTCTAAATTTTGGTTCCTGACAAACTGGGAACAGGCTGCAAGTGGAATTTATACCTGATGTGAAGAGGCAAAGAGTGCCGGAGGAAAAGACGTTCATCAAGGAATAGAATAAAAAGGTATGTAAAGTATCTGTTTATTGTTCAGCTTTCTCTTCTTTCAAGTTTAATGCAGATTTAAGGAGGACTCTAAAGATGAATAAATCTGATCCATTGTTCATTTATTCACCTTCTTAAATTTTTTTTGTCACTTTTTTTTAGAAATGTTTGCATTTATCATCCGGGGATAAAACAAGATGGCAGATCCCACCATCAAAGGTCAATTATGTGCTGGTTTCTATTACCTTCGACAGGAATTGACAACTGCATTGCAATGTACACAGTACACGGACCTCTAGCATTTAGCCTCTGATTTACTAAAAAAATAATAGGAAACTAAGTTTTGCTTTAGTAATCAAAGGCTTATTCAATATAAATCCCCATGTGGTCACCTGTTGATTTTGCCTGCCTCGTAGTCTGAAATTTGTAGTGGTCTTGTGTAAAGTGGCATTAGGAAGTCACTGAATTCAGATGAGATATACAGTAAACCCTCTTAGAGACGACCACCCAAAATTGCACAAAAAAAATTATCTTTCATGGTGAGTGGTCCTCTCAAAGAAAAAAGTACACAAAATACACGTTAAAGTGGTTAGTGGTTAGCTGGAGAGCCACAGGTTTAAATACACTGCTTAAAAATTAGACAATTACAATGGGAGTTGGAAACAAGTAAAGGTGCGTTGTACGCATTGTGTATTGTATAGTTCAGGGAGTGAATGTCCTCAGTGGAATAGCAAAACATAATCCAGGATGTCCAGTTATAGGAGAATCCCTTCGAAGTAGTCAAGTCAACTGTATTATCTCCTGTAAGCACGTAAAGCATAACTATAGACATGATCTTGTATATTTACATAAGAAAATGGAGGCCTTTGTTGGTAATACTGGTAATAATCTCTACATCAGCATGAGAGTGTGGAGCTATCTGTCCGTGTCCAGCAAGACTTTACTTCCAAATGTGCTATTATTTTTTAGCTGACAGTCCCTGGTGGACTTTAGGGTTGGTTTACATGGAGAAAAGTGATTCTAGGTTACCCCTGCTTAAAGTAGTATGCACTCAGGTGCTGCAGTCTTGGCGGTAGATCTGAGTAATTTATCTAGTTGAGGGAATTATGGTTACAATACCCCTGATATGTGGTGATTATAGGGACTAAGCCCATTTTAAAGGGTTTGCACCCCCACGATCAGCTGATTGAAGGGGCCACGGTCTTCCCGCGGCCTCTTCAGTGTTTACCAAGAACAGCACTGCACACGTTGGTAGTGGTTGTGCCTGGGATTGCAACTCAGTCCTATTCGCTTCAATGGGAGCTTAACTGCAATCCCAGGCACAGCTGCTACAAATGTGTACGTGCTGTGCCTGTAAACTGTGAAAAGGCCGCAGCAACTAACGCTGCGTCCCCATCTGTCAGCTTATCGGTGTTGGGGTGCCAGGGGTCAGAATAGACCATCAATAAAATATGTCCAAACAACCCCTTTAAAGACCACAAGAGTTTAACCATTTTTGGCTCCATGTATTCCGTCAGTCATAACTTTTTATTAAACTATTAGGACTTCATTGGGGTATACATTAGGCATAATTTTGGGGTACCTATAGGTTGTCGTTTAATATATGTAGATGTTTTTGAATGGTGGAATGCATTAAAAAAAAAATCCATCTTGCTATATCGTTTTTGTTTTTTTTAAATGTCGTTCATCATCTATCTTTTGGGAAAGGTTTTTTTTTTTTTTTTTTCAATTGCATTGGCTCTATTATGGGCTAACAACACTTTTGCAATTGGTAGATTTGGGGTTGTTAAAAATGTTCCTCTGTTTTGGCTTCTTCAGGCTGCATGTATTCAAGTACATAGTAGGCTGCAGAATCCCGTTCACAGACAAACCCAAAAGAGAGCTCGTCTGTCGGCTCGTTCTTCAGCTGTTCCTGAGTGCTCCTGAATGGTCTTCTAAGCTCAATTATGATCGATATCATAGTAGATTTGATCATAATTGATCTTAGATGTCCTTTCATTCCCATTCCAGTGGGGTTTGTTAGTATTCACACTAATCACCAGTAAGACTTGAAAGTTTGCTGCTCAGGGGCCAATAGTGCTTGCTCCCCTCCCCCCCCAAAAAACAGCGCTCCCTACTGCCTAGACTGTGAACAGAAATGGTTCCTATGTTGTCCACTTACTGATATATCGGTGCACTGGTGAGGAATTTTTATAGAGCGCTATGAGCTCCCTCAGTCTATACTCACATTCATAAAAATTTAAGCAAAAACACAATTTGACTGCACCGTATAAATAGATGATTACTTTCATTAAATTAGCAGTAGCAGAGCAAAGGCCTTATATACTGCATATTTGCCAACAGTCGGGCATTTGCCTGGAGTGTCCTAATATAATATAATTTTTTTTAAATTGCCCTTTACTTATTAGTTTAATCCAATAGGTAACTTACGATATTAATTACACACCTCTCCTCGCTGCTGGCACTGCCTTTGTAGTCCCGGCTCTTTTTCACAATGGGTGTGGGCGATGGAGCACACAACATCTTGTCGATGGCCAGCATCGGCACATCATTTGTGGCAGCACCCAGGGCTGAAGAGGGGCCTGGCCTGCAGAACAGAAGGTGGTAGTAATGAGAGGTGAGTAATTAATTGATTCTTGTGTTCTGTGGTCTGAATCATAGGGTATGAGGTCTGAATATTGGGTTCTGTATAATGGCTGAATATTGGGGTCTGGGCTATAGTGTGAAATCTATATTACAGGGTCTAAATATTGGGGTCTGACCTGCGGTATGGTCGGAGGTCTGACTATTAGGATCTGGATTTTTGGGTCTGGAATAATTTTGGGTTCTTGTCTGGATTAAAGAGGTTTACCAAGCTTTATAAAAACTGTATGTAACATTTTCAACAAATTGGATCTGAGATAATTGTTGTGGGCAATCCCCTCTCTTTATACTGTCCTCACAATAAGGGTCATATAGTGATAATATACAGGGACTATTAAAAAATCAAAATTATATTCTGGCAAATCCCGTACCATGACAAGCCACGCCCAACCCTATAACGTGCCACTATAAGCCACGCCCTGTCACAACTACAGTATGTTTACTGTTCCTAAACCTTCTTCTGTCTCTAGTCTGGCCCTGGAAAACTACAACTCCTAGCGTGTCCTGACAGGTTACAGACCATTGGTGTATAGGAAATTGTCAGCTTGTATATTTGTTTTCTCCATCTTAACAGTGTCTCTTGCAAGAAACTGTCCTTCTTTGATTTTAATATATATTCTTTGTAAAATGACTGTGAGGTTTCATCAGATAACACATTTTTAATATCCTCTTGCGGTGGTGTCCTTTATTTAGATTCATTCTGTAACGTGCTTGAAAATGACCATCTGTTCGGGAATGGCTATTATAAAACAATGCATCTTCCCTATAAACTGCTTGATGCAGACCATTGTAGGAGATACTGTATATTTCCTTTACGACTAACCTTTACCACTCAAATGAAGGTTCATTTTGACCTTCTGACTTTGACCTCATTCCGCCCCTTGGCAAAATCTCACCACTAACAGAATGTCTTCCGTACAATATCCAGTGAAGTGCCTATACTATAACATGAGTGCTTTTATCGGACAGGTTCTTGGGTTGGGTGCCAGTTAAAAATGATCATGATTTTTGGTAAACTCATTTGTGTAAGCGATATCTCTGTTGGTCTTTTCTTCCTCCTTGTAGCTTTATTTCTTGACAACTGAAGTGACGAGAAATCTTTTAGACCACAACCATCTTACTTACTAAAGAAGTCTCTGCATGGTCTATAATAGTCTTAGGAACCGTCCCATCTAGTCCTGTAGTAGACGAGAGCCAACATAGTCAAAATATGGTATTTTGTCAAAATTCCCCCAAAGCTGAATATTAAGGCTTCTGGATGGAGGTGCCATGTAACCACACACATTTTTTTTTTTTTATGCATGTTGGAGCTCAAGGGGTTTGTTGACCCAATAACCAATAAGAATTTGACAGGTGATTGTACAATAAAGTGATTTAAAGAGGCTCTGTCACCAGATTATCAAATCCCTATCTCCTATTGCATGTGATCGGCGCTGCAATGTAGATAACAGTAACTTTTTTTTTTTTTAAAACGATCATTTTTGGCTAAGTTATGAGCAATTTTATATTTATGCAAATGAGCCTTTCTAATGGACAACTGGGCGTGTATTGTGATTTTAGCAACTGGGCGTGTTTACTTCTTTCACTGCACAATCACACTGTGCTGTGGATCATGCTGGGCTGGAACAATGAGAAGTGTATGACGCTGATTGGTCACTGATTGGTCAGCGTCATACACTCCTCTGTACAACACCCAGTTGGTAAAAAGTAAAAACACGCCCAGTTGTCCATTGAGAAACTCATTAGCATAAATCTAAACTAGCTCATAACTTGCTCAAAAATGATCGTTTTTCAAAATAAAAACCACTGCTGTTATCTACATTACAGCGCCGATCAGATTATGTAGGAGATAGAGCACTTATAATCTGGTGACAGAGACTCTTTAAAATTAGTAACACGTTACTCAAGTTGAATGTGGTTCAAGAGTAGGATCCTAATCTGTATACACTAGGAAAACATGAATTCTGCCCTGATTTCTCAAATGCGCTCCTTCCAGAGTGTAGGGCGTCATGTTTTCCTGTTGCGCTGCATACAACCTTTTTTTACATTTTTCTCCAGTGTTTGGAGAAGGTTTTTTGGAATAGACCGAAATGTTACACATTAATTTTGTGAATTGCACAAAAAGAACTGTACATTATGGGGATTTGAGTGAGTTCATGTCTGTCAGTCATGTATCTATAGCCGGTGCTACATTATTCAGTCTTGACATAATTCATGAGTCACATTGCATAACTCCAGATAACCCGAAACAAGATCCGTACTGGGAGTTTTATGGTGTTAATTTGGCCACACAGTCTTTTTGTACATCGGGAAATGTTTGTCTGAGTCCCTCCAGTCTTGTATATATTACATTTGTTATTTTGTGGAAGTGGTTTGAAATCCATTATACAAAAGATATTTATACTGAAGATTACTTTTTTTTTCATTTGTGATGTGGTTTTATTGAATAACATTTTAAACACATTGAAGTTCATGAACTTTATCACATATGTAATTAAACGTTATCTTTTTAAAGTCTTTTTTTTTTTGTTTGTGTTTCTCCTCTTTACGTAGAATGGCAGCGGCATATGCATGTTTACGTTGAGTGTTTTCCTATAAATACATGCTGTATAGATTTTAACACAAAAAATGGAAGGTTATTATGTAAACTGCATAATGGCATGCAGTATGCACTATAAATTTGATTGAGTATTTGATATTTATGTGTACTTTGATGCCACACAAATTACTTTAGAAGAGGTTAAAGGGTTGTCTCATGACGACAACCCATGTCCTTATGCTTTGTTATTGCATATGGATGTCATGGATGCCAGCTAAGGACCCCCTCTATGAGCAAGAAAGGAGAGCAAATCTGTAAGGCCAGGTTCATACACCGCGTAAATACTGCAGATTTTCCACAACGGATTTCATTGTGGAAGATCCCCAGAATAATACAGTCCGTGCCGGCCTTAGGATAGATGGCGCCCCATGAGAAATTATCTTTTGGTGCCACATCCCCATCATAAAAAACATGGCCCATAAAAAAGTATAATACCCCCACAGTATAATGCCCTATATAGTGCCCCCACAGAGTATAATGCCCCTATAGTGCATAATAATATTTAATAATCTAATATATTATAACCCCTTCAAGGACACTGTATTTTGTCCTCTAATTGTGCCTACACAGTATTATGCCCCCTAAGTGCCACACACAGTATATTGCCCCTACACAGTATAAGGTCCGCTTAGTGACCTCCACACAGTATAATGCCCCCTCCCCTGGCTGCCACACACAGCCCCCCTCTTGTAGATAGTGCCCCCATGTAGATTGTGCAATACAGGCTCCCTGTAGACAGGGCCATAATACCCCACCTCCCACTTGTAAACAGTGCCCCTAAAAAAAAAAATTGTAGTTACCTAAGCCCCGTTCCCACGACAAACTGAGCTGCTCCACGACGGGATCCTTGCGTCGGCCGGCGTGATCCTGTAGCCTAGAACAGAGTAAGACAGCATACTGCAAAAAACCAAGCACTACACTCTTAGGGTGTTTTCACGCAGAATTTTTTGTAAGGCAGAAAAAATGTGCCTCAAAATTCCTTGAAGAATTTTGAGGTAGATTTTGAATTGACCGCATTATTTGACTTTTTTTTTTTTAGTTCAAGCTAACGCAAAAAAGCACTCCAAACGAGCGCCGCAGGTATTTTCTGCCTCCTATTCATTTTAATTGGAGGTCAGAGGTGGAAACCACTTGAAGACCATCAGCCCCCCACTCACAGTAAAATGACCATCAGCCCGCTACTCACAATCCGCTCGCCACTCAGATTCCCCCTTGTAGGTAGTGCCACACAGCCCCTAGTAGATGGTGCCACATCTCCCTTGTAGGTAGTGCCACACAGCCCCCTTGTAGGTAGTGCCACACAGCCCCCTTGTAGGTAGTGCCACACAGCCCCTTTGTAGGTATTGCCACTCACCACCCTGTATGTAGCGCCACACAGCCCCCTTGTAGATAGCACACCCCCCTTCCCGTAGATAGCGCCATTTGTAGCTCCCTGAAGAAGCGGAATCCCCATATGACCGGGGACTCCGCTCCCGGATGGAGCTGTTGAAGTCTCTGTCCATAAATGGACAGTGACGTCAGGGGCTTCTCCTGGAGTGGAATCTCCTGCCACAGCGTTGGCAACGCTCTGGAGGGGGATTCCGCGTCAGGAGTTGCCTCTGATGTCACTGTCCATATATCGACAGACACATCAAGCGCTCCGTCCAGGAGCGAAATCCCTGGCCACAGGGGGATTCTGCTCCTTCAGGGGCTGTGTGGCGCTAGTAGATAGCAGAGCAGGGAGATACCCTCCTGCTCTGCTATGGTATTCAATAGTATCTGCGTCCTAAAGAAAAATCTATTGAATGTGGCGTCGCTGCAGCGGCTGCCAGCGGCGCAGCCGGCCACGGGGTGGCCTGTCCCGATGGGTGCCCTCATGCCCGGTGTCGCCGCTAGCAGTCGCTATGTGTGCTACAGCGGTAGCGACGCCACTGAGAGAAGAAACCACTGAGCGACTCAGCAGCTGACTTTCCACCCGGGCGCTTCTGAAACAAGCAGTGGAAGGGAGCCAGCGCAGCCTGCTGGAGTGATGTGCCCTGTGTGACATTTGAATGACTACCATGCACTAAATTGCCCTTGCAGGGGAAATGCCTGGCTGACCGCGGCAAAATCCACTGCAGCATTATCTGAACTCTGGCGGTTTCAAACTGAAAGGGGTTGTCTTTGGTGAGATATGATCTTGAATATGATTTGATTTTACAAAATATCAGATCTCTAATATTTAGGTTTGTCTCAGTTTAGTTATTAGTAGTGTAAATGTGAATTTTATGTGTAAGTAAAACATTTGTTCGCTTGCTAGCATTGTCAAATAGTGCCAGTTGTGTGTCAAACATGTATAAATTCATACAAGCAGTCAGCAATATTCCATATCTATGGCTACAGATGTGATGCCTATGATCCTATGGCGATTTACTGCTCTGATCAAGAATTTACACATCTGATTGTTTCAGTCCAATAGAAATGTTTCATTTGTCACAAGCTGAGAATTTTCTCTTTGTTGTAAACATTAGTTAAGAATTTTCATAGAAAATATTTTTACAACTATTTAAAAAAATAAATAAAATTGGATCGGAGTTCCTGCTTCCCATCATGAGGATGAAATTGATAGGGCATTACTGGCGGCTAGGAAAGTGTTAAGTTGTTCAGCTAGTTGGCTTTAGAAGCGGATTACACTGCGCTCTGATGGATATCCTGTCTCACTGTACAAATGATGACTCCGTACTGTCTTTTCACTCTAAGCTTTAACGTCAGTAAGATAAATCAACAGGATCAAAGCGAGTTATGCGTTAACATGCTATAGAAATCCCTTTCTTCCCCTCCCTGCTGCGCTCACCAATACTGGACAACGTCTGTCATCCCTATTATAGGGATATTTTCTTACTAAATCCTCCTGTTGTTCTCCGCTGTAAGTACCAACTAGCGGACATTATTCCTGTTTATTATTTCTGCAACTTGCAAACATTTATTACCTCTGATCATTCAGCTTCCTGGTGACCTTTTCGTTTTATTTTTGACTTTTCTACATATTACAAAATGACTACAGATGTGGAAAAATTCTGCTTACAGGAATAAAGGTACAGGATGAAAGAATGTGATGAAACTTGCGTTCTAAGCTGCCCATGACACCCTTATGTGATTTTTAGATTTTATTTCTAATTTTAAATCATTTTTTTTCTAGTTTTACTGTTATTGGGTTTTCTCGTTTGTCTGGTTCTCCTGCGGGTATCTCGGTGATCTGCTGATATGGCTTCTTCGTTGCATATTTTATCTGTATTAGTAGGAAAATAAAGCAATTTGTGGTACCAGTTGACTTAAATTGGCATGGGTTCTCTCATTGGTTCTCTCATGAAGACAACCCCTTTGCCCTAATCAGGGATCATCTCTCACTTTGGCAGACCCAGCCCGTACATATGGCCGTAAATGTCCCAAAAAACGGCTGAAAAATCAGAAGCAGAATGCCAACAATCATCTGCCCATTGATTTCAATGGGAAATACAGGGCTCTGTTTCGACAGGGCGTCTTTTTACGCCTCGTTTTCCAAAAACGGCACGTAAAAAGACGCCCGCGAAAAAGAAGTGCATATCACTTCTTGGGACGTTTTTGGAGCCGTTTTTCATTGACTATAGAAAAACAGCTCCAAAAAATGGCCATAAAAAACGCAGTGAAAAACGTGAGTTGCTAAAAAAAAGTCTGAAAATCAGGAGGTTTTCCCTTTGAAAACAGCTCCGTATTTTCAGACGTTTTTTAGTAAGGGTGTGAACATACCCTAACACAAACATTCTTCCAAATAACTCCTTCATTTTTTCCTTTCATCTTTTTTTTCTATGTTGTAACCCAGTTTTGTATATTACTTATTTCAATACTTTGGAAAACATCTTCAAATATTGCATGAAGATCAAATTCCCATCAACTGCTATGTTTGCAATAGATTTTTTTCCAGAATAATATACAGCAAAGTTTTTTGTTTTTTTTATGGTGGTGTCTGCAAATAATAAACCTATAATCGGCACAGTCTTATGTCCAGAAGTTCCTCCTGTTGTGTGAGCTGCTTTGGATGGGCGGCTCACATGTAACAACTGAGAGCGCTGGGCCGTAGCACAAAGGGAACATGCAACAGGGGAATATTGTGTCCGGGAGGGAGCTTGTATATGGTTGAGGCTTTGTGGCTGACCCTGGGGTGGCATTGTGGTTTGCAGTTTGAACACATTGGGGATGGGAATGGGTGCAAGTTATGGCTACAAGGGGTTGGGCTTACGTTTTGAGGGCATTAGCATTAACAATAAGGGTACATTGTGGCTGTCAATGGGGGCATTGTGACTGGAAATGGGCATCTTGCACAGTTTTTGAGAACAAATGGAGGCTGGTACTGCAATATATAGTTTTTTGACTTGTATAAAAGCACTTGGCCTATGACCTCATGCATTTATATGGTCACATGACAAGCAACCTGCCACTATCATAAAGGCTATAACGCTGCTGCATTTTAGTGTGTTGTGCCACCCCTAATTCTAGTAATGACCACACCAGATGTCTCACGTGTCCTCCCATTTTCTTCCAACCTTCCCCCCCAACCTTATTGCTACCCACTTCTAATCTGGTACAAAGGTCCTCACCAGCTACACCTTGGCGGCATAGTTTAATAGACGGAACCTATGGGCCTTGAAGGACTCCTACTTCGAATACTATAAACCTGCAAGATCTAAAGACCTCCGAGGACTTTGCCTAACTCTATTACGGGATTCCTCCATCAAGCAGCCCCCATCCAGATTTCTCTTGACGCCCTTGGACAATGTCCATTGTACATATTCGATGACTATTAAACACAGGGCAATATAAGCTCTCTTTGATTAAGAATGGGATATGAATAATTAGCAGTCTGTGTCTGCAGAATGTATTAAGCTGACTGGTCTAAATTCCCCACAGTCCTGCAGATTCTTATCACAATATTTGTGGGCTCCAAAGGAGAGATCTCACCTAAGGACTGTTGCACACCAAATACTTGGCCAGTAATCCATGCCTTCTAGTGTAGGCATTTAAATAGCACCTTGCATTCTCGCCCAGCCGGGTAACAGTTAATGTTATCATTATAGTGTTTGGATGGTAATTACTATCCGGCGTTCGGCGTGGAACAAATGTGAAGCTGTCAGTCGGGTGAGGAAGTGAAGCAAAGTCTGTCTCGCTTTTGTAAAGCTGTGTCAGTGAGATTATAGGGTAGCGTGGCTTCATTTCCCAGCCAGCTGATCTGCTTTCTTGCCACACGATGCTAATGTTTATATGCCGCTCGTTGCTGGACTCTACATGTGTATGTGTGTCGCTGCCATCTGTGTGTTTGTGTAGCTGGTTATCTCATCATATTATGATAGCACTTGCTGCATTCTGTGCCATGTTTACTTGGTATTTTTATTTTTGTTTGCAAGTTGTGTAATACTGCAGAAAATATATTGGTGTTGTCCCAGCAATGTACTCCACATGAGGCACAGAATGAAAGCTTAGAGCTTCTTTTCTTTTGTAGAGGAAATGCTGATCCCAAATCTTGTGTTGTGTCTGCATTATAAACATGCAGAATAAGAATACTCTCAGGTAAGAGGAATAGATGTAATCTTGTGCAAAAGTAAGGACACCCAATGTACATTTTTAGGTGATGTAATTGAACCGAAACCAATAACATGTTGAATTTGCAATAATTTGTTAAACGTTCAGAGATATGCCATTTCCTTTTTCAGAAAGTAAGTACCCCTTTAGGCAGAAATAACCTCCACCCGGCCTTTCTTTTAACTGTCTACGAGTCTTTTGACATTGGCTGGGGATATTTGAGGGGGTTCTTGCAAACACAGTCCATTTCAAACACCTCATAGCATCTCAATTGGTCTTAGATCTGGGATTTGGTCACTCAAGAACCTTTTTTTTTTTTTTTTTTGTCCCCTTAACCATTTACTAATGGATTTACTGGTATGTTGGGGTCATTGTCATGTTGCAAGATCCACTTTCGGCTGAGCTTCAATCTTGTGACGGATGGTCTATGAAGAATTCATAGTGGCTTCTATGATAGTGAGCTGTCCAGATGCCACAAAGCAGCACCAAAACATAACCATTTCCCTCACTATGCTTAACCGCTAATATCAGTTTTTTTCTGGTGAAATACTCCTGTGGATATGCCATAACTGTCTATGATATAAATACCCTTTTAATGATGTTTTTTGTCTACAGCCGCATTCAAAGATTATGGCAGGGTAGACTGGTATAGTGAGGCATATGATTTCTTATTCATTACGGTAAAAAAATAAAAAATTTATACTGTTAATAATATGGTTATTAATGACGTGGGAAAGGTTCTGCAAATCAAAAGTGACCTAATAGTCTATATAATCTAGTTTATAATTATTCCAGCCACCGTGAACCCATACTAGGCCAGCCACAGTTTGGCTCCCCATGTTATCAACCACAATCCGGCTCCTCATTGCCAGCCAAAGTGGGATCCCCCCAATGCCTTCCATAACCCATCCTCCCAGTCGCAATAAATATTCAACTTTATCCAACTCAAAGACCACTAACCTGAAACTCCCTGTGCCAGAAGTTCACACAGTAAAATGAACTTCCCACTTGGCAGAAGCGACTATGCGGCAACAAAAACTCTCTGTTCACCTCTAAGGGTATGTGCACACACACTAATTACGTCCGTAATTGACGGACGTATTTTCGGCCGCAAGTACCGGACCGAACACAGTGCAGGGAGCCGGGCTCCTAGCATCATACTTATGTACGATGCTAGGAGTCCCTGCCTCGCTGCAGGACAACTGTCCCGTACTGTAATCATGTTTTCAGTACGGGACAGTTGTCCTGCAGCGAGGCAGGGACTCCTAGCATTGTACATAACTATGATGCTAGGAGCCCGGCTCCCTGCACTGTGTTCGGTCCGGTACTTGCGGCCGAAATACGTCCGTCAATTACGGACATAATTAGTGTGTGTGCACATACCCTAAGAGTGCCTCTTGCTAAACTTTGCACAAATACCCCCCCAGTATTTTTTTTTAAATTTAACTTATCCAATTGTTCAATTGCTTAAAGTGGGCCAGAAAGATTTTGGTATGCACGGCTCTATGCTACCGTATACTATTTTGTCACACTAATTTAAATTGGCAAAGGATTGAACCCAAATTTCCACTCCTCTTTCTGGAAAATTCTATTAAATAGCCTAGGTACCAATAAGGATGGGTAAACTACAGTAACATTGTAGCTTCCATGCAACTCCAATTATTTTTATACCAAAAAATGTGCAAATCACATTGCAAAAATTCAGAAAGGATTTTACCGTGTTTTACAGTAATTTTCTATCCCCATGTCGGTCCAGACTAAATATGAACACAAAATGACATAGACTGACTACTACAGGACAATAACAGTCACGCCACCGGGCTCCCAATAACAGTGACCACCACAGTGCCCCAGTGATAATAAAAAAAGAAGGCCCCTTGCACATGACCGTAAAAATCGTCCTTAATTACAGTCCGCAATTACTGACCCATTCACTCCTATTGTCCACAGACACCTTCCCGTTTATTTACGGGAAGGTGTCCGGGCCGTAGAAGTGTACCGCAAAAGATAGGACATGTCCTATCTTTTTACGGGCCGTGCTCCCATACTTTGTCCGAGGCCGTCCGAGCCCACAATCGCTGCCCCTGATTACGGGCATGGCCGTGTGCATGGGGCCTAAGTGAAACCTGAACGCAGTTCAGTATCACCATGGGTTCACCACCCATCCAAACTATTTGCATCCTCATATGCCGATAGACAATATGGCCTCTTTAATTTACTTTATCTATTTTGTGGCAATATTTCTTCTGTTTCTCTAGTATATTTGTTTTATCTTCTTTATAACTTGCATTTCCTTGTCAAACAAATCATTGGTAAACGGTTAACTGTAGGTCATCGGACCTCAGCATAAAAGAGCAACAGGTCTGTGTCTATCAGAAGATGGTTCACCTATCGATCTGTGGGGAGGGAAGACGTGTACTGAATTCTTTTATCTCCACCTGTCTAGTCCTGCTGAACGCCTTCCTTAGAGAACTTGTTGCTGACAATACGTAGCTTGCTCTGCACGATTCATGCTCCTATATCCATCCTGGTGTCTTCTAAATAACTCTGCTTTTACTAATGTGCATAATGTGTAATTTATCCCCAGCAACCTATTCACCTAATCTAACCCGACTCGGAGCAGAGGCTGCGGCAAACGAGATGAATAACTGGATGCAGCGGCTTCAGTTGGACAAATACTTGGACAAATACAACTTATTGTCTTCTACTTCATCTTGTACTTTGTGCATCCGCTGACCAGTTTGGCAATATTCATGATTTATTTCCTTCCTTTGTGTATTGACAACAAGGTAGATAAACAGAAAACTTAGATTCTAGCAACTGCAACAGATTAGAGTACATGTGTTTTTAAGGGGGAGAAGCTCTTACAAAATACATTTAATTGAATTGCTTTGAAATACAATGCCACAAGATATAGGCTACTTTTAGGGCTTGCTCATGTTACAGTTCACTGTGCACATGATATGTTTGAATTGTGACTGGAATCTGGATTGTTGGTACTGAAGACGGTACAAGCAGGAGAGTAACAAGTAATCATGGAGACACATAACAAAAATTGGAATGGGGCTAGCTCCATAATGAATGCCTTTAGTAGCAAGTGAGTTCAGAGTATGAAAAGCTTATGATTTTTTTTTTTGTACATCAATCTGTTACTTGTATCCTTTTCTTAATATACAGCCATAATGCACACAGTGATGTCACAGTACGAGGATGCATACAGTGATGTCACAGTGCCGTGTTAATGCACATAGTCATTTCACAGAACTGGAATAAGTCTCTCAGTTGAGTTAGAGCTCATCAATCATGCAAACAGTGATGTCAAAATACATTGATAATTAGGGCCGCCCCGTCCATGAACTGAGATGAGCTTCTCACCTCAGACGGCGGCCTGCTGCCTCTGAGGCGATGGCGGCGCCACTGAAACCAGCCGCTGCTACTTCCTCCTGCCTGATCATTCAGTGCCTTTTAACGACGCAAGCGGCGCAATGTCGTTGTGCCGCTTACGTCGTTCAGCCCCAGCAGACCTGCTCTGAAGAGAGCAGGCCTGGATTGCCATTGGACGGCACGAGCACGGGATCAGGTGAGTATGTAAAGTTTTTTTCTTTCTCTTAATAGTGTGTGGCATTATCTACAGGGGCACTATAGGGGGCTATATGTAGGGCACTATCTAAGGAGCTATATGTGGGGCACTATCTACCGGGGGGCTATATGTGGTGCACTGTTTTCAGAGGGACTATATGTAGGGCACTATCTACAGGATGGCTATACGTGTGGCACTATCTACAGAGGGGCTATATGTAGGGTGCTATTTTTAGGGGGGCTATATGTGGTGCACTATTTTCAGGGGGGGTTACATGTGGAGCACTATCTACAGGGGGCTGTATGTGGGGCACTATCTACAGGGGCTACTATCTATAGGGGGCACTATCTACAGGGAGCGCTGTGTGTGAGGGGGGGGTACACAGTGTATGGTGCTACTATAATCAGGGACATGGTATGGTGCTACTATAATTAGAGGTGCAGTGTATGGCACTATTATATTTAGGGGCGTGTTGTGTGGCACCATGAGAACTTTGTCTTTGTTTTTAGGTGCAAAAATGTTTGAAAAGTGAGTAGCTGAAGACACCTGAGCGGCAAACTGCAGAAATGGCCTGTGGCCGGGAAATGTCATCATAGAGGTCTGGATCTGATGGAGAAGAAAAGAGAAAAATAACTAGAGTCTGAAGACGTCACCTGTAAGTCACTTAATCTAAATGTTTATAGTGCCTCTAATCCCAATCAGTACTGCGGTCACTGTATGATCTGCAGAGAGATGATGGGTAGTAAGATTTTTTTTGTGAAACCGCAACTCCCAGCATATCCTTACCATTGTTCGGGCCATGCTGGGAGCTGTAGTTTTATGCCATACAAACCTATATGGCAGGGGTTGCACTAAATTGAGCTGTTTTTGTGCTGGTGTTGTATTTATGTACTGAGCTTGGTTCTGGAGCTGTATTTATGTACTGAGCTTGGTTCTGGAGCTGTACATATATGTACTGAGCTTGGTTCTGATGTTGTATGTATGTATTGAGCTTTGTTCTGGTGCTGTATATGTGTATTGACCTTGGTTCTGGGGATGTATTTACAGGTCCTACTCAATGAATTAGAATATCAACAAAAAGTTAATTTATTTCAGTAATTCAATTAAAAAAGTGAAACTCATATATTATATAGATTCTTTACACACACAGTGATCTATCTCCAGCATTTTTTTCTTTTAACATTGATGATTATGGCTAACCGTTAATGAAAACCCCAAATTTAGTCTCTCAGAAAATTAGAATATAATATGAGCCCAATTTAAAAAATGATTTTTAATACCGAAATGTTGGCCTACTGAAAAGTATGTCCACTATATGCCCTCAATACTTGGTCTGGGCTCCTTTTGCATTAATTACTGCATCAATTCGGCGATCAGCCTGTGGCACTGCTGAGGTGTTATGGAGACCAGGTTGCTTTGATAGCGGTCTTCAGCTCGTCTGCATTGTCGGGTCTGGTGTCTCATCTTCCTCTTGACAATACCCTATAGATTCTCTATGGGGTTTAGGTCAGGCGAGTTTGCTGGCCAAGTTTGACAACTTCTGTCTTTATTAAATCCTTGCTGAATGTCACTTATAATACTATTTTCTTTTACATTCTCCTGTATATAGTCCCTTTAAACATTTTCCCCACAATGTATGTTAAGCTTACTGGTGTATAATTACCCGGGGAAGACCTAGAGCCCTTTTTAAAATTAGGCACAACATTTGCCCTGCGCCCGTCCCTTGGCACTATACCAGTCACTAGAGAATCTCTGAATATTATGAACAGGGGGACATAAAGAAGTTGTCAAACTAACTTGATCTGTTTTTATGAAGAAGTGAGCAGAAGCCTAAACGGGCCGCTGTGGATATAGTGTTTTTGGACTTTCAAAGGCATTTGACACTGTCCCCCATAGACGTCTAATGGGTAAATTAAGGACTATAGGTTTAGAAAATATCGTTTGTAATTGGATTGAGAATTGGCTCAAGGACCGTATCCAGAGAGTTGTGGTCAATGATTCCTACTCTCAATGGTCACCGGTTATAAGTGCTGCCACTTCTATGGGAGTTACAAAAACAGCTCAGCGAGCTACGTTGTTTTCTACATACATGGTCGGAAATTACAGCAGAGGGAACACAGAAAAGAAGAACGGGGTTTAGGGGCCCCGTTCTAGAGATAGGTGTAGGTCACAGAGGTGGGACCAGCATCTATCTGACATTTATGGCATATCCTCAGGATATGGCATAAATATCCCTGATGGAAAAACCTCTTTAATGTTTGTTCACTAATGGATGGGATTGTCAATCGCATCAGCACCAATGGGCTAATCATGCAGTGATGTAGGAATCCCCATTTTCTATGGCATAGGTAATAATTATATTAATGATACACCATAAACTGAGTTTGAAACCATCAAGGAAATGGTCAATGTTACTAGTTTCATCTAGATGCAAAATACACAGTCCTATCTTCCTCAAATATATCCATCAAGTGTGTTCAGAATTATTTTTTTGGGGAGATACATTGTAGGCACGGGGTAATTCATGAACACTTAAAGGGTGCCTGTCATTTCAGCCAAGTATGAAATAAAAGCATGTTCTTATTTGTTACATCTTATTGATAACGTTCCATAAGTTTTTATTCCTCATAACTCTTTTTTTACCCTCCGTGCAGCGGTCCGATTCTCTTGCAGCACTTTTTCCCATCCACTTCATTACAGGGGTGTGCACACTGCGTGAGAAGCTTGCCAGCTCTATATGTGCTGGTGCTTTTTTGCCCTCACTTCCTATAATGCATTCTTCTAAGCTTCGCCAACTTTGTAGAAAATGCCGTGTGTGGCGGAAACGGCACAAAAGTTTACATTTTTCTTGCAAATTGTCACTTTTGTGCCGTTTGCGAAGTAGTATGCCAGAAAACGTATGTAGAAGAATTACATTTCGTTTAAAGTATGTTAGAAAGTTGTATAACTTTACATTTATACAGGGATTAAACATTATTTGCATAAAACTGGAAAACGCCATTAATTTGTAGCAATTGGAAAGTTGTTTGTCGGGGTCCTCAGCATTGCTTGATTCTACTTCAATCTTTCTTATACTACCTGCAGTTTTGATCACATATAGGAAGCATCTAAGAGGACGCTCATACGCTGATATGCAGCGGGGCATACATCATGTCCTGTTCTTGGTTACATTTCCATCATAAATCTTTCCACCGATGTTCACCACTAGGTGGACACATCTAACCCTACTTGAATTTAAACAGACCACATTCCTTTTTTAGATGATTTTCAGAATATATCTTGGAATTACTCAAATATCAATGTACTAATGTGATTTCAATAACAGATTTTTTTTTTTCTCTTAGCCGCAGGCACAAAATACAGGATAGCTGAATGGGAAATGTTTATTTCCCTGCAAGTATTTGTCAATCGGCTATAGACAGCTATTTACATCTAAGGATATCTTTAACGGAACGTTATTGCTGTGCTCTTGTTCTGCATTTAACAGAAAACAACGGAGATAAAATATCCATGATTAGGAGTTCTGTGAAAACTTCCCATGAGGGCATACCCTTACAGGTGTATTACGGTTTCAGCAAGTAAAGGTTGTTCATTATATAATGTAAAGTTAAACAGCTTTTTAATATACTTTCTGTATCAATTCCTCAAGGTTTTAAACATCTCTGCTTGCAGTCATCTAATAGGGACCTTCACCTTTTTTTAATGACCTTGTGGATAGCATTGAAAGTGCTGTAAAATGTCAGTTTTTGTAAATGATAAAAAACGTTATAGGATACGGTGAGGGATTTAGCATCAGTGGAGCGAGGCAAGCGAGTTTACAGCAGTAAGAGACCGTGACACAGTAAATATAGTACAAACTGGGCTTGCCTGTGGTTTATTTTTATAGTCCAAAATGAGAAAAAATAAGCCTCTTACATTTCAGGCACAACCAAAAGACACCTGCTCGGCTGAGCACTAACTAGACAGATGCATTCCCTCACTATATCAGGTACCTTCCTACCAGACAATAGAGACTCAGTTTGGCTGAGTTCACACGAGGCATATATGCTGCGTAAAAGCACGCAGCATATCTGCCCTGTGCGCTGCAGGGAATTCTGGGTGAAAAACCACAACAAACCTCACCAAACGGTGCATTTTTTTGCCCGGAATGTCCGCTGCGGAAAACTGCAGCACTTAGCCGACCTGCTAGCAGCGGCGGTCACATGGGATGAAACGTCATCCCAGGAGGTACGGCCTTCTGACTTGATCCCGGCCGGCTTCTTGGGATGACGTTTCATCCCATGTAACCGACGCTACAGCCTGTGATTGGCTGTAGCGGTCACATGGGATGAAACGTCACCCCAGGAGGCCGCGCTGGAGGGAGGAACTCAGATTTCTGGGTAGGTATAAGATTTTATTTTTCTTCTGAGTTACGTTTTTTGCGGTGGAATTGCTGCGAGCCCGCCGCAAAAAAAAAGCATCAACTGCTATTTGTTGCTGTTTTTACCTCCCCATTTGAATTCAATGGGGAAAACCCACAACAAATTAGCATCGTTTACGCATATACAATTGACATACTGCGGAATAAAACTCTGCACCGCAGGTCAATTTCTAAGCATTTTTTACACTCCGTATTTACGCAAATTTTTTCCATCTTATCCACTATGATGCTACTGTTTTTGCTGCGGATTCTCTGCAACACATTCCGTTGCGGAAAATCTGCAATATTTATGCAACGAGTGAACTGGTCCTTACACAGACTTTTACTCACAGACAGCAGGCGATGTCCCAGACTGAGGAGTCAAACCCATAAGTGAGGCAGTCAACTCTGTGTCTGCGCACAGGTGCAGCTGATTGACCAGCAGTCTAGCCCTAATGATAGAGATGGACTAGAGATTTGGGAATCCATTCTTCTCTTCCCCAGTCCAACTCCAGGTATTTCCAACAAGCCAGCTTTGAGAAGTCTAAGCTTTCCGTTTTAAAATAACCATTACCTGGAGACCAAGACACATACAGGACTCTAGGGGAAATGTACCTCCCCTCAATTACTTTACCTGTCACTGTCTGCCAATACTTAATACTCAGCTTGATTGCAAAATATTACAGAGAAAACCTTGATAAGCTAGCAGCCTGGGAAGAAGGTGACAGATAAAATTTAATATTCTTAAATGTAAAGTAATTCACCTTCACCTAGGCAGCAGTACTAGTATTACCGCATATAAAACTGGGGATAACCAAAGAAGAGAAAGATCTGGCTACAAGTAAGCATATCAGTGGTACTCAATGTCAAGCAGCAGCTGCAAAGCTAATAAGATTTGAGGGTGTATAGAAAAAAAGCAAAAAAAAGCGAAGTGTACAAATGTAATATTATCCCTTTTATAAATCTCCTGTAAAACCACACTTTAAATATGGCATTCCGTTATGGGCTCCACATTGTAAAAAGGATATAGGAGAGTTGGTGAGGGTTTAAAGGCGGCCAACTATGTTAAAAATGGGATGGGAGGTCTATCTTGCAAAGAGACTAGAAAAATCCTGCTTGTTCAACTTGGAAATAAAACGCCTTACAGGTGATCTTATTAACATGTAAAAGTATATGTTGGGTCAATACAAAGAACTGGCACTTGATTTAGTATTTCCAATAACTGTAGAAAGGACTAAGGGATATTATTTACATGTGAAGGGAAGGCGTTTCAGATACCAATATGGGAAAGGGTTCTTTACAGTTAGAGTAGTTAATGCAATGCCCTACCCCACGAGGTAGTAATGGCAGATACAATGACTGCATTAATAGAAAAGGGCTAGATGCTTGTCTTATGATCAATGCCATTGAGGATTATAAATAATTTACGAATTAATGATGTCTAATTGATCTGGGAAAGGTTAAACTTGATGGATATGTGTCTTTTTTTCAACCTATGTAGCAATGTCATTTCTTCAAGAGGATAAAAAAAAAATCCATCCTGGTCGCATATGTTGGACACAAATGTGCACGGATCATTGCAGTATATCCGTGCTCTGTCTTGTTACAAGCCGTGCACCTGTGTGTCCATCACATGGCCATGGACATATTTTTATCAAAGATTGACTGCTAGCAGAGAACTTGAAAACCACAAGGAATTGACTGGTTCATTAGGCATATTGGAAAATTTTATAATTTTTCATTATACAATAAATATCTTCTTTTTTAAACCGTAATACCCCTTTAAGGAAGAGCATCTACTCTCGTTTGGTAAAGCACAGCAATCCTGTTTGGTATGATATTTCATGCATAAATGATTGAAACTCTGATCTGCATATCTGAGCGGGTGCGCAGCAGACATTCTCTGTGGTATAATATATGACTGTGCTGAGTGCTCTCACATTGCACTGAATTATTATATCGGCTACAGAATCAATGCTGACCTTCCAATGTTATGCAGGACTATAAAATTCCAGATTGCGGAGAATAAATACTCAGAATTTCTTTCTTTCTGATTTCACTTTTGAATATAAAATCTTACAGCAAACTTATTACAGATGATATATGTGGCACTTTAATTTGCACCGCAGTAACCTTTGTTGGATCATTGTCTGGTCATGATAATGTTAACCAAAAAAGAAGAAATAACTTTTTTCTCCTAAAGCAAAGATGTTTCAGCCGCTGCTTGGGTTGGGTTTTTTTCTAAGTTATTGCGATTAGAGGACAGTTGTGTTTAAAGGCAGAGGACAATTACTCCAAGGATTTATAGAAGTTCCTATTTTGGATCTGTGTCTGACCCCTTCCGTTCAGTGCTCTGGCATTAAACCGGGCAATGAACTCTCTCTCTTCCGTTCTCCCCTCCTGAAAACCACACGCCTTTCACAGTTCCAGCAGTCTTGTCTTTTCGTCTCATTGCTTCAGGACTGTTTATTGGAATATATACACACCCAATATCTCCCAGACGTTTAGAAAGGTAAGACCAATTATAAGAAGAGTGTTACATTTTTATTTATTTATTTATAAGTGAATACATTTTCTTGAATATTTCAGGTATTGTAGTTGTCAACTGTAAAAGTAAACAAAATATGAGGGATATTCTCTAGTTGTCAATTGCTATTGAATTTAAAGGAGTATTCTGATATTATTAATCACAGCCGGGATAAGGCGTAGTCGGCCTCCTAGGTTGCCATTGAAGGGGGGGGGAAATGGATTAAAAAAAAATATAGAAACGAACACTGCTCTGCCATTACATCTTTTTGTACAACCAACAGACACTGTGTCTAAATTGGTGATAAAATATTCAAATGCCAGGACTCGGTGAGGACCTAAAAATGAATGATTGTCCATCTGACAGATATAATGCTGAATTTCAGGGACCAAGAGTGTGTGGGGGGGGGGGGGGCACAATCTGAAACCCTTGTCTTGGTCACCAAGAGAGCTTGTCCCACATTTAATAATGTGAATGAATGAGGTGGTAATCTAGAAGATAAAAATCCTTGCGAGTTATAGAAATCTAAACATAAACCAGTACCCCATTAAAATCACAGTATAATCTATTGGTTTAGATGGATATTGGAATATTTTCTTTTCTTATGGAATTTATTTTGGGTTGCAAACTAATTTTGATTGGAATGGAAACCTTTCTGAAGTACTACCATTAAAAGTAATATTTTTTTTTACTGCTATGTGTCTGTTTTTATAATTCAGATTATGCGCTTTTATATTGCGGGGAATGTTTTCTTAGGTTAGACCAATCTACATGCTCTCTGGATGGTGTGAACATGGGCAGAGGTCCTCCTCTCTACAGGAAAAGAAAGGTGTTGAGAAATTAACCTATGCTTTTATAATAAATTATGAGTCCTGTGACTTTGAATACCAACTAATTCCTGCTCAGGTCAAGTTACACAATCGGTTGGACCTTTTTAAAGGTTGCAAGCAAATGATGACTCCCTGTAATAGCTCTTCCGTTGGCAAACTTGGTCCGTCCATTTATTACATGGTCAGCCATTTATTTGAATTGCTGGCATGTGATACTAAATTTCCTCTGCAGGTAGAAATGTATGGCCGGCCGCAACTTTGTCCAGTGATCGTTATTTTATGAAACCGGACCTTCAGTGATCAGCTGATCGCTGGGTAGACTTCAATCTGAAAACCGGTTTTCTTGATGAGGCAGGCCCTTTCAGGGAAGTTAAGGCCCAAGATATGTCCTCTTTAAATATTCATAGCATGCTTACTATTGCCATTATATTGATTTTAAGAGCCAAGCAATGTTATCCCAGAGATTTGTATTTATTCACTTGTGTTTTTCTGCGCCATTCTCCATACTGCTCCAGCTGTACCTCCTTTCTACATGAGTACTGTATTTTTTCACTTAGGTTTATTCCCTGTACCATAATTGTATATAATCATTGTAAGCTTATGAAAGAGTACATTGCATCTGCAGTACATGCAATTATAATAAGCATATAATCTTCTACCCATCTGTGATCTTTAAGTAGCGAAAAAAATTCCGTACCATCATCAACTTTCCTAGACTCTGTGAACGTAATTTACAAATGATTCACTTAAATATGCTATATTTTGTTTCTCTGTATGGCATTTCTCCCAAAGAATAAAAGTGAAGAGAGTATCATAACTGCAAAGCAAAAACATGCAGGCTGCAGCTCATAGAGAAGCTTCACTTTTCATTGACATTAGTTATCTTGTGGGCAAATGTAAAATCCATCATCTTTGTAATATATCATCAAATACGTTATGGTCATATTTTATAAAGTCAGGAAATGTTAATTTCAAACTTCTTGTTTTTGACCTAAAAATGAAAATATATCATAAAGGTGCTAGATTTTACATTTGATGCTTGTATAGACAAATTTATGTGAAGTTTCACTTTAAGGCTAGGGCTCCAGAGCCAGCAAGTTTCCGTAAAAACAAAGCATTACCACAATTTAACAATTTTCTTTTTGAAAGGTCGCTCTCATGTAATAGGCAAACGTTGAAGCTGCGCACTGGTGACAGTAATGTTGTGATTTTACTGCAAATCAGTGTCACCATGGAGCCCTATCCTAAATTTTCTATGCGGTCACCGCCCTCTGAAGTGTTGTATTGCTCCAGTTTGTATGGCAAAATCCTCCATCTCCACATCATCAAATGTCATCAGTAGTATCATTTAACCTTTAGCGCAGGCTTGGACTGGTCCACTGTGGAGCCGGTGAATCTCCTGGTGGCCACCTGAACCAAGAAGTGGGCCTCCTGATTTTGCGCAAATTTCAGCAAAACTGTAAGTGGAAGATATGCATGATGATTGGTGACATCATAATCACATGACAAAGGAGGTTTGACACTGGAAGGTAATGAGGGGAACCAAAAGGGAGCAAGGAGTCTGTGTGTGAGTGAGTGGAAAACCAGGGGAAGCAGTATATGAGCGAGGGGGGGGGGGGTGGGATATGAGAGCAGTCTGTGAGAGGCGGCATGGAGAGAAATCTGTTAGACTGCTCCCCATGAAATCTTTCTATGTGAGAAAGAGAGGGGGCATCGGGAGCTGCCTGTTAAAGAGGAGAGTATGGGGAGCAGTCTGTGTGAGAAGAAGGGGGCAGGGGAAGCAGTCTGTGTGAGAGGGGACACAGGGAGTGGTCTGTGTGAGAGGGGACACAAGGAGTGGTCTGTGTGAGAGGGGACACGGGGAGTGGTCTGTGTGAGAGGGGACACGGGGAGTGGTCTGTGTGACTGGACGGGCAATGGAAGCAGTCTGTGAGAGAGGAGGGTAAAGGAAGCAGTCTGTGAGAGAGGAAGGGTATAGGGAGCAGTCTGTGAGAGGAAGGGTATAGGGAGCAGTCTGTGAGAGAGGAAGGGTATAGGGAGCAGTCTGTGAGAGAGGAAGGGTATAGGGAGCAGTCTGTGAGAGAGGAAGGGTAGAGGGAGCAGTCTGTGGGAGAGACGGGGATGGGGAGCAGTCTATGAGAACTAGAAAAATAATTGCTGCATCCTGGAGACCTAAAAATGAGCAGGTAATATCTGCATGTAACTTTAGGGTGGACCCCCAGAGTCTGTTCTACTGGTGGGCCCTAGGAGTCCCAGTCCTACACTTATCTAGTGTCTAAATGTTTTGAGGCCAGAGCTGTGGCCTGATGACCTCTTGTCGTGTAGTTTATCCTAGTACATGTCCGCTTCAAAACACAGTTGGCAGGAACTACTTAGGCACAACCAGTCAGGTACGGAATTAATTTTTAATTTTTTTTTTTATAAAGGACTGATGGTCGTCAGTAGGAAATATGGTGGCCTGGTGAATTTTATTTCTAGTTACTGGTACGTACACAAGCCAGCAACCTACGGTGTTTCAGGATATAGCATTTTTTCCCTTTTGGCATTTCTTATATTTTCATAACTAGACAAACTGGTATTAATATATAAGAACTAATAGATGTGAATATACTATAACACAACACTTTGAAATCACAAACATTGTGGCTGGTCAGGTTTGTAATAGTGATTGTAACAAGGTTGCTGGCAGGCAGTCTATGGAGTCCTCTTCCTTTCACACAAGTACACTGCAGCGGATCCTTGAATGGTTTGGCTGCTCATCCTCCATGACTAAGGCCTCATGCACACGACTGTAGTGGTGTGCACGGCCATGATTTGCGGCTCGGATGGCCGCGGAGTGTCACTCGCGAGCCGCCCGCAAATCGCGGGCCGTGCACATGGGCGCGTGCATTAATTTCTATGATCCTGGACCGCAAAACATGGCCGTAATAAGACACTTTTTGCGGTCCAGGCTCTTGGGCCATGAATGGACCATTTGAAACCACGGTCGTGTGCACTGGCCCATTGAAATGGGCCCGCAATTCACCCGCAGATTTGCAAAAATACGTTAGTGTGCATGGGGCCTTAGACTGTGTGCGATGAAACACAGCGTCAGTACGTCCAGACAATTGGACCTTTTTTCGTTAGGAACGTGAGGGTGAGTCAAAAATTATACGGACTCTGGCTGTAGAATTTATTTAATCGACTTTCAGAAAAGACAAATACATAATTTTTCAACAATCTCCCTAATTTTCAATACATTTTGTCCATCTGTCAACAAGCTTTCGTATTCTCATATTAAATTTAATTTAGGCTGAGCTGCGAGCCACGAATGCACCACTGTCTTCACCTCTTCATCAGATGTGAATTTTTGTCCTCGTAGGGTTTCGTAGATGAGGTCTCACCTTAAAGTGTTGTGCTAGAATAGACTATTAGACAGCATGTGATAGAAGAACGTAGCCGGTGTATTCTTCCCTCCTTGTCAGGTGCCAACCTCGACAGGGTTTAGGTACCCAATGATAAAAAGAAACAAGTACGTTGAAAACCCAAAAATAGGAACACCTTTTACGGTTTAGACTTCCAACTGGACCATGAAGGAAAAAAGCTAACCCAAATTTTTTTTATTGCAAAGTCTCCTTTACCTGATCCTACGTGGTCCTATTGGAATTCTGCGCCGTAAAGATGTCCCTGTTTTTGGATTTCCAGTATCTGGGTTTCCTTATATCATTGGATAGACTGTGTGTGTGGTTAAACTATAGTATCTTAGCCTTTTTGTGTTGTATGTCACCAGCTTTAGACAAGATAAAGGTGTTGAGCTTATTTGGGTATTCGTTTTTCTGAGCGCAGAGTTCTGTGAAATCACAACCCAAGTTTTACTTTTCTGGACTTCCCCTGTTTTTTAGGTGGATTTGGTGTTGGTTCAGTTAAATAAAAATCCCAGGTTTTCACCCGGGATTTTTTTGATTTTTTTAAATTTTGTTACAATAAAAAAAGTATTGTTTTTTGTTTTTTTTACCTGCATCGTGTGCCAGACCACTCTCTGCTATTTTGTATCTTTATCTACCTCCGACGTAGAACCTTTGTCGAAACAAATAATTGACGTGGTATCCAGATCTTCACGTGTGGTGAGTGGACCAATATGTTTTTTTTTTTTATGTTGGTTCAGTTACCCATTGGTCCCCCACTCCAAAGCGATCCCAGCATCACTGAGCATTACCTAAATAGTTTTTTATGACTTAATCTCTTGCATTCTTATTCTATAGAAAATAAAATGCTCACATCTCATCTAAGTATTTATTGCCAAAGACAATTCAATAAGGAGAACTTGAGGATGATCTTACCAAGGGCACAAATGTTACCTGCCATTCACTATGAAAAAAAAATGGACTATCTTTCTCATATTTTATTGCCAAACAAAAGAATTATGCCACAAATATACAAGCCTTTCATATCACGTCATTAAATCGGCTATTCCCTTCTTGCTTTAATGCAAAATATTAAAGAGATCCTATCAGGCAGGGCAATGGCTTAGTTTCCCAGCACTTTATTAAAATGTGAACTGTATTTCAGATCGTAATCTTGCATGGAGCAGGGAAGGCGACGTAATACTTATTTTTCCTTCTACTGCAATCCATTTTTTATACATGTCGCCAAATGAATGAAAAGAGCTGGAGCCTCCGACATTTAATGTCATCTCTGAACCAGATCTCCTGACAAGCCGCAATAATTTGTGGTGTCAACATGATTTGAATTCAGTAAACCTACTAATATCTAATGCTGTGGACAACTTTATGTAATAGCCAATACTGGTCATGTTGGAAAATCTCCTTTAACATGTACATATTGGAGACGTAATTGTGAAGGTAATTTCTTTTATAGAAATAACATCAGAGACTAATTTAGTAACATTGATAGAAAATTTATTCTGGTGAGATTGTGGAAAAAGTACAAGTGGTTTGTGAGGGAGGACAAAATAATAAAATTACAGAGTAATCTTGTAGTGTATTTTCCATGTGCACCATAGAGGCGTTGTAAAGTTTGGTTTGGTAGAATTGTGTTTATCATTGTGAGAATCTGTCAGCTTTTCTGACATGTATGTTCAGTAAACACTTGTATTTCCCATAAAATAACCATGCTGGTGCACCTTTTCTTAGAACTCTGTATTGTAGAGTTCCTCTATTAATCCTCCTGGAAATGTATGAATAATCTGGGTAATACCAGTCCCTTTTGTATCCTTACAGTCTGAAAGTCCGCACTAATTGGTCAGTGTCAGAGTGTGTAGGGACATGCCCCATTTACTAAAACATACATGTCAAGACATTGCTATTTTTCTGTAATCTTGGGCATGACCTGCCTAAGTAGAGTCGTGTGCTGTTGAACCTTCTTATTCTCCTTTTTCCTCCCCCCAACCCAAGAAAGACATGTGACAACCGAGGTTGGATGTGAAAATGGCCACAGCAGCCGTTTATTAATTTACAACATTTAGAAAAATGCAATTTAATCCGAAACATTCGGATAAATATGAGGAATTCAACCAAAGAATTCCTCCTCTAATTCACATGACCCAACATGGGTCAGTATCAATAATAATAACCGTTTTCAGGTGCCTTTTTGCCGATCACGCTAGCCAAAATTGCAAAAGTTTGCAACCAATTGACGAACGTCCACGTCCAACTCGCCATCCTCCAACTCCTCCATCGCTGGCGACTGGCGATCACACCGACATCTGCGACACGGGGACCCCGGAGTGCTGGCAGTAGGGCCGGCGACCTGAGTCCGACAGAAGGGACCCAGACTTCCGACCTGATATTTTACCTCACCGCTGCTGAAGATCTTGGAGTCCTCCTTGAAGTCCGCGAGGAAGCCAGCCCCCTGGCCGGAACATCACAATGCGGGGCGGCCGTTGACATCCTCCCTGGAACGGCATCAGAAGGAGGTGGCGTGACTGGGAGCCCAACCTGAGACTCCCTGTGAACCGCCGAGCCCCGTCGCGGCTGAGGATTCCTGCCAGGACGCAGACTCTGTGAGGGGACCCAGCTGCCTGGCCTACAGCGTCCCTAGAGGGGCTCCTCCTGCGATGCCTGAAACGCGGGACAACCTCCGGGCTAAGCCTCACCGGTGGGCGAGCACGCCGGGGGCGGCAAGGTGAGCGTGCCTGAACAGCCGACGACGGTGCAACAAACTCCTCCGACAGTCCAGGAGCGCTGCTAATCTATTTCCCTCCCGCCGCCATGCCACCGTAAGTGGAGAGGGGGCCGGGAAGGGGAGCCTGTCCGGCCCGGCGGTTGACACAAAGCGCCGGGCACGGCGTAGAGAGGGGCCAGACGGCGGAATTCTGGCCAGCGCAGCGACCTGACCCTCCAACAACCCTGGGACATGGTGAGCAGCTGCAGCATGGAGCTGCTCCAGCATAATGTCAGCGGACGCCATCACACGAGGTAAGCGCGGGACAGCTTGCTATTTTACTGTTGCTCTTCCCGCTGCTTCCTGCTCAATGCCGAAAACAGCGAGAAGAACGTTATACCAACCCTCTACTCTTCCACTCCCCAACTCCTCCTTGCCCCCACCTGCATTAACCCCTACTTGACCCGCAATTGTTAACCCCCTTCCCTCCTATAGCGGTCATGGGGGCTTCCCCTTAGGTCTTTTGGACTGCAGTCCAGCCTCTCCTTTACTTTTGGTGCACTGTATGCATTTTAACTTTTACATTGCCAACTGGGCTTTGATGATCTCCCCTTGCCAAAAAGACGTCTCCCTGGACTTGCCTGACACTGTCCATGCAACATATATAGTGTCAGACTGGCTTCTCATAGCGAGACCTTGCTTTGTCTCTCACCAGCTTGTCGTGTGTCAACCAGGAGCAAAAAAGGGGGTCCGTCAAGTGGCCTCTCCTGCATCTAGCTTGCTAACGCTACTATCAGAGAGAGCGCCGTCAATAGTTATATGTTGTTGTTAGTGGAAATACTTATTTGTGCTGTTTCCACAGTTATTCATCCATTTACCCATAGTCTGCTTTCTTCTTCTACATTGGTACATGCCAGTCATACTTTTTGCTTGCTTCTGTTGCTGTTATCCTGACTGATAATAGAGCTGAAGACTTGTTCTTTTGATCTTTGTTTGACAATAATTCCGAAGAAAGTTAAATGATTTATTTACAGTTTAATTATTAAGGCTTTGTCAGGCTACAGTTGTTAAACAAACAAACAAACAAACAAACACACTTTGGCACTTCATTTTTTCTAGTTTTTAGGAAAACAATGGATACAACTTCAGATCAGCCAATGCATCCTTATTAGACCCAGTGTACATAGGTGCTCGAAAGTTGTTCTTTTTTTTTCTAGTGATTCTTTTAGAAGATCTGTCACAAGGTAATATAAGTTGAACTGGTTAACTGACTTGAATAGTTAGCCAACAGGTGAACTCGCTCCATATGATGCTGGTGTCGGCTGTGTGTTACAGCCGACACTTCAGAGTAATGAGCGGCATCGCACTCGAGTGCGATCCCGCTAGTTTAACTCGCTAAATGCTGGGGTCAATAGCGACCGCAGTATTTAAATCGCTAGAACGAGGGGGTGACCCCCTCTAACAGCTCATCGTGCCCCCCGCAACGCAATCGCAGGGGGGCGATAGTTGCTATGGCTACCTGGGGGCCTAATGAAGACCGCTATCCGGCAGGGCTTAATAGTTGCCTGTCAGAATCACGATATACTGCAATACAAGGGGTTAAAGTTCAGCATACTAAATTTAATTAAGAACCTCTTTTTTTTTTTTTTTTTTTTTTAAAAGAGAGGGAACACCTCATGTCAGTCAAACAGTAGTGGGCGCATGAGAAGGAACTTCCAGCAAAGATGATCTGTAACAGACTACTTCTGCCGGAATATAAATAGTCCTATGTAGCACCGCTCATCTCTGAATAACTATTAGGTTCTGATATAAGAATATGTTTATACACACATAATTTCCATTGCTATGTATTAGATTATAATATATTACAGTGTGCAGTAATATTGGGGAAGGGCAATCTAACATTAGAAATGTATTAGCTGACAGCTGTCTAAGGGAAACCTTTAGGCTCCATGCACACGATGCATATTACGCACAGTTTTGCCGCCGGATTTGTGTGCGGCAAATACACAGCATAATACAGTACCAGCATAGTCAATCAGATTTCAGGAAATCTCATGTACACGCTGCAGTATTTTTCGGGATGGAAATTAACCTGCAGTGCGTTTTTTAGAATCCCCCTCATTTCAATTTATCTGGAGTTTCCTTATGCTGATCTAATAGTATACCTGCTATAAAACAACTTTGTAATTTAGGTACTGTTAAATATTTTTTATCCAGGCAAATTCTGTGTGAAGTTACTGCCAATATATGTCTCCCTTCCTGTAATCTTCCTGTAAATTGCCCTCCATTGATTTCAATGGGAGGCAGAGGCAGGTTTTTTTCCAGGCGGCTTTTAGCCACTCGGAGGGACAAAAAAAGTGGCATGTCCTTTCTTGCCGCTGTTCTGCCATTGAAATCAAAGGGGGGCAGAAAAAGCCTGTGGCGAAAATCTCAACAAAAAATCGCAGGCAGGTCAAAATCTGCCTCAAAATTCCTGAGGGAATTATGAGGAAGATTTTTCCTGCCTGCAAAAATCTCAGTGTGAACTATGCCTGAGTCTATGGCGGGAGGATTAGTGAGCAGGGGGATGAAGTAGGAGCAAAGAGAGAGACACAGACGTGATAGTAAGATTTCTATGTCACCCCAGTTCTGGATTCTCAGCTACACTGATCATTACTGCCGTGTAATCTCCTTCATGCTGCTGCAGCTTCTATCTATATATATATATATATATATATGTGTGATAGAGACAGGAGAGTAGGTTCTCAGTTTCTTTGTGTGCAGTGTATAGGAGACATGATAGCAGTTAGGCTCCTTCCACTAGCTCAGAGAAAACGAAGAATTAGAGATCGAGCCTGCAGAGGGGGGAACTGCTAAATAATGCAGAATACAAGTCATATAATGGCCAGAAATAGTGTTATTCCTCATATACACATATGACCGCTTATTCTGAAAAATGCCTGAAAAGTTAGGAACAACTTGTCTCATTCTAGTAGGTTCTCTTTTTACATCTGAGAAACAATTAAGAATGAGTAAAAATCTTGCATCGGTTAGCTTGTATGCTGTAAAGAGTTACACAATCCCCTCCTGTGACGCTCACATTTTATTTCGTGTAGAATATCTGCCAATGCTCTCTTGAGAAGCTGAAAAGAAAAAAAATTATATATCCAAACATCTGGTGAACTGTTTTTCCAAGAAGTTGGCTTTTTTTTCCATGGTATTAAAAACATTCAGGGCTTTGCATCAAACGCACAATAAATAAAATTAGGTTGAGCCAGGGCAGGCACAGAAGATGACCTGTGACCGTCTTCTTTCGCATTAAATTCATTAAAGAGTTTGTGTGTTTAAAGGCTGCATGAGCTGTGCTAACCATACCTGCCAGAGACAGGGGGGCAGCGAGCCCGTGCCCACTGCGAAGCTGGGGTCGGGTGCGGGCTGGGTCACGGTGTTATTTCCCTGTTTCAACTGTATCTGCATCCTCAGGGCGCAGATACCGTTGAATCCAATGCTGGAGCAAGGAGTTGTCCGCTCCCTGCTCCCGCATTCACTGTGCAATGACGGCCGTGCGCGGCTCGTCACAGCAGGTGTGATGTTGTGGAAACGGGGATAGGTGAGTATTTTTTTTTCTAGTAGGTACTATTGGGGCATTATATTGGGTATGGGGGCAGCTATTGGGGCATTATACTGTGTGAGGCTGCTAAATGGGCATTATACTGTATGGGGCAGCTATGGAAGCATTATACTTTATGGCAGCATTATGCTGTATGGTGGCGGCTATGGGGGAATTGTACTGTATGGAAGCTGCTGTGGGAGAATTATACTGTATGAGGGAAGCTATGGGGCATTATACTGTATAGGGCAGCTATGTGGGTATTACTGTATGGGGCAGCTATGGGGGCATTATACTGTATGGGGCAGCTATGGAAGCATTATACTGTATGGTGACAACTATGGAAGCATTATAATTTGTGGGGGCAGATATAGGGGCATTACACTGTTTGGGGGCAGCTATAGGGCATTATACTGTGTGGGGGGCACTATGGGGACATTATACTGTACGGGGCAGCTATGGGGCATTATACTGTATGGGGGCAACTATTGGGCATTATCCCTTGTGGGGGCAGCTATAGGGTCATTATCCTGTGTGTGGGACACTATGGGGCATTATACTGTGTGTGGGGCGGCTATGAGGACATTATACTGTGCGTGGGGGGCAGCTTTAGGGGCAATATACTGTGTGGGGTCCACTAAGGGGTCATTATACTGTGTAGGGCCACTATAGGGGAATTATTCTATGTGGAGACCACTATGGAATCATTATACTGTGTGGGAAGGCACTATATGGGCCATTATTCTGTATGAGGGGCACTATGGGGGCAATATCCTGTGTGGGGAGACACTACAATGTGAATGGAAGTTATAGAAGCAGTGTAGCAGTTACAGATACAGAGTTGCTCGCTATGCTACTCTGTTTTTGTAACACCTATTCACTTCTATGAAAGTTTACAGAAACAGAATAGCACAGCAAACTACACTGTTTAACCCCTTAATACCGAAGGTATTTTAAACCTTAATGACCAAGCTATTTTTTTTTAACTTTTTTTTCATCATCACATTCAAAGAGCTATAACTTTTTTTTTTTTTACGTCAACATTGCTGTATAAGACTTCTTTTTTGCGGGACAAGTTGTGTTTTTTTTATAGCACCATTTTGGGGTACATGTAATATATTGATTAACTTTTATTAACTGTTTTGGTGGGGTAATAGAAAAAAACCCTGAAATTTCACCATTCTTTTTTGTGTCTTAAATTTATGCCATTTACCGTGTGATATAAATAACATAACCACTTTATTCAGTGGGTCGTTACGATTGCGGCGAAACTAAATTTATATAGTTAATGTTTTCGTACTTTTACAGAGTAAAAACACTTTTTTTAATTATTTGTTTTTGTGTTGCCATATTTTAAGAGCCATAACTTTTTTTCTTTTTTACTTTTTGTTCACTTTTTATAAATTTTTTTTGAATGCAGGATGACCAGAAAACAGCAATTCTGGCATTGATTTTTATTTGATCTTTTATGGCGTTCACCGTGCGGGTTAAATAAATGTAATAGTTTTATAGTTGGGGTCGTTACAGATGCAGTGATACCAAATATGTGTAATATTTTTTAAATTTTTTTCATAAAGTATTTTCAAGGGGAAAATTAATTTTTTTTTGTAATTTTTTTTTTTTTACATGGGATTTTTATACTTTTTTTTAAACTTTTTTGTTTTTAGTACTTGACTATGCGATCATTTGATCACTTTTATAATACACTGCAATACTTCTGTATTGCAGTGTATTATTGCCTGTCAATATATAACTGACAGGCATCTGTTAGGCCTAACAGGCATTCAGTAAAGGCAGACCTGGGGGCCTTTATTAGGCCCCAACTGCCATTAAAACCATCGGCACCCCACGATCGCATTGGGAGCCCCCTACATCTAAAATCACTCCGATGCGGTTGTTGCTATTGACCACCGCATCTGCGGGGTTAAACGTGTTCACATGACCGCTGCTGTTGGTCTCCAATCGTTGCCCTGGAGCCCGAGGCTGTTAGCAACAGTCTGGGCTTCAGAAGCACAGCGCCCAATTCGGGAAAACATCTTCTGAAGTGCCGCTATGAAAAGGCACCGCTTCGGAAGAACTCCCCGGAACGGCCGCCGTGAAAACACTATATGGCGGTCGTTAAGGGGTTAAATAAGCCTGACGCTGCCGGATGTGCCTCTGCAGTTCTAAACCTGTGTTGGGGGCCCCACTGGGTTAGGGCCCACTCAGATGTGTTTTGTCCCCCCTGTGCTAAACCCTTAGCTACGCCTCTGATACCTGCTCTACGTTTTCATGAGGAACCAAGGGTGTTCATTGAAGATGAGCAGTCCGTAGCTATTTTGGAGTAAGAAACAACTCTTATGGAGTTTAATGTAATGCAAATAGTGGGTGTTTTCATTCTCTGTACTAAAGGCAAAGTAGAGGTTTGGTAGGAGACTGCCTTGCTACTCTTCTTTAAAGGGGTTGTCTCACCATCCCTATTTTCAAATGAAAGCCACTGGGTCTGTTGGCTGTACATTTCCCCAGCTACAACCGCTGCCAAGGAAATTACGGTATGTGTTACATGCGACCATTTGAATTTCTTACCATGATATACGTGGACATCTTGAGTCCGAAACGATAGCCACTGTTTTTTAGTGGCCCTGACTCCTTATGACGTTTATATTCTCTACATCATATGGACAGGAGCTGTCCTTAATGGGACAAGTCAAGTGAGGGCAATAGTAGCCAACATTATAGATTACGAGGACCTCACGTGTTGTCCCCAAATTCTTTTCATAAAGGTATCTACACTATAATGACCAATGTGTTTAAATACACAGCACATGGGGTAAATCATGTTGAAACCAGAGTGACAATCGTGTAAGCGATCTAACCTATTTACTGGGAAACTCCTGCAAAAGACCATTGGAAATTATTCAGACTGGCATTTAATACGCCAGTCTTAATAGGAAACAAGCTGGAGTAAGATGTGACAAATTTATTAAGAGGCGCATGCTTCTTAATAAATTTGTCACATATTCAGGCATCCGTGCGCCAGATTCTGGTGTAAAGTAAATTTGTTGGGCCTGGGTGGTGCTATGACCAAGAATGCAGTTGGCGTTTGAAACGCGTAAGCGTACTGGTACCTTGTTTTTATGTGCTGGGTGGATTTTTCATGTTTATACAATAAAGTCCTGAGATTTCTTCATCAAATGCTGGATCATACCTTTTATTTGCTGCGTGGGTGGTCCCGTCCCTTATCCAAATCTCCACCCACTTTATGCATTTGGCAGCGCTGAACACCAGGAGAGAGGGAGAGCGCAGTGCTGCATTATGTGCTTGTCAAGTGTTCAGCAGCGCCTAACGCAATTAGGCACTGCTCTCTCTGCTGGTGATCAGCGCTGCCATCGGCCTAATGAAGCGCCGCTCTCTCTCCCTGTATTCCATGCCGCCAAGCAAACCAGGAGATGGGAGTGTGCTAGCAAACCATGCCCACGTGCCTTGCTGACCCGTATGACCTGATTCAGTTAATAAAAGAAGCATGCTAAGAAGTTAATACCAATAAAGAATTGTGATTGTGAAAACTAGATTACAGCAATGTGTAAATAGTGAGGGCCGCCAATATTGAGCATATTAGAGATTGTGCTTAATTGTTTTGTTCTGTAAAATACTATTTAAACTGTATACTTATTATTATTATTATTATTATTATTATTATTATTATTATATTTACCTATTATTTCAATTTTATACCTACTTATGCACACCCTGTATATATACATACACATAATATCACTTTCTGCATCTCCCTTTGCTTTAATTACCTTTTTGAAGTTTCTTTGTACTTTCCTCCCCTTCATTTTTCCTCTTCATCTCTAACATTCCTCCTGTCATTTTCTACTTTCTATCTTTTTCTAGAATCTGTCCACCCTTTATTGCTAGGAAAATCTGCTACTAGGCTCCGTTAAACGCTCTGCATTCCCCTAGATTTGTATGATAAACGATGCCTCAGTGAATTTTTTTTTCCTTTTTTAAATTTTTTTTCTTCTTGGAGCCAGCCCCAAGACGTCAATAAAGCCTGCTTGCTAAAGGCCCTAAGTTTAAGCCCATTTGTGAGATAGACGCCTGAAATGCGAGAAAGATGATTTAATGATTCATTTTCCATATGTTAAAGGTGCTTTCATATACCAATAAAATTAAAACCTCTCCACCCATAACTGAAATTCTTACCGCACACCGTTTCACAACTGCAGCTACGGTCCCTCGGGGTAGCGCCTAGGGGGTGGGGAACTTAAAAGTGACAAACTCTGCTCTGATCAAAACATGCTGACAAGTAGATGTTAGTTTAAATAATGTACTGCCGTAAACCAGGCAATATATTGTAATATTATACTCACACACATCATTTTTTAATTTTAAGATAATTTCTATTTTGCCCCAGTGCATAGACAACTAGGCTCCCCTTGAAAATGACATTATTGCTGGAGGCAGACAGTATTATGTAGAAATAGTCAACATTATATCACATTAGAATTTTAAAAAAAAGCTAAGGCAAAATGTGAAACAGTCTTCAATCACGGATTCAATAATATAAAGTCTGGGCAGAACACAACATGAAATCCACAACTAAGTTGTGTACCCTCTGCGCTGAAATATTACGAATCTGCATTATGTGAAATTCTCTCATATACTGGAAGTAGCCGAATAACACCTGCTGCAACTAATGTGAATATCCAGCAAGGGAGTTTTAATTCCTTGCCGTTCCCTTGAGCTAAATATCCCCTCAGTCAATCTCGCGAGATGTGCACGCTAACGATCGGTGCGTGTTATCTTGTTAGAGGTAGAATGGGAAGTAGCTGTATCTATGTGATATAAGAGGGACAGTGCATAAGATATTCAGAGTAGTCATATCTCCCATGTATTGAAACCGTGCTGCTGTAATATACACCGAGACAGAGACAGGTGGCCAGCGGCGTTGCCCTGCAGAGGAATGGCGCAGGAAGAATTAGCTGACAACACAAAGGTAAACTGCAGAACACCATTTTTATCATCTGGGGCACAGGCTTAATGGTTCTCAATATAGGCACAGTTTTTAATAGTTACAATAATTTGTTCACAGCTTAATAGTTTTGCTCACTCATAGGCACTATGCTTGGTGGTTACAATAAACAAGATGGCAGGACACCGTGATTGGGCTTGTCTTAACCTGCAGCGCGGAGGATGGTTCATCTATCCTTTGTTCGGTCACTATCCCGCTGAGATAGCAATTCGCTACTCAGCTAATAAGTCTGTCTCTGTCGGTACTCGCTCCCATCTGTAAATGGAAGTGCCAGGCCTGCACTGCCCAGTGGGCGCCTCCTGCGATTCCCCTGCCACAGCACCGCTGTCTCTTCCTAGGCCTCTCTTTATTCAGCAGCTCACCTCCTGCCCTTCCATCCTGCTTTCCACTTGACCACCTCCCTTACTCCTCTCTTTAGCACCCACAGCTTGCTTCTCCACCTCGCCTAACTCTGGCGGTTCACTCGGACGCGCTGGCACTACTGCGTCACACTCTAGTGGCGCCAAAACTCCTTCTATAAAAAGATTATTAACTCCTCCCTTAAAGACCGTCTTCGACACCGTGCTATGCATCATCACGTTGTGAAATTCAACTAGGTGGTCACCATCCTAGTGTCCCCTTACAGCAACAGCAACAGTACATTACAATACAATATTTACATTAGCACCTCATCCGGAAAATAATGGAGCATGAATGTCATACATGAAACAACTCCAATAATTCCAACCGCTCCTGCCATAGAAAACATCTTAAAGGCATAGTAGAAATAAATACAAAATGTCACTTCACCTGGACACCTAACACTGGTCACCCTAAATGTTTATACCAAGATCTCCAGTCTAAACCAATAGAACTTTTGTAAAATGTGTTACTAAAGTTTTCCTACAATTATACAGTATTATCACTGAAATAAATGTGTGGGTCTCCTGATGAACCAACTAGGTTGGGGAAACACGTTGGGACGGTTATGAAGTGTCCGTGTTATGGTCATTTTATTCAATATTTGGTGCTTAGAAATTACACTAATTGTGTGTGCTAGAAATGTTTGTATTCCTGGAGTTTGTCCATAGGTGGCATGTGGTACCACCCCATTTAGATATCATTTTCTGGATACCCCAAGTAGGGCTGGGCAATTAATTAAAAAATAATCTAAAGCGCAATTAATCGCCGTCAATTATTTTTTCTCAGTTTAAACTGTAACTCCATCTTCAGGATGCAGATACCATTGAATCCAATGGTAGAGCAGGGGACCGTAAGGTCCCTGCTCTACCATTCATTATATATCGTCGAACACGAGGCAGTGATGTTATCATGCCTGTCTACGCCATGCTGCACAGACAGGAGGAGCAGAGGGATCTCCTCCACTTGTCGTTGCAACGGGTTAAGTGAGTATGTATGTTATTTTTATCAGGCGCTGTTGGGGGACTTTATACTGTGTGGGATGCAGCTATTTAGGCAGCTATAGGGGCAGTTATTTTGCGTGGAAGCCAGTTATGGGGGCATTATACTGTGGGGGGGAGCAGTTATAGGGCAATATACTATGTGGAGGGCAGTTATGGGGGCATTATACTGTGTGGAGGGCAGTTATGGGGGCATTATACTGTGTGGGGGCAGTTATGGGGGCATTATACTGTGTGGAGGGCAACTATAGGCATTATACTGTGTGGGGAGCACTATGGGGCAATATACTGTGTGGGTAGTGTCAGGGGGTATATTATATACAGTAGTATACAGCAGGCTCAAGGAATAAATATTAATTCAATGACGTAGCATGCAAATAGGGTGTGTGGCCAGGGTTACCAACCTCCACTTCAGTAATGTCTGGACAACTGAGCTAAAATTCACAGACAGACCAAAATTTTTATGGACACATTACAAAATCATTGCCTGTGCACTGTGCAGTGTGCTAGGAGTGACTCGCCAATCACAGCCCCGTGTGTAGCTTTACCGCACTAACTTAGGTGATTTTTTTCTCTGATTAGAGTCGTTCACTTTCCCTTTTTTTCTCCATCCGGCCCATTGTGACGACTTATTCCGGCCACGACTTGTCTCTGCAGAATTTGACACACAGACATGTTGGTTTCCCGCTTTTCCAGCATCCTCCCCGCCTATACCCCATCCTCTAAACAAACTCGTGATACAGATGGTAATAATGATCCCTCTGTGCTTGACACAATAAAAGGGCACCATCAGTAACCAAGCCCCCTGCAGATAACCACTCACAAACCCCATTGTAGATAGCCACACAGCTCCCCTTGTAGATAGCCACACAGCTCCCCTTGTAGATAGCCACACAGCTCCCCTTGTAGATAGCCACACAGCTCCCCTTGTAGATAGCCACACAGCTCCCCTTGTAGATAGCCACACAGCTCCCCTTGTAGATAGCCACACAGCTCCCCCCTTGTAGATAGCCACACAGCTCCCCCCTTGTAGATAGCCACACAGCTCCCCCCTTGTAGATAGCCACACAGCTCCCCCCTTGTAGATAGCCACACAGCTCCCCCCTTGTAGATCGCCACACACAGCTCCCCCCTTGTAGATCGCCACACACAGCTCCCCCCTTGTAGATCGCCACACACAGCTCCCCCCTTGTAGATCGCCACACACAGCTCCCCCCTTGTAGATCGCTACACACAGCCCCCCTTGTAGATAGCTACACACAGCCCCCCTTGTAGATAGCTACACACAGCCCCCCTTGTAGATAGTGCCACACAGCCCCCCTTGTAGATAGCCACACAGCCCCCCTTGTAGATAGCCACACACAGCCCCCCTTGTAGATAGCCACACACAGCCCCCCTTGTAGATAGCCACACACAGCCCCCCCCCTTGTAGATAGCGCCCCTCCTTCCCTTGTAAGTAGCGCCGCACAGCATCCCCCCCTTCCCTTGTACTTAGTGCAAACAGAGCGTAGCCTACCGCTACCACTCTCCGCTCTGCCTGACACTACTCACCGTTAGGAAGAGGAGGTGGTCATGCGGCGGAGAATCACTTTTGACTGGGGTCGGTCACGGCACAGGACTGGACCAGTCCAGTCACCTGACCTGATGAGTTACCTGACCTCATGTCAGGTGACTTGATTGATACACTCCCGGCACCAACCTCACCTGGCAGCGGCTGGCCTGCATATATTCAGATTCCGCAGAATCTGAAATAATGCCTGAGCCCTAGCCTACTATTCCTTTGCACTGCGCGTGTACATTTTGGTGCATGCGCAGTGCACAGTTCCGGGAGACTGCAGAAAAATCCCGGACGGTGCTTTTTTCTGCCGGACGCTACGGACGGCAGAAAAAAAACCACCCATTTTTGCGGACTGTCCGTAAATTTACGGACGGTTGGCAACCCTGGGTTTGGCATGCAAATAGGGGTGTGGTCTAAATCGTTCCTCGTTCATTAATCATAATCGAGGTTACATATCCAATTTATCGTGATTTTGATTTGGATCATAATTGCCCAGCCCTAACTCCAGGTGTTTATTGTTGATTGCTTATTTAATTCAACCCTGGTTGTGTCTGGGGTATTTATAATCAAAAGAATTACCTAGAGTATTTTAATCCGAATAATGAATAAGGGCTCATTCAGACGAACGTGAATAACGTCCGTGTGCTGCGCATGGAAATCACGCGCAGCACACGGACCCATCGATTTCAATAGGGCCGTTCACACATGCAGGAGTTTTCATGCAGCGAGAGTCCGTTGCGTGAAACTCATTGCATTTCTTATATTGGTGCATTTTCACGCACCTACGCGCCCATTGAAGTCAATGGGTGTGTGAAAACCACGCACCACACACGGATGCACATATGTGTGCGGTGCGTGATTTGCGCATCAATTCAAGTGAAAAATACTAATAATTAAAAAAAAAGATGTGCTTTGCGAGTGCGTGAATAACGCATGCCACTCACAAAGCACACTAATGCATATGTTTTTCACGTGTGTAAATCTGATACGCTCTTGTGAATGTAGCCTTAAGGCTATGTTTTATGAAGAGTTCCCACTCTGTGATACTTCCAATTATACAGTAACTTATTTCTGACATGTCGTAAAGTGTATCTCTTTGGCACCCATTGGATGTTCTCACCTTTACTTAGGAGAGGCAAGGAATTCATTACATTCTATGATGCATCTTTATGTCTTATGAAGGGACATTTCACTTTACAAGCACCGCAGCTGTCATAGAGACATGGGAGAAGTTGTCATCGATGGTGGTCCGTTTGTTTCGTCCCTCAACAACAGCTAAAATGAAGAGGCTATAAATACCTATTGGCCATGATACACTTGAATGCCCGTTCTCCTCTTTCCTGAGTGAGGCTAAGGAAAGTTGACAAGAGCAGTGGGAGCATGGCACTATAAAGAGTACGACGGCTTTGTTGCTATAGCTATCACATTACATGTCAGAAGTTTTGTATATGAATGTCTCTGCAGATTGTCATGTTTAGAAAATCTGTGGGTTTTTTTTGGAATGTTTGTTTTTAACTTTCTATTAGCACTAGCAAAAAATATACAACAAATACATCAATACAAGTTATATATAAGTACATACATGTCAACTTGTATTTACATTTTTCTCAGAGATATCACTATAATGAAGATCTGTAAAGGAGCGTGTTCAGAAATGTTGTGGTTATATCTATCCATCTTTTACTGGTGGTCCTTTTCCTATTTTCCCTTTCATTGTCTTTTTTTTTAAACATCTTGGTTTTCTAATGATATGTCCAAAATGAAAACCCATCAGTTTGGCCTTTTTTAAGCTTTAAAAGTAGGGCATGATTTGGTACAGAATTCACGTTTGTATTCCTGGCTGTCTTTAACAACCTCAAGGCATCATGGGAACTCAAATTTTTGCTAACCTTTTTCGTTATTACAAATATATTTCAAATATACAAAGGGTCACAGAAAACACCATAGCCTGGACCTTTATACTGTTTAGTCTTTATAGACCTGCCTAGACCTTGCCTTTGCTTTTCCAGGGGCATCTGTAAAGATTTTGCTTAAAGGCTATGGACACCATTGGGGGCATCCTTTTTAATAAAAATAATGTATTCCATGTATTTTCCCATTTTTGTCATTGGCTTTAATTAAAAAATGTTTCACCATTTAGCTTCTTCAGCTTCTGTTTACAGTTTCCCAGTACATAGAAGCTGCAGAATCCCGTTCTCAGCCAGATCCATCAGCCGAGAGCTGGTTTGACGTCTCGTTCACAGTGGCTCCTGCCTCCTGCGCCATCATCTAAGATCCATTCTGATCAAGTCAAAGTCGATCAGCTTTAACTTGATCGGAATTGTGCTTTTGATGGTCGCTCAGGAGCACACAGGAACTGCTGGGGAACGAGCCGACAGACCAGCTCTCTGACTGATTTGGCTGAAGGATTCTGCATCATCTATGTACTGTGATATATAAAAGCTGCCGAAGCTAAACAGTGAAACTTTTTTAATAAAAGCCAATTACAAAGTAATTTTTATGTGAAAATACATGCATTTGAAAAAATAAATTAACTAAATAGCCCCCAAAGGTGTACATAGCCTTTAAGGAATGTTGCAGAAAAGAAAAGTTTCAAGGCTCCAGCCAGAGGGTGTGCAGAGGTAGCAGTCACACCTGGGCCCTTTGAAGGCATAAAGGCCCCTCTGCCACACAAGAAGACACCAGTATTAAAAATGGCGCATGGTAGATGCTGGACCTGTTACTGATTGTACATTTGGGCCCAGGAGCTTCCAGTTACGCCTCCTAAATGTATATTAACCTAAATATAGCAAATTAAAATCGCATCTATACACTTGACAAGGACATTGTTGCTCGGGGAAGGTGATGGTAGCAATGCCTAGATTGGATTTAGGAAAAACTTTTTGGCGTATGGGCCCTTTAAGAGAGTGGGTGCAGCACACATTAATGCTGCCTGGATCCTTCTTTCTATGGATTCAAATGGACCCCTGGATCAGGTCCTGTGAGACGTCCACTAAAAAGTTTCTGTTCATGTTTCCAGTGCTGCTCAAGCAAAATAGAAATGCCTTAGGTGGGATGCATAGAAGTGAGCAATTTTCTTATTTTACTACATGTTCTAATGTTTAAAATATCCGCTGTTTTCTAGATTGGAGTAGGGTATTCTATTACAAGTTCAATATTTCAGGTCATGTCTTTTTCATAACTCCACATGTAATTTTTACATTTTATGATTGAAAGTTTAAATAATACAATGGTTCATCTGCACGCTGTGGTGCTTTAGATTTTTTACATGCATTAAATGTCTCATTAACGGGCAGGAGGGAGACGCATATTTCTAAAAAATAGAGCAAAATGTCAACTGTGCAGGTGCAGTGATGATGTGAGCATTTCATTTTCTTTACAAAGACCTGGATGAGTTAATGGTCGTGCCTCCTATAAAAATAACCATCAAAAGATAATTTTCCTAATTCTGATTTGGCTATATGTACAGGGAACTTCTCGAGGCTACATGAACGCTTACTTGTGTAGCAGACTTCTGTACTGTGCACTTGAGAGTCCTTCAGTTCTATTTCTAATATTACACTACTCTGTTATAGTCGCTTTCACATGCACATTTAGATATTACCAGAGATATATCTATCCTGCTAACCAGTGTGAAAAGCAATCTCCACTCTCAATCGTATTTATCCCACTGTGGAGATGTAAAATTGTATCATCTTTACAGTAATCTCATTTGGCAATGGCGTTGTTTAAAGGAAAAGTATAATCAGTTTCTTTTTTTTTTTTATAATATTTTTTTTTATTTCTTATAGGGTTTTTCTTTATTTGACTTTCCATATTAAAAACAAACCAGTAATATTCTACTTTTCACATTAACCACTGGAGCACACACAATAAGCTGACATTTCCTGTTTCCTGCAACTTCCCTTACAGCTTTGGCGTTTAGACTGGAACAGTATCAGCAGAATCACCTCATTATCATATGTAGATGACAACTCAATTGTACTGCTGTGGACAGTGGCGTAACTACCGCCGTAGCAGCAGTAGCGGCTGCTACGGTGCCCGCGGCATGAGGGGGCCCGTGTCGCCCGCCGGCACGGGCCCCCACCATGGCCGGAGGCTCCGCTAGCAGCCGCTATGGCTGCTACAGCGGGACGCCACTGAACACTACGGCAGAGCAGGGAGGTATCTCCCCGCTCTGCCATTAACTGGTTCCCGACCGCTGGCTGTGTTTTTACTGCCAGCTGTCAGGGTCCTTAAAACCCGAGCCATAGACTTTCTATGGCTCGGGTTTTAACTTGCTGCCCGCGCGATCGGGCAGCTGAATGTCGGGTCTCCGGCTGTCAGTGACTGCCGGGGACCCTGAGGAGAAGGTAGAAGCAGCTTTCGCTGCTTCTGTCTTCTCCGATCACTTGTACACAGCGCTGAATGCGCGCTGCGTACAGGAATAGAGACAGCAGCAGCGGCGCTGTCTCTATTCGTCCCGGTGATCATGTGACTGGTCACATGATCGCCGGGTGCCGTTAGTGGCAGACTGTTGCTGGGTCTTACTAGACCCAGCACAGCCCTATTAGTGACAATAGTCACTATGAGAGGGCTGATTTCCACTGTAACTGGGGCTGCTGTGCAGCTCCAGTTACAGGGGAAAACATGGTGTAAAAGAAAGAAAAAAAATATATAAAGTTCCCCAAAGGTCTTTTTTGACCTTTGGGGGACAGACCATAGTAATAAAAAAATAATAAAGTAAAGTGCAAAAAAAATGTAAATAATAAATACACATAAAATACCCACCCCAAAAAAAAACGTTCCCCCCGCCAATCATTGTTGTAACGCTAGCGCTGACCCAATTACCCTAATATAGACATGTAATATATAAAAATTTACGGTAGACAATGGCGATCACAAATAAAAGGTCTATTTTAGGGTAAAACTATGGTATTACCAAAAAAAAAAAAAAATAGCTGAAATGTAAAAAAGCTTATTTTTTTACTATTATTTTCATACTTTATGAATAAAAATTCTAAAATAGCAAAAGGTGTGTATAAAACCGATAAAAAATGAAACCTGCATTGTCTACGGAAAAAACATCGCAAAAATCACGTCGTTAGCCCAACAAACAAAAAAGTTATAGCCATTTAACTAACACGTGCTAAAAATGGCTAAACGATGTCTGGTCCTGAAGGCGCAAAATAGAGCAAAATACATGTATCCCCCCCTCTCCACAGGACATGTATCCCCTCTCCACAGGACATGTATCCCCTCTCCACAGGACATGTATCCCCTCTCCACAGGACATGTATCCCCTCTCCACAGGACATGTATCCCCTCTCCACAGGATATGTATCCCCCTCTCCACAGGACATGTATCCCCCCCCCTCTCCACAGGACATGTATCCCCTCTCCACAGGACATGTATCCCCTCTCCACAGGACATGTATCCCCTCTCCACAGGACATGTATCCCCTCTCCACAGGATCTCCACAGGATATGGATACATGTGTGATCGCTGACAGCGATAGGGAGAACAGGGGACTGAAAGTCCCCTGAAGTTCTCCATCACAAACCTTGGACTTCCGGGGTCTGTGTCGGCAGTTCCGTAGAAATGAATGGAGCGCCGGTTGTGCTTGTGCGCATGCGTGACCAGCGCTCCTTTCATTTTTATTGAGCTGTGCAGACGCCGGAAGTCAGAGGTTAGTCATGGAGAAGTTCAGGGGACTTTCAGTCCCCGGTTCTCCCTATCGCTGCCAGCGATCACTCATGTATCCCCTATCCTGTGGATATGCTGTGGAGAGGGGATACATGTATTTTGTAGGACACACTGTAGGTCACATTTTTTTGGGAGGGGGGACGCTGTATGGCGTTCCCTACAGGGGGGGAACGCTGTATGACGTTCCCTACGGGGGGGGGGGGGGAGCTGTATGGCGTTCCCTACAGGGGGGGAGCTGTATGGCGTTCCCTACAGGGGGGGAGCTGTATGGCGTTCCCTACAGGGGGGGAGCTGTATGGCGTTCCCTACAGGGGGGGAGCTGTATGGCGTTCCCTACAGGGGGGGAGCTGTATGGCGTTCCCTACAGTGGGGGGGCTGTATGGCGTTCTCTACAGGGGGGGGCTGTATGGTGTTTCCTACAGGGGGGGCTGTATGGCGTTCTCTACAGGGGGGGGCTGTATGGCGTTCTCTACAGGGGGGGGCTGTATGGCGTTCTCTACAGGGGGGGGGCTCTATGGCGTTCTCTGCAGGGGGGCTGTATGGCGTTATCTACAGGGGGGCCGTATGGCGTTCTCTACAGGGGGGGGCTCTATGGCGTTCTCTGCAGGGGGGCTGTATGGCGTTCTCTACATGGGGGGGGGGCTGTAAAAAAGGCACTATCTACAAGGGGAGGGGGGGTTGTGTGACACCCAGGGGAGGGGGGCCCCAGTCAAAAGTTTGCTATGGGGCCCAGTCTTTCCTAGTTACGCCCCTGGCTGTGGACCTAAATAAGACAGGTTAGCAGCTTTATACACACTAGTAAGGCTCCGTGTATCTCCCCTGCTGTACGCCATCTCTTCCTAAAGATGGTATTAGTCCATCTAGCATCAACTCCCATTCATTGCAGCTGCAATAAAGCACACATACACGTTTGTACTGTCCACAGACAATGCAGGAAGAAAGTGTGTGTCTCCAATATGGCAGCTCCTAAGGAAGTTTTTTTGTTGTCTTTTTAAAAAAATATAAAAAAAAATTGTTTCACTATTTCCAACAATAATAAACACATTGAGCCACATGTATAAAGGGAAATAATGGCGTATAGTATGAATTATAAAATATTTGGGGCAGAATGAATTACGGTTTGCGCTTGTATCTCATGTTCGTGAAGTGGTTATAGATGGAGTCGCTTTTTAGACAGATTTATAAAATTTTTTTTTTTTTTTACCCCTCATAGGCACAGCCAATTTTAGTTTTTTCCTTTTAGTTTTTCCATTATTGCATTCCATGAACCGTAACGACGAGTTGTAGTTTTTAATGGTATATTTTAATGTACCATATAAGGTACTGGCAAACTGTAAACAAATTCTTTGTGGGTTGAAATGGTAAAAAAACCCACTGATAACTCCATAGTTCTTTGGGTTTAGTTTTTTTTGGGTTCACCGTACGATAAAAGCGACATCTTAACTTTATTCTATAGGTCGATACAATTACAGCTGTACCAAATTGATGTTGTTTTTTATGTTCTACTACTTTTACAAAGAATAAACTTTTTGTGAAAAAGATTGTGTTTTGTGTCGCCATCTGAGAGCCATAACTTTCTTATTTATACGTCGATTGGGTGTTGTGAGGGCTTGTTTTTTTGTTGGGTGAGATGGTTTTGTTTTGCACCATGCATCTTTTTACTTACTTTCTTACACCATTTTTTGGAAACTATGTAACCTAAAAACAGCCATTCTTGCATTGTGCATTTTATTTTCCTAAGGTATTTATTTACCTGCAGGTTAAAAAATTTCATATTTTGCTAGTTCGGACTTTAATGGACACGGCGATACCAATTATGTTTACCTGATAAAAATTACAAAAAGTACCCCCCAAAAAAGATAAATAAATTAAACCCATTTTTATAAAAAAAATATTAGATTTCTTAAAGAATGTGGTCACCGGAAAAAAACTACATATTAGGTACAGCCACAATCGTAAGAAAATGTATTCGTTATACTACACAGCACATGGCATAAATAAACCCCCCCCAAAAAAAAATGGGGACATTTCCGTCCCCCTCCTCCTCAAAAAATAATAAATGCTAAACAATACATTATATGTACCCCAAAATTGTACCAATAAAAACTACAACTCATCCCTCAAAAATCCAATCCCTCATGTGACAAATAAAAAAGTTATAAATCTCAGAATGTGGCAACACAAAAATGACTGTATTTCCATAAAACATGTTTTATTGTACAAAAATACTAAATTGTAAAAAAAGACTTTGCATGATTGTGAGCATTCGTACTCGCCTTTAGAATAAAGTTCTGCTATTTTTACCGCACGGTAGTAGAAGTATATTAGAAAATTACGCAGAATCCCTGTTAAGTTTCAAACATGGATATTATTGGATAAGAGCATCAAGAGTATAAGAGTATCATCCCTGAAACTAAAAATACAAAACTTCTCTAAACTGAAAAGCTGTGATGTTAGAAAGTTGGCCATCTGTATATGACCGGCTTTATGAATGTTATTTTTGCCCTAATTATACAAAACTGGAAATTTAAATCAACAGCATTCCCAAAAGTTGTCTTAAGTCGACCTATAAAAATATTTTCTGTTCGTGCTTAGCAGGTGTGTGATGTCTTGTTTTTTTTAAAATGAGATTTCCATGTTTATTTTCCTTTTCATGTAGTGTGTATAAAGTAGCTATTTATTAACCTTTTAAATTCAACCATGAGAATATACTATTGATTGATAAGGATATGTATGTATGTATGTATATTTATATATACACTATATGAACAAGAAAAATTAATATGAAGTTGGTCTGGCCTTAACAGCTAAAACAACGCCTACTCTTCTGCTAAGGCTTCTACGATTTTGGAGTGTGTCTTTGGGATTTTTTTGCCCATTCATCCAGAATAGCATTTGTCCGGTCAGACACTGATTTTGGACGAGAGGGCCTGGCCTGCAATCTCCATTCTAGTTCATCCCAAAGGTGTTTCATGGGGTTGAGGTCAGGACTCTGTGTGGGCCAGTCAAATACTTCCACTTCAAACTCACCCAACCGTGCTTATATGGACCTTGCTTTGTGCACGGGGTACAGTCATGCTGGAACAGAAAAAGGCAGAAAGTTGGAAGGTACAATTGTCCAAAATGTCTTGGGTTGGAGTCCAATACATTATATATAAAGAATGTATTGTGTGTGCACGTATGTTTTGAAAACCGGAATATACTTTTCTGTTGAGGATTCCATTACTTCTCCCCCATTAGACCAAGATAACACTTTTGTAGCCTGTATCAGATTTGGGTGCATATGATGCACCTTAATCTGGAGAGAATTAACATTCATTTCACCAGCAGTGCATATGAATGTGGTATTTTTTTCCCCGTTTACATGTTTTGGAAAAAAATCTGCTTGAAGTAATGACCACACCACCGATTTTATAATCACAGATATACATATATATGCCCTTTTGCCGCATAATACTTCCCTACAGTTCTCATTTCAATACAATGCTCACTACATTCAATGCCTAAATGATACTCTAATATAGTCTCCACATAATACTGCATATACAGCCTACATAATACCACCATATAGTGCTCAAATAATATGCATTATCCATTAATACTACCTTTTTAGAGCCCACATAATACTACCAGATAATTCCGACATAATACATTCAATTCTACCATTCAAACAATACCAACATATACCACTTATTCATGTTCAGTTGGTTTAGGGTTAATTATAATCTACCGTCCTGGCCAAAAGTTTTTAGACTAACACAAATTTTGGTTTTCACAAAGTTTGCTGCTTCCGTTTTTATAGTGGTAATTTGCATTAACTCTAGAATGTTATGAAGAGTGATCAGATGAATTTCAATGAATTGAAAAGTCAGTCCTTGCTAAGAAAGTTAACTTTATCACAAAAAAACATTTCCACTGTATTTCAGTCCTGTCGCAAAATGACCTGCTAACATAATTTCAGTGATCTTCTCGATAGCTCAGGAGAAAGTGTTAACGAGGACAAGGCAGCTGATATCACTCTGTCATGCTGATTGATTATAAGAGCAGACTGGTTGCATTGAAAGGGGGATGGTGCTTAAAATCATTGTCTTCTTCTGTTAACCATGGTTACCGCCAAGGAAACACGTGCAGTCATCATTGCTTTCCATCAACAGGGCTTTACAGGCAAGGACATTACTGCTTGTAAGATTGCCCCTAAATCAACCACTTATCGGATCATCAAGAACTTCAAGGAGAGAGGTTCAATTGCTGTGAAGAAGGCTTTAGGGCGCTCAAGAAAGTCCAGTAAGTGCCAGGTGCGTCTCCTAAAGAGGATTCCGCTACGTGATTGGTTCAACACCAATACTCGGGAATGGAAGCAGGCAGGTGTCATTGCATCTGCACGCAAAGTGAGGCTAAGGTTTTTGGAGGCTGGTCTGTTGTCAAGAAGGGCAGCAAAGAAGCCACTTCTCTCCAAGAAAAACATCAATGACCAACTGACATTCTGCAGGAAGTACAGGGATTGGACTGCAGAAGTCTAGGGTAAAGTTATTTTCTCTGATGAAGCCCCCTATAGACAGTTTGGGACATCTGGAAGAATAATTGTCTGGAGAAGCAAAGGTGAGTGCTACCATAAGTCCTGTGTCATGCCAACAGTAAAGCATCTGAGACCATTCATGTGTGGAGTTGCTTTTCATCCAAGGGAGTGGGCTCCCCCACAATTTTACCTAAGAACTCTTCCATGAAGAAAGAATAGTATCTACACATCCTCCAAGAGAATTGTTGTGATGAACAATGCTTTTTCCAGTATGATGGTGCACCATGTCACAAGGCAAAAGTGATAACTACTTGGCTCTGTGAACCAAACATTGACATTTTGGGTCCATGGCCAGGAAAATCCCCAGATCTAAATCCCATTGAGAACCTGTGGTCAAACCTTTAAAATGCGTGTGGACAAACAAAAACACAGAAATTGTGATAAACTCCAAGCACTGATTAAATAAGAATGGGTTGCCATCAGTCAGGATTTGGCCCAGAAGCTGATATCCAGCATGCCAGGGCGAATTGCAGAAGTCTTGAAAAAGAATGGTCAACACTGTAAATATTGAGTCTTTGCATAAACTTGATGTATTTGTGAATACAATTTAAAAAAAAGTTATGAAATGCCTATAATAGTAATTCAGTATACCATAGAAACATATGAGTAAAAGAACTAAAAACACTGAAGCAGCAAACTTTGTGAAAACCAAAATTTTTGTCAGTCTCAAAACTTTTGCCCATGACTGTATTGTTGGGCAGAGGGCACAGTGTAAAGATTACTGTAGTAATATTAGTGGTATATAGGTGTATACTGTATTAATAACAACATACCTCCCAATATTTAAATCTCCATTCGTGGGACATTTTCAAGCCCTGCCTCTGATCCACTCAGGAACTCCCACAAAACCTCAAACGCCTGTCTGTGGATTCATTTGCACAAGCCTCGCATACTTTAGAGTTAATTTCACGGGACAATCTGTTTTGGGAGGTATGTAATAGTAATCAAACATATCACCAAAATAGCTGTTTAGAGAGTCAAAGCTATTTCGTATGCTGGCTTATTATCACTAAGGGAATACTTTTCCCCTCCAATCCCTTATTTATAGGCAAAAGCACCACGTTTCACAATGAACCCCACACCTCCTTTGTGCCTCCAACATGTTTTTACTATGATCAGGGTAAGTTGCCGCTTCAAGTTCCTTCTATAAATTAGCTTACACACGATTACATGATAATTTGTACATTTAACATACTTAAAGGGGTTTGCCCACAAACACATGTATCTCTTATACACACTATGCATGTGTAATTGCTTGTGGTCCGACCGCGGGGACCCTCAGCGATGAGGAGAATGGGGGACCAAAAGTCCCCCAAAGTGGTCCATGAGAATGGTACGCTTGTGCGCATGCTCGACTAGCACTCCATCTATTTCTATCGAGCTGCCGGAGGCAGCGGTCCTGGAAGTCCCATGAAAGTTAAGGGAACGCTGGCTGTACAAGCGCACCAGCGTTCCATTCTCATGGAGCACTTCGTTGGTCTTTGCGTCCCCTGTTCTCATGCTGGGGGTCCTAGCAGTCGGACCCCCACCGATTACACATGTATCCCCTATCCTGTTAATGGGGGGACATGTGTTTTGTGGGGAAACCCCTTTAAAGTGAATGTCCATCCACTATTTTGTTATAATTACTTAAAATATCTTTAATGGGATTGGTGCTCCGTTTTTTTTGTTTTTTGTTAAAAAGCACTAAGTCCAGTGTAAGCAGGCGTATAGCAGGGACCTGCAGCACCTCATGGCCTACCGGTTGTAACGTCCGTGGTCGCTGACCACAAACTCCTTCCATCCGGTCGACGCCCTTCTCTCCAGAGATGTCTGCACATGCGGCCGTCTTGTTCCACAGTGACCACCAGGGTGCACTCGTGAGCTCAGTCGGCCTTGGAGCACACACTGGTGTAAGATTGAGCTGATTGCTTCCAGAGCACCCTGGTCTATAAGACTGGCTCTGCCCCTTCCTATCTTGCTGAGCCTTGTTGTCGTTATCCTTGTATGTCTATGCAAATGGTCTCCTAAGTCTTTTCCAGTTTCCAGTGTTCCCCTTTCCTGCTACCTGTATCTTGTGCTATCCTGGTCAAATGGCGTGTTGAGCTGAAGTCGTGCGGTGCTGTGTTCCATGCCTGTCCTGCTACACCACGCCTTGTGCCTGCCTTCTGCCTAGTCCCAGTCGAGCTTGTCTTGCTACCGTCTGAGCTACCACAGGTACACTATACATACTATAGACTGTGACCTGTGTCCTGTTGGCTAGCTGCCATACCATCAAGGCGGTACAGCCCAGTGGGTCCACGTACCCCTCGTCACACCGGTTAGGGCTGAATTTCAACCAAAGTAGGCCACGTTAGGAGATCTTTCGGCCCCTTTAAAAGGGTACAATAATGTTGCAGACCCGCATAATTCAACATTCGAATGTTACTGGAGGTGTACCTCTCTTGGAGAGGCAGAATTCTGAAACGTTACACATGCAATAACACAGTCTCTAATAACAACAACTTCTTACAGCGGCGTGCGGTGATAATGACTTTGCAAAACTTTTGTATGTATAATAGGCCTGTTGACGGCGACTCCAACTCCGCCTGGCAAATTGGCTCTTAGCAGGCCTCAGTGGTTTCCGCCCCAGTTGGCAAATCTAGCGATCAGGATTACCCTGGTGGTTACCCCTCCTTACACTTCTACTTCCCTTCACTTAGCCAGGGTTAGGATAAGGCCAAACGTGACTTGTTTCTGCAATGAATCTGTGACCAAATCTGCATGTGTAATATGTGGAATTTGTTGCAGATTTCTGGTTTATTAATAATAAAACAATATGTAGTAAATTTGTAAGCTCACAATTTTAGCATTTAATTCTATAGCGGTGTGTGTGTTTGGTAGTGGATTTGGAGCTCTCTATAAGAAAATCTGAGCCATGTAATAATATATATTATGAGATTGATCAGCACAGAATGTTGGACCTAGAAAAAAATATGGTGTTTAAAGCAGGAGATTCATTTTACTAAAACTATTTCTTAGTGCTGTTATATAATTTTAAAATATTAATGACGGATACATTTATAAGATGTTAAATTCTTATTTCCCAGTACCAACAATTAGTTAAAATTCTATTGCTAATCAACACACTAAAGCCAGCAGAATAAAATAACTCACTACAGATACTGTAAAAGCCTTCAGACAGCCGGCTGCCTCTGTGTGTGGTGTCTGGTAGGTAGGCCAAGAAAGTCTTTGAAATTGAAAATTGCATGTGTTTTTTCCCAATGTAAATACAGAGAATGTTTGCTGATGGTTAACAGCAAAAAATAACACCAGCTGCGGACAGAAAGTTAAGGCGAGCATTGCTCTTTGAAGTGAAGTAATGTTGTAATTTACATGTCCTGGATTTATAATAAGATGTTATTTCTTTTTACCCACATGTATGAAAACTGGGGCCAGTCCTGTTTGTGACCCACCGAATGTAAACACGGAATGCGTTGTGGATTTAGGCTGGATAAAGTCCCATAGTTAGAGGTATTGGTAATGGAGCTGATCGTAGTCCTGTTCAATCCACTGTTAAAATGTAGCTGTAACAGTGAGATGGTTCTGAAATGTCTGACCAGTGCATACGTTTGTACAATAACATTAAAGGGGTTTTCCATTTTTTTTTTTACCGGTACCCGTACATTGTGTCCCCGCTGCAGCCTTGTCACATACTGAGTCTGAGACACCGCAGTGATGGGGACACCTTTTCCATGCAATGTATGGGTGCCCTGTACAATGAAGCGGCGCCATATGGAGGAAGGGCATACTTTTTAAATCATATAATGGGAAAGCCCTTTAATACACTATATAGCTAAGAATGACTGTTCTCTGCAGTAAGAAGGGCTTAATAATAAAAAAATGGGCACACATTTACACAAAACTGTCAATTTTCATTAAAGTAAGCTGCAGAACACCGTAACAACAGTGTGTGCCCCCATAAATGATTCAGGGAGAAAGAAGCGACATGCCCTATCTTCGGGCGTTTCCGCCTCTGACCTCCCATTGACTTCAATGGGAGGCAGAGAAAGCGTATTTCGCTGTAGTTTTATGCCCGCGGCTCTCAATCGCCGCGGGCGAAAAACGCCACGAAAATCGGCGTGCAGGGAGAGGAAAATCTGCCTCAAACGTCCAAACGGAATTTTGAGGCAGAAATTCCACCTGCAAAAAACTCTGTGTGAACATAGCCTTTAAGTGCTTGCTGCAGATGTGCCCCACTCCTAATAGGCCGTCCATTGCAGCTTTCATAATTATTTTGGCATTTACTGGATTGTAAGGCTATGTTCACACGGGGTATTTTGCCGAGTTTTTTGACGTGGAAACCGCGTCGCAAAAAACGGCCCGAGAACGCCTCCCTTTGATTTCAGTAAAACTGCCTCGCGGGAAAAAGAAGCGATATGCCCTATCTTCGGGGCGCTTCCGCTTCTGACCTCCCATTGACTTCAATGGGAGGCAGGAGAAAGCGTATTTCTCGCTGTTTTATGCCCGCGGCGCTCAATTTCCGCGGGCGAAAAACGGCGCGATAATCGCCGCGAAAATCGGCGTGCAGGGAGAGGAATATCTGCCTCAAAGTTACAAATGGAATTTTGAGGCAGATATTCCTTCCCCAAAATACTCTGTGTGAACAAAATGTGGCCTCAGACTTGTCTACTGTTTGTTTTAGCCTTAATCCTAGTCCTGTCAAAATTAGATTGCTTTGTAAATTACTGGAGTAATGATAGGTGTTGTAGTTGCTCTTTTATGTTCAAGAGAACTAATTCAATGTTACATTATACTATAAAAGAGAATTCCGTTTTGGCGAATGTCGCTTGTTGAATGTGTTTTACATCAGTGTCTCATTACTTTGCGCTGTAACATTTGTTGGCAGCCGTCCTATTAGGAATGGGTACAGCCTGGAGGAGGGTGAAAGAGCGAGAGTTATAATGCAGTGTCTGTTCGAAATTGATGAATATTCTGATGAGAGATAAGATAGACCAGATGAAAAATTGCCCCCATCCCCAATAAAAGGCATGTTGTGAGTGAATCATTCCTTAATTATTGCCGGTTTATTAATGTGATGTAATGAAAAACAATGAATTACAATTTGCCCTAGCGCTCCTATGTCTGACCAGGATTTTAATAATAGCCATAAATCTGTTAGTATGATACATTTTCTATTTAGATATGTATATTAAGGAAATATGCCTAGCATGTGCATACGTTTATATGCTCTATCCCAGATGACTAGCAATTGCCTCGCCTCTTGTGTATATCCAGTTTTTTTGTTAAAAATGTCTCATAGAGATGTCTGACAAAGGCTGAAATTTCCTGTCTCCAGTTACACCAGGAAGAGCAGCTGTGGAGCACAAACTGCTTCTCTAACAAATCAAGCATTGTACACACTATGTTATTCTATACATTTTTTTTTTCTCAATTTCTACAGCATCTTATCTATGACATGCTCGTGCGGTTCTCTTCGCGATTACTTTAACCTCAGTGTAGTTTTTACATGTCTTGCCCCGATACTGGTTTCCATAGAAGCAGTTCTAGGATCACAAACATTCATTTTGTACCAGGACATATGTTCTTGCAGCATTTTTGTCTGTGCAGTAGTGGGCCAGCTCTCGACATCACCACTACCAGGTTTCTACATGTATGATTTCTTATTTTTGCTTAATATTCTAAAGTTCAAAATTCTTCTTTTCAGCAACTAGTGTGTATTTTGGTCCCTTTGAAAATCTGAGTCTATTTTGATTGCATAGAGACAGGGACTGCCGGTCCACACTTCAGACTCCGTAGGATTCTGACAGTCAAAATGCAGGTCATGTGACATAATGGCGTGCCAGAACGGAGATTCTAATTTGGCAATAAAGTGCTCGGTATAAGGATTACCTGCCCTACATACCTATTACCAGATGTACTTTACAAACTGGAGGCAAAGATAAAAGATTTTCCCGGAGTGCTGCCTTAAATTTATGTTTACGCAGCAAACGGAACTGTAAAGATCTATTAAGATATTTATCAGAACATAAAAACGACATGATGATAAAAGGCGGAGATTAATTTTCAAATGTTTTGTCATTGAAGGAAAAAAAGGGAATAGTACAGATATTCTTATTGTTTACAGTCATGCACGTATGACTATTAAATAGTAAAAAGTATCTCTTGTAAGAGAAATCATTAGTTCCACATTTCACTTCCATGGCTATAGAGCAATTTAGAACGCTGTGCCCTCCTTATACCGTCTAAAGGCCCTTTTACACCAGCCGATAAGCGGCAGTTGCAGCGAGCGCCGATCAATGAGACATCGTTGATCGGCGCTCGTTTGCTTCTGTCACACGGAGTTATGGATGGGGACTCCGATCGCTCGTCCCCATGCATTATTATGCCGGCAGCGCATCTCCCAGGGAGATGTGCTGCCGACAACGATAATCTTTTACTTTTTTTAAATGATACGATCAGCAGATGATCGAGCGTTTGCTCGTTCATCTGCTGATCGCTGCCCTTTTTACACAGGGCAATATCGGCAACGAGCGTTATACGAATGCTCGTCTGCCCCATAATCGTCCTGTGTAAAACCCCCTTAAGGCTATGTTCACATGCTTTACTAATAAACGTCTGAAAATACGGAGCTGTTTTCAAGGAAAAACGGCTCCTGATTTTCAACCGTTTTTTTTTAGCAACTCGCGTTTTTCGCTGCATTTTTACGGCCATTTTTGTAGCTGTTTTTCTATAGAGTCAATGAAAAAGTCTCCAAAAATGGCTCAAGAAGTGACATGCACTTCTTTTTCGCGGGCGTATTTTTTACGTGGCCGTTTTTCAAAACAGCCGCATAAAAAAACGCCCCTTCGGAACAGAACGCCGTATTTCCCATTGAAATCAATGGACAGATGTTTGGAGGCATTCAGCTTCCGATTTTCCGGCCGTTTACGGCCCGAATAACTGTCAAAAATAAGCCGTGTGAACATACCCTAAGGCTGGGTTCACACTACCTATTTTCAGACGTAATGGAGGCGTTTTACGCCTCGAATTACGTCTGAAAAAACGTCTCCAATACGTTGGCAAACATCTGCCCATTACTTTCGATGGGCTTTACGATGTACTGTGCCGACGAGCTGTCATTTTACGCATCTCTGTCAAAAGACGGCTCGTAAAATTACAGCCTCGTCAAAAGAAGTGCAGGACACTTCTTGGGACGTTTTTGGAGCTGTTTTCTCAAGTTTCGAGTTGCTCAAAAAAGTCTGAAAATCAGGGGCTGTTTTCCCTAGAAAACAGCTCCGTATTTTGAGATGTTTTTGACTCTACGTGTGAACATATCCTAAGACTTCGGACAAGTGATATTGAACCCATCTTTTTCTTCTCCTCCTGAATAACAGAGATCAGGATGTGCATACCTCTTATTCTCTTCTTAGATGTGGGAATGTGTAGCTGCTTTCTTCATAGCAGTGTACTGAATGGCTAGAGTGTTGCAGTCTATGTAATTTAATCTATATGCATTTTACTTGAGAGAAGTAAATTTTTTTTTATTTTCCACAACCACGACTACTGAAGTAATTCCATGTTAATGTCCGTGATAATATGCTTTGGTGTAGTGTATGCAGCACCATCTCCAGATGAACCCAGGACTGTGTTCAGCTTCTGTGGCATTTTAGATGGCATCCTAATTTGTGCTACACAGTCTGGGCTGTGCCAGCACCCGGCAATTGCCAGTGTCCACTGAAGGAAGGAGAGTCGACTGCTGTCTGCATTGTAATTTGTACCATGCAAAGAGAAACTACACTGGACACTGATGTGTTCTTACTACTTGGCCACACACTTCTCTTACATTGCGGGAACGACCCTCCGGACCCTTCCTCGGTGCTCAGGTGATGCCTCTCTATATTTAATTACTCTATAGCGTCTCCTTGTAATGTGTCTCTGGCGGGTCTCAAACTCAGGACCTTTTGTATGGTAGGCAGGAACCCTAAGACCACAGGCTGCACTGCTACCAAAAAGAGGAATTTCTCTGCCTAAATTCTTCAATCGTATTATAATTCACAGGCATAATGTACTGCTGTATACAGATATAATAAACATACCTCTCACAGGACAAGTCATTGGTTAAGCGATTCCTACGTATGGTTAAACACCTACAACATTGAAAAAATGGTAACAAAATAGAAACTCCAACAAATCATATATTAAAACCGAGAAAAAGGAGTCAGACACTATTTATAATATGAAAATAGAAAAATATTAATTTTATTGAGATAAATTACACAATGAGGGGATATAAAATATACAGAGGATCCGAACAGTATATGTATAAAGGCCACATTGAAAGAACAATTAACACCATGGTAGTGCAAATGAAAATGGCATGATATGAATAATATGGGAAAGCGGTGCCCTGTCCAAATATACATAGGGAGTCAAAGCAATACTGCATACCAATACTTAACCAAATGGTTACCACGCAAAGTGGAGATGTAGACAGTTAGCAATTAGCGTAAATACGTTCACAGAAAAGAGGGTACATCATTGAAGGGTGATCATGAGTAGCTAAACAGTCACAAAATGCCAAATAAGCACCCTGCTAACCGTGGATATAATTAGAGTCCCAAGCAGGGATATCCGTTTAAAATGGATCAACTCTCAGTTTTTCATGGCTGTTTTGCATCAGTGTGTCTCAAAATTTGAATCCATTTCCTGGCCCTCTGACCGTTTTTAACTGTCATTTGCCATTCATTTTTCATGGCTGTTAAAAAATAAAATAAAATAAATAAATAATAAAAAGACGAATTTTATTCAGGGTTTTTTCTCCTAACCCCCTGAAATCACCACAGTGCCCCAAAACCACAATGCCCCTGTAAATAGTGCCACAGTGCACAATGTAGATAGTGCCACAGTTCCCACTGTAGGTAGTGCCCACATAGTGCCACAGTTCCCACTGTAGATAGTGCCACACACAGTGCCCATGTAGATAGCAGCACAGAGTCCTCTGTAATTATTGGCTATATAGTGCCACACCCCCATGTAGATATTGCCACACACCCCCTGTAGATCCCACCACACACCCCCTGTAGATGGCACCACACACCACCTGTAGATGGCACTAAGCCCCTGTATACAGCTTAACCCACCTCCTGTAGATAGCGCTACCTAAGCTCCCTCTAGGAGCAGAATCCCCGGTAAGAGCGCTCTGGCCAGGGATTCCGCTCCTAGAGGGAGCTCCTGTCGTCTTTGTCCATATATGGACAGTGTCGTCAGGGGCTCCCTCTAGGAGTGGAGACCCCAGCCAGAGTGTTGCCGACGTTCTGGCTGGAGATTCCGCTCCTAGAGTGAGTCCCTGACGTCCTTATCCATATATAGACCATGACGTCAGGAGCTCCCTCTAGAAGCGGAATTCCCAGCCATAGTGTCGGCAATACTCAGGGTTCAATATCCCCATATGGACAGAGACGTCAGGGGCTCCCTCCTAGGAGCAGATTCCCCGGCCGAAGTGCTCGGACCGGGGATTCCGCTCCTAGAGGGAGCTTAGGTGGCACTTACTACAGGGGGGTTGTGTGTTTCGCTATCTACAGGTAGGTTGCGTGTGCCGCTATATACAGGGGGGTTGTGTGTGCCGCTATCTACAGGGGGGTGGGTTGTGTGTGCCGCGATCTACTGGGGGGGGGGGGTGTATTCCAGGCATCGCAAAGCCCTGGCAGATATGAAAGTGTAAGGGTATGTTCACACGGCCTATTTACGGACGTAAATCGGGCGTTTTTGCCCCGAATTACGCCCGAAAATAGCGCCTCAATAGCGCTGACAAACATCTGCCCATTGAAAGCAATGGGCAGACGTTTGTCTGTTCACACGAGGCGTATATTTACGCGCCGCTGTCAAATCACGGCGCGTAAATAGACGCCCGCGTAGAAGAAGTGACCTGTCACTACTTTGGCCGTAATTGGAGCCGCTATTCATTGACTCCAATGAATAGCAGCGCTAATTACGGCCGTAATTGACGCGGCGTTCAAGCGCCTGCACATGCCGGAACGGCTGAAACTACGGGGATGTTTTCAGGCTGAAACATCCCCGTATTTTCAGCCGTTACGGACCCCCGCCGTGTGAACATACCCTAACGCTGCTTACACTGAAGCAGCACAGCACACATTAAACCCTGTTCCAGGCTGCCAACGTTTATATTCATGACAACTGCACAGGGCAGCGGCAGTTGAAACGTATATATCCGTATGGCTGCCATGAAGGAATTCATTAAAGAATCCTTTCTGACTTCCTATTAAAACCTTTTCGGATGCTGATCTTTATAATGCAAGCCATCGCCTAGTGAAGCATACAGACTTTTTATAACAGATTGTCTGAGACTTGGGGAATATTGAAATATTGGCAAAAACCTACAGGAAATGCAATAAGAAAACACCAGTATGTATATACTTATAAAATATGATGACACAGTCATAGTCCTAGTAGCCACATCATTCAGTGGCTCTAGTGCTGTCCCAGACACCGCCTTTACTATACTATACTCCTTTACTATGTTCCTCAGGTATTATACTTTACTAAAGTATAATACCTTCGGATTACAGGGTGCCACGACTTTTAGTTTAAAGAGCTTAACTCTTTGTATAACCAAATAGCATTTTTAAATATCATACCAGTGCATTTTAATAATAATAATTAATAATAATAAAAAAACTTTTATAGGGTCTTCACGCGCATCTTGCATATACAACACTAATGTACAAAAATGGAAAGCATGTCATGCTCCGGTGGCACAAGTCGCTGAAATTTGAAATGTGGTGCGGGAGAAAAGCTCTCAAGCGGCCATAACGGTCAACGGCTAAGCCACGCCCCCCTGACGTACTACTTTGTACGTTACAGCTTCTATGTATCCTATATACATAGAAGATGTCTTGTTCTCTCTCTGAACTGATGGCTCGGCTGAGAGCGGGCTGATTAACTAAGATGTGATCGATATTAGGTGGACCCTGTGTGTCTGACCCGCTCTTAGTCGAGCCGTTAGTTCAGCTGAACTGATGGACTCTGCTGATACAGTAGTAGATACAGTAGTACAGCTTCTATGTATGTAGGATACAGAGAAGCTGTATCATAAAAAGTAAAACATTTTTAAATAAGTCAATAAAAAAGTGCTTAAAAAAATAAATATTGATTTAATTGAAAAAATATATTCAAAGTGGTACATTAAATGTTATAGAATCTAGAGGAGTCCTTTTGAGGACTGTTCTGCATGTTAAGACTAGAATTGTGCATAGTAGACAGTCAATGTAGAGACTTTAAGAACAGAATAAACTTGATGAAAAGAATTCAATAAGTCAAGCAGGACCAATATCGCGCTATAACAAGAACCTTTGTAACGGACTAGTTAAAAGGCCATTCCCATACAAGTGTAAAGTGGATTCATAAAAGCAGAAATCTAATATATCTCTAAAGTCACCAACTCCATTGACAGGTTTATTTTATCGCCTCCTGTATGACACATAGCATTCAAGAAAGCTGCTCAGCGTGGACGTCTCTGTGACAGGTTAATATAGTCTTACACTGGCTGGGAACATCTTGGCTTTGGAAGTTTATATCCTGCATTTTTGCTGTTGACCTCTCTCAGCCTCAGAAGGGTTTGACATTTTTACCATGTAAGGCGTATCGCCTCCGGCTAATTCCCCTGGCCCCCACAGTCAGGAGAATGATTCCCAGTTTATTGGTCCTAGATAAAATAAACATCACCAGCCTTATTCTGTACTAAATAAAAATGTTCCTTGTATATTCAGATTCAGTTTCACAAGGGTGTCTGTAATTTCAGATATTCTTGCAGCAATATTCACCATCCCACATATAATGGGTTGGTACGCGTAATATTCGTTTTTCAGTTCACAGTTTGTGGGTTACTTTGGGCCCCCTGGCGAAATGCGTTGAAGGGTTTCCTGGCAATAGACCCTTATGGCACATTGCTTGAATATGTCACCAACATCTGATTAGTGGGAGGCCAACAATATATTTTACTTTTTTAGTTTCTCTTTGTGCAATTTTTCAGTAACCTTCATCTTGAAGTGAATAAGTCTGAAAGGTCAGCTCCTGTCTGAATCAGTCTAAAGGCTGTAGCTGCAGTGAATCCTCTGACCAATCATAATCAGTGTAGCTCAGAAGAGTTTGTGATGTCACATGATCAAACAATCTTAAAGGGGCTGTCCAGGATTATAAAAAGGATGGCTGCCTTCTTCCAAAAAACAGCAGTACACCTGTCCACAGGTTTCTTTCTAGTATTGCAACTTGGCCCCATTCACTTTGATGAAGGTGAGCTGCAATACCAGACACAACCTATGGACAGGTGTGCCGCTATTTATGGAAGAAATCAGCTATCCGTTTTTTAATCATGGACAACCCATTTATATTCTGTATTCCAAATGGGCTATATAATTCTGCTCAGCTCCTTCTTCTCTATAACATGCTGACTGAACAGGCTGGTCACCCATCTCGCGCTGACGGGGCAGATTTGTTGCGGATTCTGTGCTGATCCTGCACCGAACATCTGCAATACATGTGAATAAATGTTTTCAAAGGGCATGCTCTGGATTACCTGGCTTGATTGATGTCTCCCAGACTGGCATTTAAAACATAGCACGGCATGGGGATGCCAATCAAGGCAGGAAGGGTGTGTTTAGTGACCAAATTGCCTGATTATTCAGCATTACATCTATGCCCCGATGACTCTTCACAGATAATTTGCATACAGCGTGCTCTGTTTTATAATTTGGTTTTCTAGGTTATGTTGCATCAGCAAGTATATACAGGGGAATCTTTATGAAATCTATGCACAGAGAGTGGCTCCTGCTCTGGCGGACCTGGCCTGTCCATGCATTACATGTAATGCTACAGTTTCCCTGCGGCAAGCACCGGGAGCCAGATCGCCAGGGGTTAAATAAGCCAGACCTGCGGCAATCATCCGGCTTTAATTTAAACAAGAGTTTTCTTATAAAGAAACGTATAAAAAAAATAGGGCACGTTTGTTCTTCACTAACTGAATTCAGCTGTATTATGTGCCGTCACCTTCTGCCGGACAAAATACAGTATGGGAAGGCTGTGAGAGGTATTTCTAGTGTTCCACTTCAACAGAAGTAAATATTGAGCTAGACTAGAGTGCAACTCTTGTATGACGATGAAGTCAACTCCATTTTGGTTTTGTCGCTATAACTTAATGTAAGCCTATTGTTGCATACTTACCTATCCTTGTTCCAGCGCCGTCTCTTCTCTCCTCCAGCCGGGACCGGCTGGCTAGAATATCTAGCAGCGCAATGCATGAGCTCAGCCAATAAAGAAGCAGGGCCATTTACATGATTCTATACCCTATTTTCTCCTGTGTTTCCCTAAAGTGATTTGACTACTCTTTGACCCAGCTCGTTTGACCTTTTTATTTCTTCACCCCGGTGTATGGAATACCTGGCTCTGCCACATCACCGTTACTGAACCCTGGCTCTTCTGACTAAAGCATTGCAGCGCTATTTTTCCGTCAAAATGGTGGACAGCATGACTGATCCCAACGGATCCCATTGTATGTCAATAATCGTGTGACTGATCCGGCATGCCATCAATTTCGTTATTTTGCCCCTATGATTGAGCAGAACAACTGGATTCGAGAACACATATGAAAACGAGGGCTAACCTCTTGACTACTGCTGCTGTACCATACCCGGCCCTGCTACAACACTGTCACTTAACCTTGACATGTCTGACTACTCTTCTGGCTTACGCTACTGTACTTCATACCCAGCTCTACTTGAGTACGGTTTCCTGACCACGTTTACACCTCACCCCTGGTACCGTATCTTTTTCCTCCTGACTCACTGCCAACTTCTTAATTGAATAACCTTGATTAGATCCTTCTCCATGTTATACCCTCCCTGGTATGTTTAAGTAGACTCTTATTTGGCGTTGCATATATCTACTATCACTCCTATATGGTGTCTGACCAGACTAGCTTAAGCCACTGAAGTCCTGGGACCGGCTGATTATCTCGACTTTAACTAAGTTGTGGTAAGTGGGGTGAAATTGTTTCTCTGGTTATCAGGAATCAGACCAAAACACCTACTGTTGGTGAAGTGACGATGCACTGCTAGCCAAATTTGACATTTAACACAGGCTATAGTTGTAATCCACATATGTATTTAGTATACATACAGGAAGGGGGACAATGGTTGCTAGTTCCTATAGTTTTTTAGGCCATACCATTCCAGGATGTACTGTACATATCTATAGCCATGTATACTGTAATTGTGTATGTGTGTATACACTGGTTAGTCACAACATTAGGCCATGTTCACAGATTGAGGATTTAAAAAGGACTTGGGCGTGGATTTCGTGCCTACATCTGCACTAAATCCACTGACGTTCCGCATCCAATGCAAGTGAATGTGTTTTTTGTAAACCCTTCATAGTCTCTGGGAAAAAATCTGCACAGAATAATGAACGTCAAGGAATAATCCATTGTGGATTTGCCTAAATTGAATCCAACACGTGTAAACATATCCTAAAACCACTAACAGGTGAAGGGACTAACATTGATAATTTCATTACAATGGCGCCTGTCAAGGGGTGGAATATATTAGACAGCAAGTGAACAGTCAGTTCTTGTGTTGGAAGCAGGAAAAATAGGCAAGTCTAAGGATCTGAGCGACTGGGGAGAAGGCAAACCGGCAGAGTCAGTGTGATGCTCTGGGCAATGTTCTGCTGGGAAACCTTATGTCCTGGCGTTCTTGTGGATGTTCCTTTGACACGTACCACATACCTAAACATTGTTTCAGACCAAGTACACCTCTTCATGGCAATGCTGTACCCTCTTTCAGCAGGATATTGCGCCCTGCCACACTGCAATAATTGTTCAGGAATGGTTCGAGGGACATTACAAAGATTTGAGGTGTTGACTCGTTCTCCAAATTCCCCAAATATTAATCCAATCGAGCATCTGTGGGATGTGCTGGAATAACCAGTCCAATCCATGGAGGTCCCACCTCACAACTTACAAGACTTAAAGGATCTGCTGCGAACGTCTTGGTGTTAGATACCACGGGACACATTCAGAGTCTTCGCGAAGTCCATGCCTCAATGGGTCAGAGTGGTTTGGCGGTACGAGGGAGACCTACACAATATTAGGCAGGTGGTTTTAATGTTATGACTGAACGGTGTATATGAATATTTTGGTGTAAAGTTAAGCTTGAAATTCAAAATGACTGTTGGAATAAACATTTTTTTACAATTATCCTGCTGTTGGTACAACTTATTTTTTTCCTGTTGCTAAATTATAGAACCCTGAGCATACATTTAATATCGCTCTTCTAAATTACTTACTGAAGCTTCAGATCATGCATAACATCTGCGGAATACATCAGCAGGGTATTATAACTTAGTCACAGTTTGGGTAGGCAAATTTTCTAATGAGGAGTTTATTCCCTTGGTGATTAGATCTGTTGTTTTACACTAATTTTGTTCATATTGTAAACCTCATGCCAAACCATTATATCAAAATTTACAAACGATCACAAAATGTGTAAGAATGAGCGAGTCTGCTGGACATGCTAAACTTTATTATATGCTTTATCCCACTCTTGGCTGGGTGCCTGCAATACGCAAATGATATTCAAGGGTTACGCCCTATAAAAATGTTATTCTACCTGGAAGACTTGGTAGATAGTACAAAATTACTCTATTCATAAGGAGTTATCGACATTATTGCATAGGATGTAACACTGGGATGTGTGGTCTGGTAACTGTATTACCCCTTTTAGTTTTAATCTGCCGTAAAGCCCCATGCACGCTACCGTGCCCGTAATCACAGCCCACAAATACGGGTAGGACAGGCCGCTGGCGGCTGCGGACAGCTACTCGCATTTTCGTCCCGTACTCCCATACAAAGTATGGGAGCATGGCCTGTAAAAATAAAAAGAACGGACATGTGCCATAATTTGCGGCACACCACTACGGCCCAGGCACCTTCCTGCAAAATATATGGGAAGGTATCCATGGTCAATAGAAGGGAATGGGTCCGTAATTACGGTCTGCAATTATGGACGATTTTTACGGTCGTGTGCATGGGGCCTTATGCTGTGGACAAGGCGTGAGATTCAAATTTTTGCAGGTTCTCTACCAAATGCAATGCGGTATTCCTTCTTAAGTACATAAAATAAAATAATTGCAATATTTCAAAAATACCATATATTTAATCAAAACATTAATTGGGTGCACAAATTAATATTTTTTGTAAATGGATTTTGTCCCCAACAACAGTGCTACACATATTGATGTTGATGCTTTACAACTGCTGCAAACACACAACATTTGACTGTGGACTATCAGATCTATGCGGATAAGCTGTTTTTAGAAATGATAGATTGTGGAGTAATTGTCCTAAAGCAACAGGCATTTGTATTTCCAGCAATTTTGAGCGCAAATTCAAGCGATTTTGTGTATAGTTTATGTCATATGTAAAACAATATTTGCCTCTTGCACATCAAATTTCGGTACATTTTGATCGACTAAATCTAATGGACAATTTTGACTCATCCATCTGAGGTTTTTATTTCTGTAGTTGTATCCATTCATTTTGGTATTAAAGATGCAATGATTATCTTTCTTCGGACTCCTTACAGGACAAGCCGTCTTAGCCTGGTATTATTCACCATCTAACGTAACCTTAAGTGATGCAGGTAACATTTTTAGGAGTGTATGAATTCTGTCATTTATTTTTCAGTAGACCGGAATAGTGTCCGAATTTCAGGGTAGCTTCCTTCTCCCTGTTATTTCACACTGAATAACCACCTCTGTAAATTGAAAGCTGAAGGCATGCCTGGAAAGAAGTAAAACAGCCAAAGAGAGATGTTGGTACACAGCTTTCCTCAGATAGGACAGGAAGTGAACTAACTTTATTCAGAACAAAGAAACACAGAAAAAAACACATGCTCCCTCCCTAGAGATGTGCCCAAGCCCCACCGGCTTCTCAGCTGCAAGTTCTTCTGTACACTCCTCTTGCATTCCAGGGGGCGGTGTCTTCCATAGGTGTGTCCGACATGAACAAAGAACTTGTTATATATCAGTATATTACACAAAGAACTGAAATGTATATACATATGTGTGAGGATAATATTTTTGCAAACAATATACATGGTAATGATCCCTGACAATAGTACAAATAGCAACATCTCTCTTGGCCAGCTAAGGCCTCGTTCACGTCTGCGCTGGGGTCCCGTTCTGATGTTCCATCGGAGCTTTCCGTCAGAATGGGACCCTGAACAGACACAAACTGACACAGGCGGAAACCAGAGGTTTCCATTTCCATCACCATTGATTTCAATGGTGACGGATCCGGTGCCCATTGTTTCCGTTTTGTCTCTGTTGTTCACCGGACCCGTCGTTTTACCGGAAGCAATAGCGTAGGCGAGTACGCTATTGCTTCCGGCAAAACTACGGATCCGGTGCACAACAGAGACAAACGGAAACTATGGGCACTGGATCCGTCACCATTGAAATCAATAGTGATGGAAACAAAAACCTCTGGATTGTGTCATTTCAGGGTCCCATTCTGGCGGAAAGCTCAGACGGAACGCGAATGTGAACCAGGCCTAAGGCTAAGTTCACATCTCGTTTTTACTCTACGTCTGACGTGCACATTTTGACATAAGAAAACCGTGTCAAAACGTGCACATTGATTTCTATGGTCAGGATGCCCTAATGGTGTAGTTTGTGCTTACGTTTTTGCTTACGTTGTATCCTTTTTTTTTTCATGTCCTGAAAAGCGTAGTCTACTATGCTTTTCAGTACTTTTCAAAAACGTATACATTTTTATTAGTATTGAACTCAATGGTAACGTATTGGCGTCATATGCAATATTAAACCCTACGTTTGCATACGTAAAACGTATACGTTTTTGTAACCTTATATGGGAAATCTTGACTTTACAAAGTTTGATTTTGCTAAAGAACAAAAAAAGTATACGTTTTTATAAGTAAGAACGGACAAAAACGTATAAAAACTTATGCGATGTATACCACAAAAAAACGTAAGCACATGTTACAAATGCATACATTTTAATAACTTTAATAACTTCTTCGTCATTGTATACCACAAACGTGTGCACAAAACGAGATGTGAACTTGGCCTAAGGTGTGTCTATAGGTTTACCATATTCTTCACTCGGCCGCAGTCATAGAGAATGTCTAGCGTATTAAGATTTCTATGACCGTCAGGATTCCTCTGGGTACAGCAACATTTTACAAACAAAAATAAAGGATACTTCAGACAGTGGGAAGGTCAGGCTCCCTTCATATCCCTTTGTATCCCCCCTAGTGCCGCTATGTGTGGTGTTTACTTGTTCTCGTCTCACTACATGCTTGTGTTTTTACAGCTGTCTCTCCGCAGGCAGGAGGTTCTCAGCCAAAATGCAGATGGGAGTCTCCGACTGTCCTGTAAGAAGCAGTCTGCCCATCTAAAACTGAGGGAATATTAATTCCTGCATCACTTAGGGCAGGACCATGGCACAAAGTGGGGACTGGGCATCGAAAGAAAGAGAACAATAAATGAAAATAAAACAACACAAGTAACAGGGGTTATGTGAAGCCATTAAAGTGTAGCTAAACGTTTGACCAACGTCTGACATGTCATTGTGACATGTCAGAAGTTTGGATTGGAGGTGGTCCGAGCACTGAGACCCCCAACAATCGATTTGTGTCTGTTCGGCTTTTTACGGAAAGCCGATGTATCGGAGTACGGGCTCATAGACATAGAGTCCGTACACGATACATATATTTCCGGAAAAAGCCGGACAGACTCGAAGTGGTTGAGCGCTCACACGAGCGCTTCAGCTGCTTCGTTCTAGCGATTGGTGGGGGCCTCAGTGCTCGGACCCCCACCAATCCAAACTTCTGACATGTTGCTATGACATGTCAGAAGTTTGTCAAACGTTTAGCTACACTTAAAGGCTACATGCACATGTTGTGTATTTTGCTGCGGAAAATACGCACCAAAACCGCAGGAAATTCGCAGGTGAAAACCACACCAAATCGTCCGTTTTTTTGGTGTGGTTTTTACGTTTTGTTGCATTTTTTTGGATGCATTTTCATGCTGCGAGTTTTGGTGTGACTTTCCACAGCGCTAGGCAGATGCAATTTGCAAACAGAAATGCTAAATAAATTGAGATTCTAAAATACGCACAGTAGGTAGATTTCAATCCCGATAATTACGGCAGTGCGTACATGAGATTTCCTGGAATCTCATTGACTATGCTGGCAAGCAAATTCGTCAAAACCACACTAACCCTCCATGCTAAAAAGTTGTGTGGTGGGCTACTTGGCATGTCAGCCATGGTTCGTTCTAGATTAGGTGCAGATAGACATGGTGTGTTACACTCCGTTTTCAGTAGTTGTTGTTTTTTTTTCAATTTAGACCCAAAAAGGGACAGGAAGGATGTAGCTTCTCACATGAAAGCTATACCCGTCTCAGGGATCTGCTTTCCAAAAAAAGGAAAAATCAAACATTAGTGAAAAACCTTGGTCACATTTGTCAATCCTTACACTTTTCGTGCTGGGAGTATGGCTGACCATTAGGGTAAATTCACACACAGCAGATTTTTTTGCGAAATGTCTATTCATCTGAAAGAGGCTTGTAGAAATCCACGCTCTTGCTGAAAAAACATAATTGTAGACTTACAGCATATAAAACTGATTTTCAGTTTCAGACATTTCTGCAACAAACCTGCTGCATGTGAATATATCCTTAGGATTTGGATATTATTGTACCCAAATATGCAGCAAAAACAATGTTTTTTTTTTTTATACACCATAGAGGCAATACCATAGTGAATGACACTAACTGCTTTTAGTCTACTGAACTAATGTTTGTTACCCTTAGGGTATGTTCACATGCCCTATTTACGGACGTAATTCAGGTGTTTTACGCCTCGAATTACGGCCGAAAATACGGCTCCAAACCGTATTGTCAATAGACGGCGTGCGTAAGAAGACGGCCGCCTCAAAGAAGTGCATGTCACTTCTTGGGACGTAATTGTAGCCGTTTTTCATTGACTCCATTGAAAAATAGCTCCAATTACGTCTGTAATGGACGCCGCAAAAAACTCGTGCACATGCAAAAACGTCTGAAATTCAGGAGCTGTTTTCACCTTAAAACAGCTCCGTAATTTCAGACATACTTTACGTTTGCGTGTGCGCATACCCTTAGGCCGAGTCTTTTGCAGGCAGAAAAAAATCAGACTCAGCGTTTTTCGCCTGTGGCCATTGAAGCTAATTCAAGGACCGCGAGCAAAAAAGCTCAGGTTTTTTCCGCCTCCCATTGTTTTCTATGGGAGGTCAGAAGCGGAAACCACGGCAAGAAAGGACATGCCACTTTTTTTTCCCGCGAGCGGCCAAAAACCGCCCGGGAAAAACGCCTCTGCCTCCCATTAAAATCAATGGGGGGCGAGTTTGGCCGTTGTTTTGGCGCTAATTCCGACGCGGTTTCGGCGTCAACATTTTCACCAAAAAACTGTGTGAACTGACTCAAAAAGTGCATTTATGCATGGCGTAATTTTTCGTAGCGGAAAAATTTCCTGCAGAAATACAGACCATGTATACCTATGGGTGAAAACATAATCTGCAACACATAGGCCTCATGCACATGACCGTAGCCATGTGCACGGTCCATGGTTACAGACACGGGCGGCCGCGGAGTGTCATCCACGGGCTGTCCGGAATCACGGACCGTGCACACAGAAGATGTGCATTTATTTCAATGGAACCGGGCCGCAATTGCAGACCGTAAAATGACTTGTCCTGAGCTTTTACGGTCCGCAATTGCGTCCCCCACATGGTCCGTGTAAACCACGGTCGTGTGGATGGGCCCATAGAAATGAATGGATCCGCAATTCATCCACACTTTTGCGGATGAATTGCGGACGCAAAAACATGTTCATGTGCATGAGGCTTTACATGGTGTAAATTTCTGCGTGGAATTTTGACGCTGCAGAAATACTTTACACAGTGTTTTCTGTATCTGTTGCAGATTTTAATTTTTTTTTAAATTTATGTTTGTTCAATACAATATAAAATTCCATACAAGTAAGGAATAAAGAAAATGCAACTATACACATATTTTTTACATTTTCCTCCTACTCCCACCCCTGCCCTCTCAAGACCGATCTTGGTTGAAGAGAAGAACAAAACAAAAAGAGCAAAAATTCTTACCACTCCCCCCAATAGGTTTTACAGTGTTTGTCTTGATTATAGATTTTTTTCTCATATTTCATTATCATTTTCACATTATTTACCCAAGCATTAACCCCCAGTGGGGAGCTAGATACCCACTTTCTAACTATTCGGAATTTTGCAATAAATTAATAGTTTTTAGTCCACATTTTTTTTCCTTAGAAATGTTTAATTCGGAATCAGACCCCAGCAATACCTGTTGGGTTGAAACACTATATCTGGATCTATTTTTTCCCAATTTTTTTTAAAGATTCCATCCCAGTAATCAACAATCTTGATACAATTCCATAGCATGTGCAAGTAGTTTGCCTCCGCTGCACCACATCTGGGGCAGTTAGGAGCTTTATTAATAGAGAACTTACTCAAAAGGGCTGGCGTATAGTAAAGCCTATGTATCAAATTAAATAAGCTGATGGTTCATGCTTATTGATACTTTACAAATGTTTTGAAATATTATGTTCCAATCAAGAACACAATCGTTATTCAATTCCTTCTCCCATTTTTATAACACAATTGTTGCAGATTTTAGATGTAATTTCACTGTATAGTTTGATAAAAATTTAATTGTGCTCCCACAATATGAAAGAAATTATAAGGTTCACTGAAGTAACAATTGAGTAAAAAATACCTTTTAATAGTAACTTGTTAAAAACAGGGGTAACACACCACTGTGACATAAGCCCCACCGTGATTATTAAAAAATGTATTAAACAAAAAACACTGAGTCATTATGATGCATATATCTCGGTGTTTGTAACGATATTTTGTCTGGAATCAGCATATATCCAGGGCACACCAGTAGTACAATCCCCAAATAAAGCACAGGTGTCCGAAAAAATCGGATCTCCTAGTGCTGGGTGTAACACAATATGACTGTCCCCAATGCAAACATTCCATAAACAATAAACGACCCTACGCGTTTCAGATACTCATCCTCAGGGGTCCGTATCTTGGTAACTCTGGCCTCTTCACCAGCGATAGTGATATTCAACAGCAGATATTCTGCTGTGCGTCACGGCAAGATGCACGTATCGATGTCAACGGCATACTTCATTGCAGGCGCTAGGTTACTATAAACGCTAAAACTCCACCCCTCGTATTAGGCGGCAACACATGAACTGACCAATCCCAGCACCCTCTCGATTCGTGACACCTGCCCATGTGACCCCCCGCCGTCAGCTGACAACCAGGGGTCATCATCGGCCGCATCAACCCGAACGCGCAGGCGCAGTAGAAGCCAAGGACAAGTCGCCCGGACTGCCAAACACGAGGAGGTAAGCGCTACACGATAATGTATTATAAGTATATCTTGCGGGACAGTTAAACACCGCAAGTGGACTACCTCACAGAGCAACTCAAAAGTAAATAAACACTTGTAAGGTGGACATGAATACTAGATCCCTCATGTCAGGAGGGACTGACAGGCGATCTCTAAATGTATCGGCTGACCCATATGGCCATCTCAAAACTTAGTATATTAGGCAAATATGAACTCACCCACCCTATAGGCACCCAGTGGAGATAGGCCACCCACAGGGGAATGGTAAGGCATATTAGATGAAACATGTGTAATTAGTCTGCTCATTTAAACCTGCTGGTTGTATACATTCCAGTCTATGGATCCATTGTGCTTCTTTGCGTAAAATCAGGTTGTCCCAATCCCCTCCTCTTTTAGGGGGTCTAACAAGTTCAATTGCTTGAAACTTTAAGCATGCTGCCTGACCTTGGTGTTTTGCATGCACATGCTTAGATATTGGGGTGTCCCTAACATGGATAATGTCTCCAACATGCTCCCTAATACGGCGACGAAATTGTCGTGCTGTTTTACCCACATAATTAAGGGGGCATGGACATGTGATTAGGTAGACCACTCCCGCTGTCTTGCAATTGACATAATCCCGAATATTGTATTGTTTCTGTGTAACGACACTAGTGAAGCTATTCCCTTTAAAAATGAATTCACAGGCTTTACAGCTACCACATCTAAAAGTGCCTGGTATTTGTCTATCCAGCCACGTACCCCTAGGTGAGATGGGGTCAAAACAGCTATGCATGACTCTGTCCCTTATGTTTTTCCCTCTCCGATACGTGACAGACGGCCTCTGTGTGATCTGATCTACTAAATCTACATCAGAACTGAGAATACGCCAATACCTATTCAGTATCTGCATGATGTCATTTTGTTTGGAATCATAGGTGCCTATGAGTCTCGTGACCTGTTCTTCTTTCCGTTTTTTAGGGACCAGGAGACATTGCCTATCTGCATCCCTTGCTCCCTCATAGGCCTTCCTAATAACACTCTTGGGGAAGCCTCTGTCCTTCAATCTTGTTTTGAGTTCCTGGGCCTGGCACTCAAAATCACCCATAGAGCTACAATTCCTGCGTACTCTCATAAATTGGCCTTTCGGAATGCCACGTTTGAGGGAATAAGGATGACAGCTATTCCATTGCAGAAAACTATTAGTTGCTGTTTCTTTCCGATGTACCTTGGTGCGGATTGTGCCTTCTTCTGTTTTTGTGATTTTCAAGTCTAAAAAGGCCAATTCTTTCTCACTGATCTCACATGTGAATTTTAGTCCTACATCATTATTGTTGAGGGCTGCTACAAAACTATGGAACTCATCCGCTGTAGAGTTCCAGAGGATCAACACGTCATCAATATATCTAATCCATAATCCAACGGATGAAGTCCATTTGACAAATTTGTCCCCAAAGACAATTGTCTCCTCCCACCAGCCCTGTGGGTGGCCTATCTCCACTGGGTGCCTATAGGGTGGGTGAGTTCATATTTGCCTAATATACTAAGTTTTGAGATGGCCATATGGGTCAGCCGATACATTTAGAGATCGCCTGTCAGTCCCTCCTGACATGAGGGATCTAGTATTCATGTCCACCTTACAAGTGTTTATTTACTTTTGAGTTGCTCTGTGAGGTAGTCCACTTGCGGTGTTTAACTGTCCCGCAAGATATACTTATAATACATTATCGTGTAGCGCTTACCTCCTCGTGTTTGGCAGTCCGGGCGACTTGTCCTTGGCTTCTACTGCGCCTGCGCGTTCGGGTTGATGCGGCCGATGATGACCCCTGGTTGTCAGCTGACGGCGGGGGGTCACATGGGCAGGTGTCACGAATCGAGAGGGTGCTGGGATTGGTCAGTTCATGTGTTGCCGCCTAATACGAGGGGTGGAGTTTTAGCGTTTATAGTAACCTAGCGCCTGCAATGAAGTATGCCGTTGACATCGATACGTGCATCTTGCCGTGACGCACAGCAGAATATCTGCTGTTGAATATCACTATCGCTGGTGAAGAGGCCAGAGTTACCAAGATACGGACCCCTGAGGATGAGTATCTGAAACGCGTAGGGTCGTTTATTGTTTATGGAATGTTTGCATTGGGGACAGTCATATTGTGTTACACCCAGCACTAGGAGATCCGATTTTTTCGGACACCTGTGCTTTATTTGGGGATTGTACTACTGGTGTGCCCTGGATATATGCTGATTCCAGACAAAATATCGTTACAAACACCGAGATATATGCATCATAATGACTCAGTGTTTTTTGTTTAATACATTTTTTAATAATCACGGTGGGGCTTATGTCACAGTGGTGTGTTACCCCTGTTTTTAACAAGTTACTATTAAAAGGTATTTTTTACTCAATTGTTACTTCAGTGAACCTTATAATTTCTTTCATATTGTGGGAGCACAATTAAATTTAGATTGAAGGACAGAGGCTTCCCCAAGAGTGTTATTAGGAAGGCCTATGAGGGAGCAAGGGATGCAGATAGGCAATGTCTCCTGGTCCCTAAAAAACGGAAAGAAGAACAGGTCACGAGACTCATAGGCACCTATGATTCCAAACAAAATGATATCATGCAGATACTGAATAGGTATTGGCGTATTCTCAGTTCTGATGTAGATTTAGTAGATCAGATCACACAGAGGCCGTCTGTCACGTATCGGAGAGGGAAAAACATAAGGGACAGAGTCATGCATAGCTGTTTTGACCCCATCTCACCTAGGGGTACGTGGCTGGATAGACAAATACCAGGCACTTTTAGATGTGGTAGCTGTAAAGCCTGTGAATTCATTTTTAAAGGGAATAGCTTCACTAGTGTCGTTACACAGAAACAATACAATATTCGGGATTATGTCAATTGCAAGACAGCGGGAGTGGTCTACCTAATCACATGTCCATGCCCCCTTAATTATGTGGGTAAAACAGCACGACAATTTCGTCGCCGTATTAGGGAGCATGTTGGAGACATTATCCATGTTAGGGACACCCCAATATCTAAGCATGTGCATGCAAAACACCAAGGTCAGGCAGCATGCTTAAAGTTTCAAGCAATTGAACTTGTTAGACCCCCTAAAAGAGGAGGGGATTGGGACAACCTGATTTTACGCAAAGAAGCACAATGGATCCATAGACTGGAATGTATACAACCAGCAGGTTTAAATGAGCAGACTAATTACACATGTTTCATCTAATATGCCTTACCATTCCCCTGTGGGTGGCCTATCTCCACTGGGTGCCTATAGGGTGGGTGAGTTCATATTTGCCTAATATACTAAGTTTTGAGATGGCCATATGGGTCAGCCGATACATTTAGAGATCGCCTGTCAGTCCCTCCTGACATGAGGGATCTAGTATTCATGTCCACCTTACAAGTGTTTATTTACTTTTGAGTTGCTCTGTGAGGTAGTCCACTTGCGGTGTTTAACTGTCCCGCAAGATATACTTATAATACATTATCGTGTAGCGCTTACCTCCTCGTGTTTGGCAGTCCGGGCGACTTGTCCTTGGCTTCTACTGCGCCTGCGCGTTCGGGTTGATGCGGCCGATGATGACCCCTGGTTGTCAGCTGACGGCGGGGGGTCACATGGGCAGGTGTCACGAATCGAGAGGGTGCTGGGATTGGTCAGTTCATGTGTTGCCGCCTAATACGAGGGGTGGAGTTTTAGCGTTTATAGTAACCTAGCGCCTGCAATGAAGTATGCCGTTGACATCGATACGTGCATCTTGCCGTGACGCACAGCAGAATATCTGCTGTTGAATATCACTATCGCTGGTGAAGAGGCCAGAGTTACCAAGATACGGACCCCTGAGGATGAGTATCTGAAACGCGTAGGGTCGTTTATTGTTTATGGAATGTTTGCATTGGGGACAGTCATATTGTGTTACACCCAGCACTAGGAGATCCGATTTTTTTCGGACACCTGTGCTTTATTTGGGGATTGTACTACTGGTGTGCCCTGGATATATGCTGATTCCAGACAAAATATCGTTACAAACACCGAGATATATGCATCATAATGACTCAGTGTTTTTTGTTTAATACATTTTTTAATAATCACGGTGGGGCTTATGTCACAGTGGTGTGTTACCCCTGTTTTTAACAAGTTACTATTAAAAGGTATTTTTTACTCAATTGTTACTTCAGTGAACCTCAGATTTTAGATGTAGAATTTCATCACAGACTTTACTGCTATGTTAAGTTTCGCGAGTACGCAACACAAATACGCAGCAAATTTGCCACAGTAATTCTTTTGCGTATTTTGTGGCATACTTTTACCCCACGTGTGACTTCACCCTAAGCAATATACTAAGCTGTTGAACTGAACTTGAAATCCTGACACAGTGAATACAACTTCTCCGTATGATGACATTGTATCCTCTCACTTACCCAAATAACTGTGATCAGTATTTTCACAAGGTAATCCTAAATTCTCCTTATTTTCTTATTAAGATTTGTCGCTTAGCTGCATTCCTGGAAGATGAGCTGTGTATTTTGATGTTGACTGGGATTTAGTTGCTTTTAATTTAGCTGCAGTTTAATCATAAGATTTTTCATATGGAGCAAATCAACCCTGGCTAAATCTAATTTTCACCCTATTAGAAAAATGTTTATCCCACTAGATGACTTTTGTAGGATTCTAAATTCCAGGAAAGTAAACATAGACATTAAAGGAACACTCCAGGCTAAACTAATACTGTTATTCCTAGTGCAGAGCTTGAGGGGGCGGTGCATGCCTTTTTGTGTCATGCTCCTTCCCTTCAGGCCTGCACTAGGCATAATATTGTGCATTTTGCAGTATGATCTTTGTATGCCCTTTTTTCCCCCCTGTCTGTTAGCCCCTTTTGCTTTTTTGGACCAGTAACTTTCAGCAGAAAAATGTCACCAAATACTTTTTCCTGATAGATCTCCATCTTGTTGATCTCAGCAAACACTCTGTAGTTCTAGCTTTTTGGAGAAGAGTGATCATTGGCTGACAGGAGCTGCTTACAGTGTACTATTGCGAACTTGTGTTCTTTTGAAGTCCAGCACAAAATTTATAATTTCTTCTAAATATATTCAATTTGTTAGAATAAAGGCCATCTAAAAACATGTATATTTTGCTGTTTGATATATTTTTTGTTGTTGTATGTATTCTTCTCCACAAAGTTTCAGAGCAGGGGGTATACCTTGTGTTTGAGTAATGGAGGGGTACTTCTTCGTTCTCACGGTGTAGTCGGTTTGGTGCAGATATCCAACTCCACAGTAGTCAAAACGCTTCTGTGCTAGAATATTCCCACCACCACGTTTCAACTCTGGTTTTATACACTGTGCCATCCATCTCTTTTCTTTTTTGTCTCCTTACATTACATAAATCTCAAACTTAGATTTATCAGTAAATTGGACTTCTTGTTAAATGCTGATATGTTTTAGTCCATACCAAGCCAGGTGGTATGGCTTGGTGTGGAATATTTGGCCAGGTTTCCCTTTCTCGGAGGCGGTTTAGAGACTCGTCCATTGAGACCCCTTCTAGCAGCCTTCTTTGGTAGTATTTTTGCTGAATGGAGACTAATTCTTTATCCCGCACATTCTGCATCCATGAAGAAGTAGTAGTTCTCTCTCTGTATACAAAGCTTTATGTATTGGTCTTCTCGTGTTGTCACTTTTGGTTTCCCTGATCGTGCTTTGGATGCAACCGTTCCAGTCTCTGCAAAGTGTTTGCGTGCGATGCACAGCCCCTTAGACACTGTTTTTTTTTTTGTTACACTGAAACTTCCCTTTTATACCTAGGTTAACTACTCACCATTTAACTTCGTTGTGATGCCACTCTGGACATATGTAAATAATTCTACTAATACTCTGGACTGCTGCTTTTCTATTGCTATAGTTGCAAAGACATATTTCCCACTGTTACAATGCAACTTCGTAAGAAAAATTCTTCAGGAAACCTAAGGCATCCCAAATTTATGATGCGTAACTAATGGCTGGAAGTAAATCTGATGAGTAAATCCAATCCATCTGAGAATCATCTGAACACTTGCTTCAATGAAGTAATAGGCTTCAACGGGGTGCGCACACAGAAATCATAGGGCCTCATAGCAAAATTTAGAACAGGTCCCCCACTGAGGGCCCCAACGTACTTTTTTATTTTATTAATTAATGTGGTGTAGAATAAAAACAATCTCACGTTCGACCTGAAGCTTTCTGTCCCTTTCCTTATAATAAAAGGGGTGGGGACTGTTAGCAAATGAGTCACAATAATAAGTGGCGCTAAGGATTAATAAATATAGTGTTCAGCCAAAAGCCATATTTTTCAATGTATTTATGCCAGAAAATTGGCTTAAATACGTTATTTATCTCTCCGAGTGAGCTCCAAATCCCTGCTTCCCTTTACACCGTAAATGATTAAACCCTGGCTGTCCGCAGCCACCACTAGGGGGAGCTCAGTGTAATTGGATTTATGAAGCTACTATAAACTCAATAAGACTGTGTATCAGGAAGCAGGACATGCAGTTCAGTGCTGCACCCTTCTCCAATAGGTCTCATAGCAGTCACGTGGTCTGCTTCGATGGAAGGTATGCCATTAGGCCTCATGCACATAGCCATATTACGGCTCTGTTTTATATGGAAACAGAATAGGGCTCCGTGTCCAATGCATGGACATTTACTGTACCGCCATATGCATTTGATTTCGTACAGAAGCCTTTTGCATTTTCTTCTGAAGGATTCCATATGAATCGAAATTGAATGCTCCATTAGATGCTGCATGTACTTAGGTATTCACCCAGAGAAGCATTGCTTCTAGACGAGAGTAGCTCCTTACTAGGGAACCGCATGGCCTCTGTGCACTGCTGTCAGGATATGTGCATACAGCCCGGTTGCAGAGAAAGCAGCGTAACTTGGAATATATATGGGATCTATTGTGCCACAAAGCATGTAGAGTAGAAGTGGTAAAATACTATAGACTATGGGAGTCAGGCAGACCACTCCAGGAACCAATTAGATTTTTCGAGTGGCGAGACAATAAGAATTTGCATAAATGTTAATATGAAAATAACCCAAAAAGTTAGGCACATTGGCTACCACGTTTCTGGGTTTTGTCCAGCCCCAGTTTAGAGCAGATAAAGTAAAACCGTAACTTACAACCTTTACTATATACTTATATAGTCGCTCATTTGTAATTATAATTGTGGCAGTGCAGTAGAAGCAGCCTTGATACTTAATATCTCAAAATAATTAAATGGCTTTAAATTGAAAAAAAAACAAAACATTTTTAATTTATGTTGATTAATGTTGTTTATTGGGTAAAACCATCTTCTGTATCCTAGTCCAGACACTTTCACATGTTGGCAAGCGTACCTTCTATATCAGTATGGCAGTTCACGTTCTCGACCACCACTCCATACAATGCCTTACCTCCGATTTGCTGGTAAGGTGGAATGGGAGACTTGGTGGGTGTCCCAGCATTCGGACCTCTGCCTAATGTTAAATTTATCACCTATCCCGTGTATCGTTTATAAATATTAATGGCTGGATAACCCCTTTTAGCCATGACCTACTGCTTCATTTTTCCAAGTAGGATTTATATTCTTCTGTAGAACATATTTGAATGTATATTACTTCAGCTATGAAACTTGTAGTATTAAAAAGAGAAGTCACATACATGGTTAAGTGCAGATTAGCACAGTTCTTATGTAACATTTTCCTTGTATATTTCATTGTCTCCTGGCTTCTGTAACACTGGCACTTAGGAGTCTAAGCCTTCACATGTGGCCAGCTGCATGACCTAGCCGAGCTCTAAATCACTTCATGATCCAGTAATCTGTTTCCAACCCAAGTCCCTCTGAAGATTTAATAAATCGTGACGAATTGTAGCTCAGTCACCTTAACATTTGCTTCTTGTTTACCAAGAGGAGCCAAGTCTCATTGGAAAATCTAGTAATAAATATAAAATACCTGTAGGCTTTGTCATTGCATGACCGGTTTGATGGAGAGTGGATCTGGAGGGACTCGAAAAGACGTTAAGTTCAGTAGCACCTGTGAATAAAGCCTTTTACAAAGAGAAAACGAGGGCTCATAATATTAAGGAATAGAATTAAAGCCCAAAGTAAGTAACTATATAGATTAAAGAGAAGGAAGGTTCAGCACAGGAATGGAAATGATTTAATATTTAAATGTATGAGAGAGTTCAGTATGATTTGCGCTGTCGCCATAATTACGCTATCCGTGTGCAGTTTCTGCTTTGCAAGACGAAAACCTAAATATTTAACAGGTGTGCATCTCATTTACATATATTAACATACTAAGCTTTCAGTGCACCTGCTTTAAGTTGGGTGAACAGAGTCTTCTGAGCATGTACGGTATTCTGGAAAACCTCTGCTAATAGCTCCAATTATCCCCATATGACATTGATATTACTAGTAAGTCAGGCCAGAAAAAAGTGATGGAGGAGCAATATTGAACCAAAAATGCTAAGTGCCACTTTTTATTTTGCACATTACAGATCCTTTTTTTTTCTTCTAAATCATAACTGAAATTAACCTTGAAGTTACAGAACGCTTTAAGTAAAAGTATCAGTTTGATGCTCCATAGGAAACATACCAGCGGGTGTGACTCTCTCGGCGCGTTGTTTTTAAAGCTATGTGCAAATGAATGTCGTGTCTGTGACCATGAGCGGCCCCTTATCCAATCGGGCTGAGAGGCACATCATTTACATACAGTGCACAATTTAAGTCAGCACCTCGAATATGGATTTAAGACTCCATTAATTTACACCTGCGTAGCACCTGCAGATGTAGTTTTCTTTATAGAGCATCTACTTTCTATATATCATATGCGGTCATAAATTCTGTTGAGTTTGGAAACTAAAACCCTAGGATCAGTCAATATTCTTGCTTTTCCCACCATCCTCTTTCTGGCTGGTTTCTTAGTTCGGGTATGTTCACACGAGGTCATTACGTCCGTAATTGACGGACGTATTTCGGCCGCAAGTACCGGACCGAACACAGTGCAGGGAGCCGGGCTCCTAGCATCATAGCTATGTTCGACGCTAGGAGTCCCTGCCTCGCTGCCAGACAACTGTCTCGTACTGAAAACATGATTACAGTACGGGACGGACCGTTGTCCGGCAGCGAGGCAGGGACTCCTAGCGTCGTAAATAACTATGATGCTAGGAGCCCGGCTCCCTGCACTGTGTTCGGTCCGGTACTTGCGGCCGAAATACGTCCGTCAATTACGGACGTAATGACCTCGTGTAAACATACCCTTATGCTGCTAGGGTATTTCAATTGCACATCAGTGGTAGTTGGGATTACCACATAGCTTAAAGGGTAATGAGGATCGTTTCGCTGCTAAGTCATTTGCAAATATATTTTTAAAGGCTTCCCAAGAGGTATTTTAAGCAAATAGAATGCAGGATCTACTTAAAAATAAACTTGGAAGCCTGTAAGTATCTCTGTGTGGAAACGCAAAGGAATTTACTAAGGTCACAGGAAAGCTATGATAAATTTTATTTCAAGAAGCTCAAAATGCAGGTTTTTTTTTTTTCAAAGGAATTTTTTTCCAGGACTTTTATTTATTGAATATTGTTATATTACCAACTGTTTTGTTAAGTACCATAGAGCTTGCATGCAGCAGCAGCAGCGTACAGATTCAACCACTTCTCCATACAAAATCCTCACCTTAGTTATGCTTTGGAAATAAATTTACTAAAGAGTTTTTATGATCTTTACAAATTGTGTGAAAATGGTTTACATGCAGTAAAATTAGTCACTTACTAAAGTAGTGTCTACAGCCGAGAGTCACATGACAATTCCCCTTTTGCTTATCTCCTGCTTTTATGATGTCCCGTACACTGAACACTTGGTTATTTCCTCTCTCCCCCTCCATTTAATACGAGAGCTCACGCATCACATGCCTTTAACTCCACTGCTCCCTGCTCTCCCCCCACCCTACCTTTCTCTGGAGGGATCGTGTTTCACATGCTGGGCAGCAGATAGTCTAGAAGCAGAACAGTAGAGCTGTGTTTTAGTAGCAGACAGGGAGTAATTACAGCACTACCTTACACCTTGTAATAGAGGTTCAGGTGGCAGCTGTAAATATAGGCAGTGTCTGTGAAAGGGGAGGGGATTTATGGGAGCTGTAAAGCTCTGGTAGCATCCTGTTTGCTAGACCAAGCTGGACAAGATAATGAAAAATTAAAATAGCTACTTCTGAGCTATGGTGGCATTACCTGGTGAGCATTTAGAAACACATATGGACTTTTTTATGTTTTTCATAAGCTCACAAAAAATCCCTTTAAGGCTGAGTTTACACAAGGCGGATATGCTGCGTGCCTGTGATTGGCTGCAACGGAGGTCACATGGGATGAAGCGTGATCCCAGGAGGCTGGCCCCCTGATGTCATCCATGCCGGCCCCTTGGGAAGATGTTTCATCCTATGTGACCGCTGCTACAGCCTGTGATTGGCTGCAGCAGTCACATGGGATGACACATCATCCCAGGAGGCTGCGCTGGAGGGAGGAACACAGACTTCTGAGTAAGTATGAGATTTTTTATTTTTCAGAGTTACGTTTTTTTGCGGCGGAATCGCTGCGAACCCGCCGCAAAAAACGCAACAACTATTTGTTGCAGGCTTACCTCCCCATTGAATTCAATGGGGAATACCTGCAACAAATAAGCGTTTATGCAAATACAATTGACATGATGCGGCATAAAATTCTGCTTCGCAGTTTAATTTCTGAGCGTTTTTTCAGCTCAGTATTTACGCAGCGTGTGGATGAGATTTGTTTTAACGCATCCACTTTGCTGCTACTGTATTTGCTGCAGATTTTCTGCATCTAATTCTGTTGCGGAAAATGCGCAGTATTTCGCAACGTGTGAACTGACCCTAAATGTGTGAAATTGCTATATACTTTTTGTCAAATATAAAATTCCTTTCCTATTCGGAGAGGTAATAGACAGGGATGTACAGATTTTGTTCACACAGAGTATTTTGCAGGAGGAATATCTGCCTCAAAATTCAGTTTGGAAGTTTGAGTCAGATTTTCCTCTCCCTGCACGCCGATTTTCGCTGCGTTTTTCGCCCGCGGCCATTGAGTGCCGCGGGCATAAAACACAGTGAAATACACTTTCTCTGCCTCCCATTGAAGTCAATGGGAGGTCAGACGCGGAAACGCCCGAAGATAGGGCATGTTGCTTCTTTTTCCCGCGAGGCAGTTTTACTGCTCGTGGGAAAAAGATGCTGACGCCTCCCATTGTTGGCATTCAGTCAGGAGATATTTGAAAACAAATTTTTGGTATAGACTTTATGAGAAGAAAATATCCTTATACCGAGATGATTTCTTATGTTTCAGGAACTTGGTGGTTAATTTATTTAATGAATTTGGGAGATTCTCGGAGTTAAAAATAAACTGGGACTAATCTATATCAATCAATCATGCAGAGATATCTTCTAATATTCCTGCTCTTCGTATTAGGCCAGTTTACATGAGCATCACAGCTGCTACCCTGGCCCGATTATGAAACTAATGACCCGAACTAACCGCATCATAGAAATGTGCCCGTAATATGTTTGTGTGAAACTGGCCTTAAGGTTTCTAAAAATGTAGAAGAGTTTGTGACATTCAATATATACCAGTTGTTGCACAAAATAAGTGCAAAAGTTAATATAAATAATATAATGTAAACTTTTGATAAGTTTAAAAGTCATATTGCATCCACAAATACCATGGGGGAATTCGTTAAAGGCTATACGCCAGTATTCTGTTGTAAAAAAAAGTATTAAATCTTACTCCAGCAAGCTACATTCTAAAACTGGCATATTAAACAGCCAGCCTTAGTGAATCTGGATCTATAAGTTTTAAGCATTAGCCCAGTTGGCTTTCCATTCAGTTGCTTAAAATATGTTGCTGCTTTGGTTTGGAGAGACCGACGCTATTGACTAAAAAAAAAAAACGGATCTACGTTAAGGATGGAATGGCCTTCTAAAATTTTAAGTTATTCTTTATGGCTTCACAAATTAAATATTTAATTGCTTTTTAAATATTGAGTAATTGATGAGTTTAGACTCATTAATGACTATTTATGTAAACTTTGATCGTAGTAGTTTTTTTTTTTTCCCAATCTGTGTTATTTAATAGGGACCTGGAGATAATAGTGGCCACAGATGTCACGCTGGTAGTCTGAGACACTCCTCCACACTGTGCTGACACCTGGACTTAGCTGTCAGCACAGTCTGCTAAATGGGGCAAGCTGGGCCTGTCCACTTTATTTTGAGACAGCGGGCCATAAAATTAGCCACGAAAACACAAAATCTAGGTAAATATTTTCAATACGTTCGCAGAGTTGATCGTAGCAAAAAATGGCCCTTTGATGGTCTAAAATGTTCCCCCACGCTGTGCTCTCTTGGATTTAGCGGTCATCACAGCATGCTTTTTTTTTTTTTTTTAAAGGCTATGTACACCTTTTGAAATCCTTTTTTTTATTTATTTGTTTTTTGTTTTTATTAAAAATAAATGTCTATGATTGGTGCAACATTCAAAGTACTTTTGATCCAAAATTATCTTAACTTTTTGAGATACAGCTGCTTTGTATTTTGTATACAGAGCAGAAGTATCGTGCGCTAAGACCTGAATCCGTCAGGTCCGCGGGACTGACTGGTTCAGCCAAAGTGGGTCCTGCATGTTATGAACTTAGATGTGATTGATAGCAGCTTGATCCTGACCCGCAGGCCTGACAGATACAGGTTTCAGCGCTACATACAGCTGCTCATAGAACAAATTACTGATTTAGTAAAATGTAGTTGTCAACAAAGGGTATAAGCTGCAAGAAATGAAATTCCTTATTCGTCTCATTGTTACTACTTGCCTTTTCTTTTACTTGCCTTCTCTCTTTGATGTCCAAATACTCAGGGGCGTAACTAGGAAAGTCTGGGCCCCATAGCAAAGTTTTGACAGGGCCCCTCCCTCCCCTGGTTGCCACACAACCCCCCCGCTTGTAGATAGTGCCTCCCTGTAGATCCTGCCACAGGGCGCCCCCCTGTAGATAGCGCCATACAGCCACCTGTAGATAGCACCACACACAGCCCCTGTAGATAGCGCCATACAGCCACGTGTAGATAGCACCACACACAGCCCCTGTAGATAGCGCCATACAGCCCCCTGTAGATAGTGCCATACAGCCCCCCTGTAGATAGTGCCATACAGCCCCCCTGTAGATAGTGCCTACAGCCCCCCTGTATATAGTGCCTACAGCCCCCCCTGTAGATAGTGCCATACAGCCCCCTCTGTAGATAGTGCCATACAGCCCTCCCCCTGTAGATAACACCATACAGCCCCAACCCCCCCCCCAAAAAAACAAAAACAACGGCCTTTAGACTATGGGTTGGCCCACAAAACACATTTATTCCCTGTCCACAGTATAGGGGATGCATCTGTGATTGCGGGGGGTCAGACCTCTGGGACCCCCAGCGATAAGGAGAAGGGGGGACCGAAAGTCCCCTGAAGTGCTCCATGAGAAACCTCGGACTTGCGGAGTCTGTGTCCGGCAGCTCAAAAAACATGAAAGGAGTGACGGTCACGCATGCGCACAAGCGCGACCGGCGCTCCATTCATTTCTACGGAGCTGCCAGACACAGACCCCGGAAGTCCGAGGTTTCTCGTGGAGCACTTCAGGGGACTTTCAGTCCCCCATTCTCCTTATTGCTGGGGTCCCAGCGGTCGGACCCCCAGCAATCACACATGTATGCCCTATCCTGTTGACAGGGGATAAATGTGTTTTGTGGGACAACCCCTTTAAAGGCAGAGCCGGGAGATACGTCCTTGCTCTGCTGCAGTGTTCAGTGGGGTCGCTACTGCTGTAGCAGCCATAGTGGCTGCTAGCGAAGCCTCCAGCCATTGGGGGGCCTGTGCCAGTGGGCGGCTCGGGTTCCCCTCATGCCGCAGGCCCCGTAGCAGCTGCTATGGCTGCTACAGCGGTAGTTACGCCACTGGCACACCCGTCTTGGCACACCCGCCGATCATCTGTTTTGAAGGATTCACTGTCACTGCTTGTACAGTGAATCACCGACAGACTTGTAGCAGCGGTTCACAGTATTACAGATTTCTCCCATTCAAGTGAACGGGAAAAGGCTGTAACATTTTGATCCACCGATACAACTGTGTTGTTGATTCACAGTACAAGCAGTGACAGGAATGAAGGGGAAGCAGCGCTTGCTTGAGCGCCGCTGCCTCTTCAAAATAGCTGATCAGTGGGGGTGCCGAGTGTCGGTCCCCCACCGCTCAGATATTCATGGCCTATCCTAAATATAGGCCATACATTTCTTTTCACTGGAAAACTGGAAAAGTAATATACAGGTAAATTATTGGAATTCTGTAAAACATTCCATTCTTTAATGTTTCACCTTTTAGATACTTATTTGGTATTTGATGTATTGATATAATCAGAAGACAGAGCTTTATACTTATAACTGACCACTTTATGACACCATCTCAGTTCACTAAAAAAAAATGTCTAAATGTTTTTTGTGTTTTTTTTAAATTAAAAACAGGTATGATGGAACACGCCACTTTGTAACAACAATTTACAATATTCAAAGGTTGAAATCTGCTTAAAAAGTCCAGTAACTTTGTAAATACTTGTACTTATTAAACTTTTAATGTAGAGCTAAACTGCAAAATGTTGTTAAAGGAGGGCTTGCACTTTATCGCTTGTTGCCCAATATATATTTCCTTATCAGGACTGGACCTAGATTGGATGGTACCCTGTACAATATCGTATATTGATTCGACCTCCCATTGTGGTGTAACATATAGTTCCCCAATTATACAATCACACAGTGTCCAAAGAACACTGCCCAATCAATACACTTGGAAATGTAGCAACGTGCTTTGCTGCTGCTTTTCCATAGGTTGGGCAAGCTCTGGAGAGATCAGGGGTTCAAACTACAGGTGCCCGGGTCAACAGGGCTAGTGGTTCCCCCTTCAGTAGTGACAGGTGGTGCGACTACACAGGTTACACACCCCTGAGGCAGGCCATACCCTTTATACAATAGTTAAGCCGTATTCTCACGTACATTCAGGCACCGGTAGAGTTTTGCCTGGCAAAACCATGAACATCTTACTGTGAATTACCTCGGTTTTTCGATGCATTATTTTTTTTTGTCCCCACAGTAATTACAGGTGAAACACATGTTACCATGTGGTCAAATACCATGGAAATTTGCAGTAAAACACTCTTGGCTTTGCTACACATCTTTTCTTCACGTGCCACTTTACTTGTCCCTGCTGGCACTGGAGAATGCACCGTTAAGGCTATGTGTCGACCCCCCCGCCTGGTAAATTTGCAATTACAATGAATTGATTCCTCCGATGACCACCTGTATGTGAAAGGGATGAAAATCTTCGTCATTAGAAACAGAATATTGAGAGGGACAGTTGCTTTTATAGTTCAGTGCCACTATAATAACCCTTTAATGGGCTGGTATACAATTATTGGGAAGCCGTTAAGTGAGATTAGACTGATCTAGGTTGATTTTCAGGAAAGCATTAGCTGCCTCCAGCAGTTGTTAACATACATTAACCTTAACACAGTGGTGGATAACTACATAGGCATTGATCCAATATTAGTCAGATAACAACATTTATTCACCTGAATTTAAGTGTTTAGTTGGTGCTTTAAATGAACAGTTTATTAGGCACCTTATTCCATTGATGTAAACATTTAATCTTCAGGATACTGGATATGATCATATAAATTATATATTTAGCACTATATAGAGTATTGGGCTAAAGTTAAAGGACATAAATTGGCGGTCCCTATTGTGATAATCCAATACGCACCTGCCATAGTTTATAGATCCTGGTCTATGATATTAACCTTTTTTAAGATATTGGTTTGTGGTATATATTTTTTGTTATATTTCAAAATAAAAGTTACGTTTTAACAGTCGTTCTGTTATCCTTATTCATTGATTATAATCTTTATGAAAAGTGGAAGAGTTTTGAGAGGCCAATCTCTACTAAAAAGTGTAAGTTCACCTTTAGACAATTACAGTTATAAATATTCCACTTTGTATATTATCTTAGTCCTGTTTCACTCCTGTGTATATTTGCTACAGGCAGTGGCATAACTACCGCTGTAGCAGCCGTAGCGACTGCTACTGGGCCCGCGGCATGAGGGGGCCCGCGCCGCCCCTTGACACGGGGCCCCCCAATGCCCGGTGGCACTGCTAGCGCACGTATTGGCTGCTACAGCGGTAGCGACACCACTATGGGGCTCGTGCCCCCCAGCCTCTAAGATTTATGGACCGGGCGGCACGTGAGGGGGGCCCAGTGCTAGCGGCAGCCACATTCACTACTATATGCGTCCTCTGGACGTAGATACAAATTAATATTATAGGCTGCTGCTGTCTCTCTGAGGGAGCGGCGGAGCCACTGAAACCAGCTGCTGCCACCCCCTCTTGCACTAATTGTACCTGCGTCTATAGCACGTAGATACAAATACATGCATTAGCCCTGAATGGCCAGGCATGGAACATTCAGCGCCTTACAATGACGCTGATTGGTAGGGTAAAATGACTTGCCCTGCTAATCAGCGCCTTTCAACGACACTGGAGGCACGATGACGTCGTCATGTCGTTTGCGTTGTTCAGCCCCAGCAGACCTGCTCAGAAGAGAGCAGGCCTGCATTGCCAACAGACGGCGCGTGAACGGGATCATGTGAGTATGTAAAGTTTTTTGTTTTTTTCTAATAAAACTGTGAGTGGCTTTATCTACAGGGGGGGGGGTCTATATTTGGGGATGTGGAGCACTATATACAGGGGGAGCTATATGTAGCGCACTATCTACAGGAGTGGGCTATATGTGGAACACTATATACAGGGGTGGGCTATATGTGGAGCACTATCTATTGGGGGAGCTATTTGTAGGGCATTATCTACAGGGGTTGGCTATATGTGGGACACTATATACAGGGGGAGCTATATGAGGCACTATCTATAGGGGGAGCTAAATGTAGGTTAGCACTATCAGTGGTTAGCACTATTGCCTTGCAGCTCTGGAGTCCATATGTGTGCACTATCTACAGGGGGCTGTGTGTGGGGGCACTATATACAGGGGCTTCTATGTAGGGCACTATCTACAGAGGCTCTATGGGGGTCACCATCTACAGGGGGCTATGGGGGCACTATCTACAGGGGACACGGTGTGTGTGGGAAGCTTTATTGTACTATTATAATCAGGGACACAGTGTATGTTGCTATTATAGTTAGAGGTGCAGTGTATGGCGCTATTATATTTAGGGGTGTTGAGAATTTTATCTTCGTTTATAGGTGCAGAAATATTTTAAAAGTGAGAAGCTGAAGACATCTGAGCGGAAAACTGCAGAAATGGGTTGTGGCCGGAGGAATTAATCATAGAGTCTGGACCGGATGGAGAAGAAAAGAGAAAAAGAACTAGAATCTGAGACGTCACCATTAAGTCACTTAATGTAAATGTTTATTCTACCTCTAATCAGTAATGTAGTCACTGTATGATCTGCAGCGAGATGATGTGGTTTGATTATATGTTTTTTTTTTTTTTCGTGAAACCGCATCCCAGTATATCCTTACCATTCTTCGGGCCATGCTGGGAGCTGTAGTTTTACGCCATACAAACCTATAAGGCAGGGGTTGCACTAAATTGAGCTGTATTTGTTCTGGTATTTGTTCTGGTGCTGTATAGGTGTACGGAGCTTGGTTCTGGTGCTGTATTTATGTACTGAGCTTGGTTCTGGGGCTGTATTTATGTACTGAGGTTGGTTCTGGTGCTGTGTATATGTATTGAGCTTGGCTCTCGTGCCGTATATCTGTATGAGCTTGGTTCTGGAGCTGTAATTATATAGAATATATTTCTAATAACAAAATTGCAGGGCAGATGGAATTGTTTTCAATTCATTGTATATTTATTGGGAACCTGTCTGGTAGCTTTAACCCCTTGAACCGCCACCATTCGGTAATGCATGACCTGACAATATTTCCAAATGTATGTTTTTTTCAGATGCAGCAAAATCTGTAAAATCAACTTTAAAATGGCGCACAACATATGCTAATTACTCATTAAAGGGTCAGGGGGCGGTGCCGCATCCTGAAGAGTCACATAGTCCTGCCTCCAAATCCGGCTTTCCATGTTTGATTGACATCCCCCTGGCTGATACAACTTTCTTGGATGCGCCATTGCCTTGTACTACTTGGGCACGTACCGTGCAGCGAGGTGTACTCTGCCCGGCTTCATCGCTGCGCATGCCAGGGGAGTACAAGGCAACGGCGCATCCGCAAGAGTTTGAGGAGGCTAGTAGTGATGTAGAACAGCCTGGGGGATGTCAATCAAAACCTGGGGGGCGCCATTTAAATTTTCGCCTCAGGCAGCAGAAAAGCTAGAATCGTTCCTGAGGCTGCAGGCCACTTCAGGCCTGCAGCCTATAAGGTGCTAGGAAGACTCCTTGCGCAGGCCGGCGTGATGACGTCACTGCATCACGCTGGTCTACGCATGTGTCCCAACCAGAGCCTGTGTAGCGCTCCGTCCGTTGCAAGAATGGGGCAAGGTAAGTACAATATATATTTTGGGGGGCTGTGTGGCACTATATACTAGGGAGAGCAGAATGGCACTATATAGAAGGGGAGAGCAGAGTGGCACTATATACAAGGGGGGGAGCATGGTGGCGCTATATACAAGGGGGGGAGCAGGGTGGCACTGTATACAGGTGGGAACAGGGTGGCACTATATACTAGGGGCGCTGTGTGGCACTATATACTAGGGGCGCTGTGTGGCACTATACACAAGGGGGAGCTGTGGGGCACTACTAAGGGGGGGCTGTGTGGCACTACTAAGGGGGCACTGTGTGGCACTATACTAGGGGGCTGTGTGGCACTATCTAATAGGGGGGCTGTATGGCACTATTTACAAGGGGTCTGTGTGTGGCGCTATCTACAGGGGTCTCTGTGTGGCACTATCTACTAAGGGGGGCTGTGTGGCACTATATACAAGGGAGGGGGTGGTGTGGTACTATACAGGGAGAGCTGTATGGCGCTTTATACTGGGGGGCTTTATGGCGATATCTACAGGGGGGCTGTATGGCACTATCTACAAGGGGGAGGTGGGGTCTCTATCTACAAGTGGGGTGTGAAACTGTCTACAGGGGGGACTGTATAGCACGGTCTACAGGGGGTCTGTATGGCACAATCTACAGGGGGCACTATCTATAAGGCGGGCTGCATGTGGCACCTGGGGGGGCCCACTCAAAAGTTTGCTATGTGGCCCAGTCTTTCCTAGTTATGCCCCTGGCTACAGGTTTACAGAATCATGGGGCTAACTAATGGATTCTGACTACAAACAGTCTCCTTTGTAGTCCGGTTCTATTGGTAGAAGATACCTTTAGGCTTCCCAGCACCCACAAAGTTCTGATCCTTCAGCTACAGCCTCTCAGATGTTACACGGCAGGCTGATATGACTGAGAAGAACCATCTCAGTTGCGGGTAGAAAGGAAGGACTTTGGAGACATAACAGCCTATAGTGGTGAAATGGGGTCATAAGAAGTGGGCTGCCTTCGTGTAATAGAGAACAATCCCACATCAGGATGGAGTGTGCAGCGTGTGCTAGAATGTTGTTTGTGTGACAAAACTGATTTCACAGCAGAACAAAGGGGATTCTGCGGCATGCATCACTAAAGGGGAGCACTCACTGGCCTCAAATTTTGCACTTTTCAAAGAAGCCATCCTGAAAAGGTTAAAGTCAAAGCAACATGAAAAATACTATCAATTGATACATCTTAGTACTATCTTCATAAATGTTAGTGTAAAACTTGTACCTTCACTTTAGGGGCTTGTCTATGCACAATGGAATTGCTGCAGAAAATTTCTGCAGCAAGTCCGTTGAAAGTTGCAGACTTTCCATTTCCTTTTTTACTGCAGAAAATGTTGCAGATTTTTCTGCGTTCTTCTCAATGCTGGGAGATGGTGACATCTCCTCTGAAGAACGCAGCAATTCTGGCCTCTTGACCGCAGCAGGAATTGACATGCTTCGGTCTGAAAAATACGCACCGCAGGTCAATTTCTGCGTTGAATTTTTACGCAGCATGAGGATGAGATTTGTTAAATCTCATCAATTATGCTGCTACTGTATTCTGCTGCATTTTTTCGTCCGACATTCCATCCGGAAAAAACGCGGCAGTTCCGAAGCATGTGGACGAGCCCTAAAACTCTCTATATTCTGGTATTCTGGATTGCATTATAGTCTTTAAGGCCTCATACACACGACCGTATTAGTGTGCACGGCCGTGATTTTTGGCTCGAAAGGCTGCGGAGTGTCAGCAAATCGCGGGCCGTTCATTCATTTCTATGAGCCTGGACCGCAAAACACGGCCCTAATAAGACATGTCCTAACTTTTTGCAGTCCAGGCTGCTGGGCAATGCACGGACCAGGGAAACCACGGGCATGGGCCCATAGAGATGAAAGGGACCGCAATTCACCCGCAGATTTGCAGGTGAATTGCGGCCGCAAAAACACGTTCGTGTGCATGGGGCCGAACATTTTCCAATAATGGAGGAGTGAAAAAAGTAAATACTGGACATAGAGAGGCATTTATTTATTGTAAAAAGCTTGAAGTAGAAATTTCCACATATTATAGCAGAAAGCTGTAAATACATCTAAAATGAATCACGACAGATAGTAGTCATATTTTTTGAATTTTTATTGTATGCTTATAAATATTAAAGCGATAAAAGTTTAGACAGGCTCTAAATATTTCAAGTGCATGACATTTAACAGAGCTTACGAAACTTTAAACATGGTTCTAACTCACTTAAAGCTATTTACACACTGAAAAACATTTTATAAAAAATCGTGCAACAATGAGGGAGTTGGAGGTATCTACTTGTTAGGCCTTATTCAGACAAGCATATTTCATGTCCGTGTTACGCGCGTTAAAAAAAGGCACGTCACACGGACCAATGCAATTCAATGGGGCCATTCAGACATTCAGTGTTTTTCACGCAGCGTGTGTCCGCTACGTGAAACTCACTGCATGTCCTATACTTATGCCTTTTTTGCGCATCACGCACCCATTGAAGTCAATGGGTGCGTGAAAATCACGGACAGCACACGGACGTACATCCGTGTGCTGTCCGAGATTCACGCAACAGTTTATTTTGTTGACGTAAAAAACGCGTGACATACGCGCGTAACAAACGCAGACACGCACTGTACACGGATGTCACACGGAACTGCAACGCAGGAGAAATGCTGCGTTTTTTACATGCGCAAAATGGACACGTTCGTGTGAATAAGGCCTTAACGTGTAGCAATCATTACCAATTTTCTGCATAATCTGTAATGCATGTGAATACATGAAATTTTGTAATATATCTTTTAAGGAGAAAGTGTCATCATCCTCACCTTACAGCAGCCTGCAGTTACCCTTTTCCTGTCTGTAGGCTCTATGCTAATGTTTACAACCATCCTCAGTCACAAAAAAAATCCCTAGTGTAAAACAGTATATAGAAGACAGGGAGGAGGGAGATGTAGCTGCAGTGTCTCTACTTTAGTATGTGTGGCTACATGTTGTGATGCAGTCTATGTGTGGGGAGGGGCAACCCAGGGGAAGACAACTGATTGGCTTAGAGCACACAGCACAGCTCTGACATCACACTAAGAACTTGCCCACTCGGCAAGCATGGAGAGAGAATATTAATATTTACAGGCAGGGGTATGGAAAAGGCTCACAATATATGCGGGTCCAACCCAACATCTCTGACTGCACTACATCTAATCACAAATCTCAGATCAAACCTCTCTCTGTCTGTTAGGCAAATGGCTGTAGCAAGAGCCCTCTGGCCTCCGTTCTGTCTGCAATATGAGACTGTTACAGTCTGCATTCAGAAAATTTTGCAGACTGGTGAATACTACTGGCTGTTTTTAATTATTATTCATTTCAAAGTTTAGTGTTCCTTTAGGTATCTCAGACCGCTATAAGAAGAACAGTAGGGCCCTCTAAGACCACCTATTTATTCTCATCCTCCAGGAATGTCATTAAACATTTATTGTATGTTAAATATCACTCAGTGAGCTGTAGGCAGATGAGGAAACTATAAAAGGTTGAGTAAGACCTTATTATTGAGCCGAACTCCACATGAGAGGAGACTTTATCACAATATCAAGTGTGCTCTCCTAATACATTTAATGACTGGCCGATCTATGATTCGAATTTGTCTGCCGTTTTCTTCCCTGCTACATTCTCACCGGCTTGCTTCACTGCGTATTAATACAACTTTTCTTAGAGACTGAAATCTAGCATATTGGCCAAATATTGGGTAAAAGCTGGACATGGGGCTGTTGGGTTAGAGTGGTGTTTAAAATAAATCCATTAATGTCATTTTTGCCAAATAAGCATTTATACATGTAGAATTAATATATTTGTATTCTTCTTTTGCCTTTACAATCATTTCACTTATATTCTGTGCCAGATTTACATCTCGGAAGCATGTAGGCGCCTATTGTTTGGTGTATTAGACTCTGCCCATCAAGTAGGCCGCACCGTAAGTCATGCATGGCTTCAAAATGTTTGTCTGCTCTTACAATATGAAACATTGTTTTGCACTTCCTACATCATCTACCACTCTACAGCCTTTTACTCTTGCTTCCCTGGGTTCCCTCCTCTCAAAGCACAGTGAATGGCTAATTTACATGTAAATACCCATTATTTATATGTGAATACACACACTTCAGAGTATTCATATGTTATATTCTTTGTACCAGATTCCCTTTCGTCAGGAACTCCCGTAGGCATAAGCCTACTGTGCCTCTCGGTAAATCCAGCACTGCAAATATTTGTATTGCATAATTCTAAACCATATGTGAGGAACTGCAACACAATTAATTACATTCACAAGATGGAGCTCTGCTGTAGTTCCCTGCACTTCGGGTTGCCGAGAGTGCCACCATGCAGAGAAATACAGTGAAGGGGCAATGCTAAGCTAGAATCGCTGTGGGTCCGGCAGTCTGACCCCCACCAATTTAAAGAATGATGGCATATGCTAGCAATATGCAATCACTTTCAGTGATGGGAATAACTATTTTTAAACGCAACAAAAAAGGGACATATATTTACTACAAAAGCACAAAAAGAAAAGGCCATACTCACTCGATACAAGTGCAGGTTTAAACAACACTTCCCAACAGGATGCAGACAAGCCACAATTGCTCTATAAGGGTGCAAGAAAACTGATAAGCAGTCACTCTCACGCCTACTATTCATGAGGGGGTTGGCGGTTCAGTATTATCATTGCACACGTATAAGGCTCCCACCAGTATGCTAGTCGCACGTTGTCCGCGGCCAATAGAACCGGGCGCAATTACGGAGTTTTTTTTACGGTCGTGTGCATGGGGCCTCAGCGCGGGTAAACGATACTCCCCCAGTATTACAAGGCCTGGCTGCATCCTGAAAACATATACACGATAAGCGATGAGGTATTTTGGCCAAAATACGCAAGCTCGCAACCCTTGTCATGGCTTCTCACTGTCTTGCGAGTCCCTCCACTAGAACTCTTCGCTCTCTATATATAATAACCATTTTTACCTCACCAACCTAATGATAATGAGATGACTTCTCATTCTGTCTATTTAGTAATGCTGACAAACGAGCTACAGAAATCAGATGTCAATTTTCACGCAATTGGTGTCTGCTATTGTGGCTCGTGTGAAAATTTGAATATTTCAAAAAGTTTTAATTTGATATTCATATTATTTTATATTAATAGCAAAAACAATTTTTAAAAAAGACACCAATTTTTTTTATAAATGTTTGTAATAAAAATGTCTTCGTTTGCAGTCTGATGTTATGCCACCAGTTAATCCAGGTTTGTGAATAGGTGCTTAAAAGGTCAATTCAGAGGTCAGTTCAGTTCATACTAGTGGTGAATTTTTGCAGGTTGTTTAAACATACGGGTCTTGAGATTCTGACTGGAATAGATCTCCAGACCTAATGTCCCCACATGATCACTTTACGTAATTGATCATTACATGGGACATAAAAGGGAAAGTGTCACAAGACTCTCTTAAAAGGGTGTTTTGACTTTTGCACCTCCTTGAGGCAACATAAGGCATTTGTATAAAATTCTAGATAGTGACCACTCACCCTTATTCCAAATTAAGTCAATCTTGCTGCGTAGCATCAGCCAAAGAGAAAAATGAAACTAATTTCAGTTGGTCTTGAACTAGTTAACCAACAGGATGAACATAAATTAGAACTTAGTCAAGCACTGTGACATGAAACCCGCATTCAGATTCCAATTATGGTTTTAGCTTTATAGAATGAGTTAGAGCTGCCATAGTCGCTGTTTATGACTTTAGCGCACCTCCTGGATGTCACTCATGTTGGTGAATTTATAGGGAACGTTCGTTTATCTTTTACAATTTGCTAAATGCACTTGTTAAGTAACAAATCTCTTGCCGGATTGTTTTATCATTTTTTTTTTAAGGTCAAAGCTGATGGTTCTGCACAGGAGAAAAGTCTTTGGTAAAAATTTAAATTTCAAGTGCAATGGATTGTGGATCATATCCGGTTTTCTCCTCAGTGTAATAATGTGTGGAAAATGCTAAAGGATCCTTATATCTCATAGTTGTCATTGATGTGCTTAAGTAATTCTCTCATTGGGACTGTCTAGTAGTTTCATTAATGACACAATCATGGTTTAACTCCTTAATGACCGGGCATGTTTGTACCTTAATGACCAAGCCAGATTTGTCAAATCTGGTATGTCTGACTTTATCAGAGAATAACTCTGTAAAAAGTTTTGAATATCCAAGTAATTCTGACATTGTTTTTTCGTCACATGTTGTACTTTATTTTAGTGGTAAAAGTAGACTGATACGATTTGCGGAAATTAATTAAAAAATAGAGAAATTGAATAAATTTTGTAAAAATTATCATTTTTCCCTATTTTTAACTGCAATATGTCACATATGTACACACATACTGCACAATTTTTTTAATTAAATATATATTTCCATCTCTTTACTCTATTTTGGCAGCACTTTTGAAAAAAAAAATTTTTTTTTCAGCAATTTGGAAGACTTACAATTTAGTAATCATTTTATACATTTTGAAGTACATTTTGTTTTCCTGCACCAAGCCAGGTTTTCAGAGGCTCATAGGTGTCAGAATGGTGGAAACCGTGACAAGTGACCCCATTTTGAAAACTACACCCCTTAAGGTATTTATTAAGGGGTGTTGTAAGTATTTTGACCCCACAGTTTTTTTGTAAGAATTCATGCAAAGCAGGCGTAAAAAAATATAATTTCACTTTTTTCATAAAAGTATCACTTTGAAGACCGATTTCTGTGTAAAGTGACCATGAGAATGAAGAAACACACCCCAAAATATATCACCCTGTTTCTCCTGTTTTCAAAAATGCCGCCATTGTGACCCTAATGCATTGCTTGGACACACGACAGTGCCCGAAAGGGAGGGAACACCCGGAGGCTTTCAGGACTCATATTTTGCTTGAAAATGTTTTAGGCCCCACTGTACATTTGGAGAGGCTTTGAGCTGCCAGAACGATAGAAACTGCCCATAAACGACCCCATTTCGAAAACTAGACCCCTTAAGGTATTTATCTAGGGGTATAGTTAGCATTTTGACCACACAGGTTTTTCGCTAAATATATTGGAATTAGTCTGTAAGAATTAAAATGTACTTTTTTTCTGAAACAACATAGAAATTTTTATTATTTACAAGGAATAACGAAGAAAATGCACCCCAACATTTGTAAAGCAATGTCTCCCGATTACGACAATACCCCATATGTGGTAATAAACTGATGTTTGGACCCACAGCAGGGCTCAGAAGGGAAGAAGCGCCATTTGGATTTATGATTTTGCTGGAATGGTTTTCGGTGCCATGTCGCATTTGCAATGCACTGGAGGGACCAAAACAGTGGAAACCCACCAAAAGTGACCCCATTTTGGAAAAACCTTCAAGGAATTTTTCTAGGCGTATAGTGAGCATTTACACCCCACGGGTCTTTTGCAGAGTTTATTAGAATTAGGGCGCGAAAATTAATATCAAAATTTTTTCCGCTAAAATGTTGCATTTTCTCATTTTCACAAGGGATAAAGGAGGAAAAAAACAACCATTTTTTATAAAGCAATTTCTCCCGAGTACGGAAATACCGCACATGTGGTCATACGTTTTTTCATTAGAAATTAATTAACCCTTTCAGGACTGATCCATTTTTTGCTTTCATATTTTAGATTTTCACTCCCCGCTTTCCAAGAGCCATAACTTTTTTATTTTTCCATCAATAGAGTGGTGTGGGGCTTATTTCTTGCGGGAGGAGCTGCAGTTTTTATTGGTACCATTTTTTGGTACATAAAAAGTGATTAAAAAGTTGTATTACATTTTTTTTTTAGAGCGAAGGTGACAAAAAAAAACAAACTGCGATTTTGGCGGTTTCAATTATTACATTTTTTTAAGGTGTGCACTGTGCAAATTAAATAATGGTATATTGTAATAGTTCTGACTTTTACGGACGTAGCGATACCAATTTTGTTAATTTTTTTACATTACTTTAGAAGAAAAATGCGAAAAGGTGTTTTGTTTTTTTAACTTTAAAAAAAATAATTCTCACTACTAATAACTATAATTCTTCTACACATTTTATTAATCAATCCCCTTAGGGGACTTGATCCAGCGATCATTGGATCGCTGGTACAATACACTGCAATACTAATGTATTGCAGTATATTGTTATTCTTACAGGCTTCTGTAACAGAGCGATCGCTGTACCTGTCCGTTAGTACCGAGGGGGCCTGCTGTAATACACAGCTGACACCCGCAGCTTATGGAGCGGGCTCAGCATGTGAGCCGGCTCCATACATCAACCGCCGCACCATGACGGGCAATTAAGTCATAGTGCGCAAAGGGGTTAATGCACAGCAGATGGTTCAAAGTGAAAATTGCAATTTTCCACTGATACGCCATTTTAGTGCATAATATGTTGTGCCACAGAAGACAAATACCTCATAAAACGTTAAGCGGGTTCTCTCGGGTATGGCGACGCCGTATGTGTGGGCGCAAATTGTTGATTGGGCACACTGCAGGGCTCAGAAGGGAGGGACGCCATTTTGCTTTTGGAGCGCAGATTTTGCTTGGTAGTTTTTCTGATATGTAATCTGTGCGGGGTACATCAGGGCATAATAAGAGGGTATAATAATGGGGTAAATAAATAATATTTCATAGATATGTGGCCAGTGTCGCACTGATAAATGGTGCCAGATCTTATCCACTCTTGGACACACTGCACATTTTGCATCGCTATATTCTGAAAACCAGAACTTCTTTATTTTTTCACCACCGGAGCTGTGTGAGGGCTTATTTGTTGCGGGACAATCTGTCGTTTTCATTGGTACCATTTTGGGGTACATGCGATTTATTTTTTTTTATCACTTTTTGTTCCATTTTTTTGCAATCCTGAGCAAAAAACAGGAATTCTGACACTGTTTTTTAGGTTTTCTTTTTGCGGCGCTCACCGTACGCTATAAATGACATTTTTACTTTATTCTGCGGGTTGGTACGATTACGGCGATACCATATGTATATAGGTTTGGTCCTTTTTTTTTGCGTTTGCGCAATAAAATGACTTATTTATAAACAAAAAAAATTCTGTGTCACCATATTCTGAGAGCCATAATTTTTTTATTTTTTAGTCAAAAAAGCTGTGTAAGGGCTTGTTTTTTGCGGGACGGATAGAAGTTTTTATTGGTACTATTTTTGGGAACATGCGACTTTTTGATCACTTTTTATTCTTTATTTTGGGAGGGGTGGTGACCAAAAAAATTGTGATACTGTCGTCGTTTTTTATTGATTTTTTTGGGGGTGTTCATCGTGCGGGGAAAATAACATTACAGTTTTATAGTTGGGGTCGTTACGAACGCGGTGATACCAGATATGTGTACTTTTTTAACGTGTTCATTTTTTTTCTATAATAAAAGTTTTATTATAGGAAAAAAAGCAGTTCATGTTTATATCACTTCTAACTTTTATTTTTACACTTTTTTTAAAACATTTTTCTTACTTTTTTTTACTTTTTTAACTTGTCCCACTAGGGGACACTTAGTCTTGCAGCTTTGATCGCTGCTAGAGTACATTACACTACACACGTAGTGTAATGTACTCTAACTGTCATTGTGACGTGACTGTCACACTGACAGGAAGCAGAGGAGGAACGGCCGGAGGCTGTTCCTCCGAGGCTTCCGTACATGGCAACCCGGAGGTCATTATCTGACCTCCGATTGCCGTGACAAGCATCGGTAGCCCCCACGATCACTTCGTGGGGGCTGCCGATGTGCTTCAAACCACTTAAATGCGGCGACGCCAATCCGTCGCCGCACTTAAGGGGTTAACTGCCGAAAGCAGCGGCGATGGTCCGCTGTCCGGCGAGACTGATGTCTCAGCTGTCTAGGACAGCTGTCAGCGCGAGTCTGTCACTCTGTGTTTACACAGAGTGACAGTTTGAAATGCGGACGAAAATGCACGTCCTGGTGCGGGAACTAGCAGCCGACCAGGACGTGCATTTTCGTCCTTGGTCGTGAAAGGGTTAAAGAGTTTCTCTGGGACTTTTATATTGATGGCCTATCCATCAGTAGCAGATTGGTGGGAGTCCAACTAGCGGCACCGCAACGATCAGCTGACTGAAAGGTTTGCAGTGAAGAACACCTGGGTCTATTCATATCAGGCACATCACTGAACACCTCCCTTGTGGTTGTGCCTGGGAGTGCAGTTCGGGACCAGGCTGCAGAGTTTTCTGGTGTAAATTATAATAAATTTGTTAGGCCGTAGTGGCCCTGACTCCTTTTGGTGAGATACTCTCCCTTTTTCTCAAATTGCGACTTTTTGGCTCTATTGCGACTTTTCCACACCAGAAAACTGACATAGAAAGGTTGATAAATTCCTCTCTATAGTTCATCCCTGGTTCGGCCACAGATTCTAGAATTAACATCTACTTCGTCACCTAATTTGACATGTAGCCGGCTGTTGTGTCTGCAAATATTTAGCCTTCATCCCGATGTATTCCCGATGGCCTTTCAGCTGTCAGCAAAGTGTAATAGCCGAGTGCGGGTTGCGAGCAAGAGAAGAAGTGGTGAATGAACAACATATTGCTGCTGCATGACAAATGCTAGGTACAATAAGAGGTTTAAAGGGATTACTCACTTCCAAAGAACCTTTCCTACAGGGAAGCGGCTGCCTGGCATTGACCATAATAAAACATTCGACCAATTGCGGAAACCAGTTGTGCTCAATCTTGGGCAACAGCTTTCAAGTGAGTGATCAAAATTGGCCATATAAAGTTATTAGGGCCTTTCATAAGATATGTGTTATGATAGTCAGCATGTTCAATAGTACATTCTGTATTGGATCAGAAACTGGCTAAAAAGAAATCGAGACCATCATCTACTGTTATTTCATTTTGGGCTCATTGGAAGGTTATACCCTATAGTACATGAGACTTATCCTGGGTGCTCGGTTTTCTGGGATTTGAATACAGGGAATCTCTGGCATATCCCACTGGCCATAACTTCTTGGGTGCATCGTATAGATGCTATTATTTAAAGTACACTTGTACACAAGTGTCCACATTTAAGAACCTAAAGTGTAATTGTAGATTTTCAAAGTTTCAAAAGATGGAAATAATAAGCATAAAATCCAGCAATTGTGTCTTTACAAGTAGTATGGCCATGGTGACCTGTGTTGAATCACCGTGATGTAACCACCATTATTAGTCTACGAGGTTCCGCTGTTCACTCCAGCTCTCCTTTCTCCTGATCAATAACCATTAAGCTGTAGATATAGCCTCAAACACAACTCCAATTTAAAGAGCTATTTAATAATATTGATACATTGTAAAATACATTGTAAAATTACCTGATTTGGAGAGGCTTTTATAATATTCCATTTCATATGAAATTCAAGCGCAAAGGGGACAGGAAAATCAATGACATATGGTATTGGATGCTTTAATTAAGGTTTCTCCACAACATGACCTTGACTTTCAGCAGTTGAAGATGCATGCCAGAGCAAGCTTGGAAAACAACAAGCAATACCACTTTTATTGTTGTAATTGGGCAACGCTATGTTGTAACATAAATGTTGACTTTCCAAAAATCATCCTTATAAAGTTTTATAGTAGCACAAAAATGACTGGACAGATTATGTCCATATTAGAACAAGTCGTTCTCTTAAAGATGTGGCCCATGATTCAATATTTAATTTCTCTGTTAGATCACCAAAAACACATCATTTCTCACTTAGAAACATTTTTTAATTATTATTCCATGTCTTGATATCCCGGTTATGGCGCCCCGGGGTGTTCTTTTGATTCCCTCTAAGCATGTCCACCTAATGTGCCAGTGTTCACAAGTTCTCAGCGGGACCGTGCCACTGCCCAGATCCTCTTGTAAATAGGCAGTGGAGCGATTCCTTCTATTGTGGAGTTCAGCCAATAAAAAAATCAGTGCCCTAGCAGCTTCTCCTCACCAGAACACCGGGGGCACTATAACAAATATGTGACTGCAATATCTAGAAACCGGCACAATTTGATATTTTTTTATTTTTTTTGTATGATCTAACAGAGAAATGTAACAACCCCTTTAACTGGTAGGTCAATTATATTATGACAGACTTGGTGGTTGTTTTGTTACATTAAAAACGTCTGCACTTTACGTAAAAGTATACGTTTTTCCATCCGGAGTCCCTTCATGTAGATTACAGCAAAGAGAAATAAGCTCATGAAACTGGCGCACTGTAGGCACAGACCACACGTCTTACCTCATAGTTTGTGTTGGTGCGGCCACGGACAGTGTGTAGTGGGAATATAATACATTTTAATGATGGCTGCACAACTAACAATATCTTCCCAGCTATTTACCTTCCCCCGCTCTTCTTTTGATTATTTATTTTCCATACATTGCAGTAGTAACTGGTATGATTTTAGGTATCCTATGTCAGAAATGTAATTTTTTTTACCCCCATTGACGTCCATGAAAGTAAATGGGAACCTGTCAAGAGGATTTAGACCCCCAAACCTCCACTAATCCGTTATGTATGATGGTAATAGGTTGACAATGATGCCGTTGTATATTCTGGCTGATGCAGCATAATGTACCCATAAAAGAACTTTAAAAACAATGAGTGATATATGCAAATTACATGGGGGTGATGCCGCTCCTTTGAAGAGTCACGCTGGCCGAGTCCCCTTACTGGCTTAATTGACATCCCTCAGTCCAGATACGCCACCACAAATCAGTTCTGACGGCATACGGTGCATGGACAATGAAGTGATGGTACTGGCCTAGGCTTCATCTGCTCACTGCGCAAGTGCCAGATGCCGTCAGAGTTGATTTGTGTTGGCGTATCCTGATCTGAGGGGGGCCAGTCCGCATGACTCTTCAGAAGAGTGGTACCACCCCCATGACTCTTTACAGGCAATTTGCGTATAGTGCGCACTGTCTTCATAGTTCTTCTTCATTATTATGCTGCATTAGTCAGAATATAAAAGGGCATCATTGTCAACCTATTACCATCCTGGATAACAAGTTGGTGGAGATTTGGGGGCCTAAGTACCCTTCGACGGAATTTGACTTAGGCCTCATGGACGTGGCCGTGCCCGTGATTGCGGGCACGGACGGCTGCGGACAGCCACCTGCATTTTCGGTTCGTGCTCCTATACAAGGCATGGTCCGTAAAAAGCAAAAGAAAGGACATGTCCTATCTTTTGTGGTGGCTTTCTAGGCACGGACACCTTCCTGTAAATATACGGGAAGGTGTCCGTGGACAAGAGAAGTGACTGGGTCCGTAATTGCGGACCGCAATTACGGTTCTCAATTCCGGATGATTTTTACAGTCGTGTGCATGGGGCCTTAAACGGCACATACTATTTTAATGGACACCGTTCTAAATCTGTTCCTTTAAAACAGCCCTGGATAAGTGTTCCTGGACATGACTTTATTAGACTATGTTCACATGTGATAGATTTGTTGCCGGAACTTATGCAACTGTTCCATACATCTGAATCGTGTTTGTTAAAGCCCATGTACATGCTGCAGAAATGCCCCATATGGAACGGTTTTCCTGTTGCAGAAATGTCCACAATGTGCGAACATACCCCTATGGAATAAAAAGTAATCCATTGATATAAGTTTACATATTGATTTGTTTTTTATTAAAATATGCATCATGTGCTGACAATACACAGACTATAGTGAAATGAAGCCGATCGTGTCTTTTATGGATAATGTAATATAAGCGGTCTGCTTGAATCATTTCATTGTATTTGTTTTAATTTTATGATTCTTTCCCAAGCCGTATGATCTGGATTTACGCACACACCAGACCACATCCTGCTCCCCCATGGAGGAATAACTCTGTTCCAATTTCCCAAACCTATTGTCAATGTGTTTTGTGTTGTCTCTGAGTATTTATTTCCTGTTGCTAATAAAGCGCCAACATGTACTGTAGCGCTGTACAGAGATTGTCACCATTCGCATCAGAGCCTGTCCCCAATCGGGCATATAATCTACATTTTCTGTATCACACACACGCACACACACACACACACACACACACACACGCACACGCACACGCACACGCACACACACACACACACACACACATGCTTTAACCAATTTTCATTGGAAGCCAATTTGCCTATTTGTAACCCACACACACACACGGAGAGAACTTACAAACCTTTTTTTATTTTTATTCGAAAACAGAGCATTATACACATTTAAAGAGGTTGTCCCACGTCAACCACTTTTTTCCCAATTTCCAACGGCCCCATTCAAGTATATGGAGAGGGGCAATGCATGTTCATCCAGCTTTCCAGTCGAAAACATGCACTAAGGACCTCTCATTCTTTGCAACGGTGGGGTTCTCGGAAGTTGGACCACCACCGTAATTACTTAAATAAACTGTCTGACCGGTTACAAAGTAAAAAAACAAAAAACTTACCTCCTTCAGAGGTCTTCAGGGGTTTTTTTTTTAACTTTTTTTTTTTAAATTAAATCTGTTATAGCATAGTCTCTGAAAAATACACAAAAAAAATAGAAAAGAAGATTGAATTATTGTCTCCTTTAATCTTTATATTTCTGTAAATTTAAAGAATTAATTTTTTGGGGTGAGTAAGCTCTTACTCCAGGAATTTGGCAAAAATAGAATGGGACCTTTTGCACCTTACCCTTTTAGGCCCCCTGCACACGCTGCAGATTTAGCTAATGTTGTGCTTGCTGCAGAAACAACCTAAATAAGATGAATGGAACAGATTTTTAGCTGCAGAAAATTCCTGCAACAAAATTTGCAGCGTGTGCTGGGGACTAAGGCACATAACCATTTGTATTTTGTGGATCCGTTGTTTGCGGTTTGTGTCTCCTCCGCATCCATTCCGTATGTTCCATAGGTTGCCATGTAGTGGGCAATACAGAGCCGCAAACATGGTCGGGAATAGAACTTATAGTTCTATCATTTTTTTTTGTCTCTGTCCCACGGCCCGCACACAGATCAGTGGAAGCCACAGTTGTGTGTATTGGGCCATGAGAAATGAATGGGTCGGTGTGATATCTGTTGAACAACCGATATCACACAAACCTAAAACAGCGGTTGTGCCTAAGGCTGGGTTCCCACAGTGCAGATTTTACATGTATTTTTTTTAAGCCAAAACCAGGAACGGAACCTAAATTTAGGTATTCTCTCCTAATAATATTATGTGCTATAGAAAACAGATAGACAAAGGGAATAGATCAGATTTATTCTGCAGAGAAATGCTGGCTAATGCAAGGACCACCGCATTGTATTTGAATTACCTTTTTCGTGAGTTTTAATGGGAGAAACCTGTTAAAATTGAGCTGGAAGTTTCTCTGTGCTGTAAAATTGCTATTAGTTTTTAGTGGACACATTGCATATGGTAATGGCTGGAATATTTTACCAATAAGGGACTGCTGTTCAGCTGTATCACTTCCTTTTGAGCTGTTGGATTGAAGTTCCTGTTATTTGGCTGGGGTACGATTGACCTGCTGTGAAGCGTTACTCTGTTACTTGGGCTCCCTACTGGTGACTTTGTATATTGTTGCTTATAGATTCTGACAGCGCTCAGATGTCTGTCATGAGAAAGTAATGGCCATTTTTTTTTTTTACACAATATGCATGATTTAAGTTCTTGAATACTTTATTTGACTTCTCATAGTTATGCAGTGCAACTCCACAACAGCTTAGAGCTTCTCCACACGTAACAGAATTGCTGCAGAAAATTGCTGCAGCAATTCCGCAGAAACGAGCAGGATTTCCGATGCAGAAAAACTGCACCATTCCTGTATTTTTTACTGCAGAGAATGGTGCGGATTTTGCTGCGTTTTTCTCAATGCTGAAAGATGGTGACATCAATTTCGCGAGTTGCTACAAAAACGTCTGAAAATCAGGAGCTGTTTTCGCTTGAAAACAGTTCCGTATTTGCCGACGTTTTTGAGTTTGCGTGTGAACATACCCTTACAGGTTAGGTGGATTTTTATTTTTGCCCAGCTTTGCATAGCTGAAAAAAAAAAATCTTTATACCAGTTTTTAAGTTGTAGCCGCTTTTGTGTACACTGGGTGACAACTACTATGGTTGCCATTACAACTCCCTCAGTGGTTGTCACTCAACTTTTCTAGTATCCAGAATGTCTAGTTATGCAAAGATACATTTCTTGCACCTTTACCACTGTGTAGCTTGGAGGAGTCTGGGAAAACTGGTCATTACCCAAGTGGGAGCTGTAGTGGTGGCCCTATTGACGGTCACTCACGCTGTAGATGAACAATATCTGAAGATATATTGCTGTATATTTTATTATGTTTGTTTTTGTTTGCTTTTTCTATGTCTTTAGTGTATAACGCCCTGTATACCAATCAAAAAAAAATAAAAAATAAATATATATATATATATATATTTATTATATCGGTCTGATTACAGGTCCCTTTAAAAAAAAAATTGTCATGTTTACAATGTTCAAAAATGTAAGAAAACTGTTTAACAATCAAGTACAAACTGCAACTGCTTTCAGCTGTATCTGCCATTCTGCAGATTTTTAAATTCATGCTGTAATTCTTCTCAAGTACCAGAAGATGGCGATGTTCACTGGTGCATTTCTGCTAGTGAGACGCCTTGCTATAAGAATTTACTGCAGGAATTTCACTGGTCTCCCCTACTGATAAATCACAGTGTTGAGTGCCAGAAATGTATGAGAGGTTTTCGTCTGGATTAAGCCCCACTTCTATTGAGCACAATAACAAGGACTTAATAATAATTAGAAACCCTCTGCCTTTCTGAGATGCATTGCAGTAGACAATAATAACAAATAAAAAGTGAGGGGATGTCATATGAGCTGACAATCTATATCCCAGCTAGCTTGTTGGCTCTTTATGTATAATCCAGGAATAACTTTTCCTAATGCTATATGTTTTGGTAATCTTCTGTGCATAGTAAAACACACTACAAATTATTACGCTCTGGAAAGAGAGAACATTGCTGAGATGTAATGAATTCGCAGTTTATGGCGCTATGCTAATTTGTTGCTTCTGCTACATTTATTATTTGCACAGCTAGAAGGAATAGCTGCAAGAGTTCAAATTCTCCTTGTGCAAAGTTTTCTGTGGCAGTGACATGGTTATTCTATATCTATCTACCCAGGGCTGGCTCCAGGATTATGTGGGTCCGTGGGCGACACAGACTTAGGCCTCATGCACACAAACGTAAAAACGCCCGTAATTACGACCCGTAATTACGGGCCCATAGACTTCTATTGGCCACGGGTACCGTCCCATATGCTTACGGGAAGGCGCCCGTGCCGTTGAAAAATATGGAACATGTCCTATTTCAAGCTGTAATAACGGCACGGGCAGGCCCATAGAAGTCTATGGGGCTCCCGTAATTATGGGAGCGTTGCTAGGCGACGTCAGGGGATAGTCACTGTCCAGGGTGCTGAAAGAGTTAACTGATCGTTGTCTTGGTGACGCGTCCCCCTTTTGACATCCAGTCCGACCTCCCTGGATGACGCGGCAGTCCATGTGAACGCTGCAGCCTGTGATTGGCTGCAGCGGCCACATGGGACGAAACGTCATCCCGGGAGGCCGGCCTGGATGTCAAAAGAGGGACGCGTCACCAAGACAACGGCCAGGGTATGTATGAACTTTTTTTTACTTTCAAACGCTGCGGAAACTCTGCCCGAAAGGGCTGCCCCTTCTCTCTATCCTGATAGAAAGAAGGGGCTGCCAATTAGTGCAGAGGAAACGGGTCCATATATACTGGTGGAATACGGGTCGAATACATGTGATAATGGACCCGTATTTACGCCAGTATTTACGGGAGGAAAAAAATACGTTCGTGTGCATGGGGCCTTAGTAGGCCCCTTCGCGGTGGAACTCACAGTGACAGTAAAATGGCAGAAAATGTCACATTGTGCCCCCATATACATGTTAGGCCCTGTTTATGGCCCCATATAGAAGTTAGGCCCCCAGTTTGCACCCCAATAAATTTAGTGCCCTCTGTAGATAGAGCCCCACAGCCCCCCTCCCAGGTAGTGCCACACGGCCCCCTCCTCCCAGGTAGTGCCACACAGCCCCCCTCCCTGGTAGTGCCACACAACCCCCCTCCCTGGTAGTGCCACACAGCCCCCCTCCCAGGTAGTGCCATACAGCCTCCCCTCCCAGGTAGTGCCACAGAACCCCCTCCCAGGTAGTGCCACACAGCCCCACCTCCCAGGTAGTACCACACAGCCCCCTCCTCCCTGGTAGTGCCACACAGCCACCCTCCCTGGTAGTGCCACACGGCCACCCTCCCTGTACGTAGCACCTTTGGGGTTCCCTCTAGGAGTGGAATCCCTAGCCAGAGCATTGCCGACGCTCTGGCTGGGGATTCCGCTTCAGGAGAAGCCCCTGACATCACTGTCCATATATGGACAGTGTTGTCAGGGGCAACTCCAGAGCCATAGTCCCGGGCAGAGCACTACTAGCACTCTGCCTGGGACTCCTGCTCTGCTCCTGACATCACTGTCCGTATATGGATGTCTGGAGCAGAGCTGAATTCCCGGGCAGAGCGCTAGGAAAGGCTCTGCTCTGGTACTCCGGCTCTGGGGAAGCCCCTGACATCACTGTGTGTGTATATATAAGGCTAGTGATGTCAGGAGCAACACCAGAGCCAAAGTCCTGGGCAGAGCGCTAGTAGCACTCTGCCCGAGACGCCTTCTCTTCTCCTGATATCACTGTCCATATATGGACAGTGATGTCAGGAGGAGAAAAAGAGTCCCAGGCAGAGCGCTAGAAGCAGCTCTTCTCCAGGACTCCGTCTCTGGGGAAGCCCCTGACAGTCAGGGGCATCCCCAGAGACGGAGTCCCAGAGCAGCAGCGTTTCTAGCTAGCACTCTGCCTGGGACTCCTTCTCTCCTTCTGACATCACTGTCCATATATGGACAGTGATGTCGTGACGATGGCAGCGTCAGCACCCGGTGGCCGAGTGGGCCCCCCAAGTGTAGTGGGCCCTGGCACTTGCCCGGGTTTTCCCGGTACTGACGCCGGCCCTCTATCTATCTATCTATCTATCTATCTATCTATCTATCTATCTATCTATCTATCTATCTATGAATCAAATATGTTATTTATGTGATTCATATGTGTGGGGTTAGTGACTGCCTCCATTTTTTGTTCTTGCATTCCTCCCATTCTGCCCTGGGTGATTTTAATTAGTTTAATGCTGGTTCCTAACATCCCCAGATATATGTAGGCTTAGTCCCGGTTCTGGGTGTATGTGCAGAGTAGGTTCTCACCTATAGAGGACGCCTTGTCATGGCAGGTGGGCTCACACAATTTGATCAAAATGTGCGCTAAGAACGTCCCTATTGTAAGTAGATTTAGCAGTAATGCATATTTATTTATATTTAGCGGCTTAGGTGACATTAGTGTTCGCAGTGTGCTGTCGCCATTTTCTTGTGTACTCTGTCTGTCTGTCTTTCTGTCTATCTAATTGAAATCTAGGTTACTATTGTTAATGCTGCTCTTGTTGCAGTGTGATGATCACCATCCATTGTTCTTACTTCTGCTGTATATCTCACATGTCTGTAACCTCTGCACCATTAGGGTGTATTCACACGGCGTGGTTTTTACATGTGTTTTTACACGATTTGCTGTGACACTTCAGTTAGCACAGATCCCGCTGTAAAAATGCTTTTTCAGTGCAGTGTTTGGCCGCGTGGCAAAACCGCACTGTGTGAATACATCCTTAACATGGGCCCCTGCTCCTGTGACATATCTATCTTGGGCTTGTTTCAGATATGCAGATCAGGAGCGTGCTGTTTTTTGTTTTTTTCCGCTGCTGTGTAAACACACTGCATCTATGGACAGTCTGACAATAAACTCCTGGCAGCCGCTGCTATCTCGTTCTCTAAATCGCCGGGCTGTTCTCGGCTTTTCCGCTCTCTTGGTTTCTTTGTACGCTTCTTTCTTTCACGGCTGCGATAAAAGCTTTCAGAGTGTTACATTTTTATCCCAGCAGCACATGAGAGGGTAGGAAGTGACTTTTTTTTGCACAGAAATAAGACTTCAATAATGGAAATATACTTAAGCCTGTATTGGGGATGTTCACCAGACGGCCAATTGGTTTTTGGCACCATGCGGAACTCTCATTGTTTGGGCTTTTATTCGTGGTCATTCTGGGGCCAGTGCATAAAAAATCTTGCAAAAGTTAGAAAGTGAGTGCATGAATGACGGGTTACTGTGGACCAAACCATTAATGTTTTTCTCTGTAATAGTTCTCAAATATGAGGTGTAATGTCCTGGGCATTGTCTGGGTACAAACTTTTTTTTCTTTTCATTAACTGGTGGATTGAAGTATGAAACTAAATGTAAATGTCATGTAAAGAAAATCAAATGAAAGTCTATATAATAACTGTCCACTTTATTTCACGTTGTAGAAAACAATGGTGGGGATTTCTCAAAACTAATAAAAGGGATAATTGAAGCAATTACCATAGCAACCAATCAAAATACTGCTTTCATTTTCCATAGTTTCTCTGAGAAATAAGCCGGAAAATGATTGGCTGCTATTGGCAACTCCCCCACTTTTCCTTGTAACCATTTTCTATAAATCTCCCCAATTATGTGCAGAACACTTTTGGGGGATACTAAAAGCTTTACGCCACTTTTCTATAGTGGAAAAAGTCGCATATTCTGGTGCATGCCATATTTATGATAAAATTTGTGACTTTTTACTTCTTTCGCCACTTTCTGAAAGTGGCAAAAAAAAGGGCATGGTTTAGTAAGAAGGGGTGGAGTATCCTATGGACTGTCAAATTTACCCTTACTTGCGCCAGAAGCTGGTGTAAGTTATGGTGCAAATGTACACCTTCTCATAGCAGGAATAGATTTTAATTTTTAACGCACAGACAGCGAAAGATGCGCCAAATTTATTAATAAGTGTACACCTTTTAATACATTTGCCAAATTTCCCACTGACATAGATAAGGTCAAGACTGGCATTTGAAATTCCAGTCTTAATATAGTTCCCCCTTGGTGCCCAGGGCAGTGGTTATTACTTTTTATCCTTCCAGCAATTAGCGGGGAGGGGGTACCCACATTACATGTAAAGGGTTCTACAATACACAACCACTCGTCATAATTAACTTATGAAGAACTCTCTATGAACTGTATTGTACTGATTGAAATCAATGGACGTTGTTGACCCTACTGATTACGATGAGCAAGCGGTCAATACTTTGGCACAGTTTCTCACACTGCTGATTCCTTGAAGAGAAGGTGATCTCCCAGCAGACACTTTTATGACCAACATCTGTCAGAGGAGCTTCCATAATGAGAAGGTGTTGTTTTTGTGTTTTTTAAAATCCCTTTAAAGGGAAGCTGTCACCAGCATTCACGTATTGAACTCTCCTCGCCTCTCGCTGGCCGCTGCTGTCAAAAGTTCATTGCCATAATCCCCTCTCCTAAACTCCTCATCCAACCGTAAATAACGATCTGCAAACATTTTGCGCCTTTTATGGTAATAATCCGTCACTCGTTCATTCCTCTTCTCATGCACGCCCACCGCCAAAAACTGGTCCGCCCTGAATACCGAAATCTCGTCTGAGATAACATTAATGCGCCCGTCATGTATGGTCCGACACCCTTCCCTGCTTCTTTCGGGCCTCAATCTAGTTATTGCGTGTGCGCCGCTCTGGTGTCCTGTTGTGCGCACGCACCAGAACAGGACATCGATGTGCAAGTGTGGGATTTCATGTGTGCTGGGGGGAGGCGAGGAGCTGTCAATCAAAAGTAAGTAGGTGGTGTTATCTCTGAAAGCTTTGAGGACTGAAGATATGACACTTTTCGAACTAAGATATGACTCTTATGCTAATTAGCATACGGCACAGGAACACAAAAAAAACGGAGTAATATAGGTACAGAGCCGACTTAGGCCTCATGCACACGACCGTAAAAACTCCCGTTATTACGGGTCGTAATTACGACCCCTAATAACGGGCTCATAGACTTCTATTGGCGACGGGTGCCTTCCCGTTTTCTCACGGGAAGGTGCCCGTGCCGTTGAAAAAGATAGAACATGTCCTATTTCAGGCCGTAATAACGGCACGGACAGTCCATAGAAGTCTATGGAGCTCTCGTAATGACGGGTGGCTACATGTGTGCACCCGTCATTACGGCAGCGTTGCTAAGCGACGTCAGTAAATAGTCACTGTCCAGGGAGCTGAAAGAGTTAACTGATCGGCAGTAACTCTTTCAGCACCCTGGACAGTGACTACCGATCAGTATAAACCTGTAAAAAATAAAAATAAAAGACGTTCATACTTACCGACAACTTCCTGCTTCCTCCAGTCCGGTCTCCCGCCCGTTGCCTTGGTGACGCGTCTCTCTCGACATCCGGCCCGACGTCCTGGATGACGTTTCAGGCCATGTGACCGCTGCAGCCAATCACAGGTCAATCACAGGCTGCAGCGGTCACATGGACTGCCGCGTCATCCAGGGATGTCGGGCTGGATGTGAAGAGAGGGACGCGTCACCAAGACAACGGCCGGGTAAGTATGAATTTCTTTAACTTTTATTACAGAAAAGGCTGTCCCTTCTCTCTATCCTGCACTGATAGAGAGAAGGGGCTGCCGATTAGTGCAGTGCTATTTTGCCGCCAAAAACGTGCTCGTAAATACGGGTGGAATACGTGTGACACCGGACCCATATTTACGAGCACGGGTTCGTAAATACTGGTGCAAAACGGGTGGAATACGTGTGACACCGGACCCGTATTTACGCCAGTATTTACGGGTGGGAAAAAATACGGTCGTGTGCATGAGGCCTTAGAAGATAATTATAGGTTACATAAAAATTATTTTTCACCCACTACTACCAGTGCTGGTTTAATAGGAGAAATGCTGGTGACAGGTTACCTTTAAGAATAGTCTAGGCTCTGTAGTATGAGAGGTCCCTCAAAGCTTTTTAGAAAAGAAAGACAAGGACATAAACAGCAGAACCACATCTTCTATTGTCTTGGAGTAGGCATGTTGTGTGGCATTACTTTGGAGTAGTCGTTGGCTGCATGTGAGGTTACGGTTTTTAGTAGTGCAGTTCGCCTCTTCTTCAGTTCTGCCCATTTTTAACATATTTGACTAAAAGCGTGGTGGTGCCGATAAGATTATAATGTGAGAAATAATTTCAACTTTACCTATCATGCAAACAGATTTATTTATTAAATATTTTTTTGCGAGAAATGAAGTAGATGTTTCACCTACCCTGTCCAATACCAGCATGGATGTTCAGAGGTGCCGTGCCTGGATATCTATTTTTGCTTTCCAAACAGGAGGTAGTGTTTATGTTCCCAGCTTCGACCACAATGCAGGAGGTCTACTTTATTTCATTATTATTGACTATTATTATTGAGCAGTTTCCATTCCATAAGATAAGCTCTAGGTACTGATAAATTATGCAAAGCTTCGCGCCATGTCCTTTAGGCATTTCTTGAGGGCTATGTATGTATTTAGTTTCTGCACTCAGCAGTCTGATACTTATGTTACGTTTTATTGCCTTGAAGGCGTTCTTACACCATTATATCTAAAGAGGTTCCAGAGCTGCACAGCTATTAAAATAAAATTTCCACTGTGAGTTCTGCAAATCTATTTGATGGTATTATTGGATTAGGTTGAACATACATGACCCAGTGAAACAACTCTTCCAGGAGACCCCATTGCGGACATATAAACTACTGGTGAGGTGATAAGTGTTTTGTTTTTTTTTTACTCTTATAATTTAAACTCCATTTTGATCATTCATCTTGTATCATTGTTCATCTTGATATTCTTGTTTAAAGTCATTCTACATCACTTAAAGGGATTATCCCAAGATCAACATTTATCATCCTATCCACAGGTTAGGCAATAAATGTCTTTTTACCGGGGGCCCTGTAATATGTGGGGGAGAAAGCCAGCCCAAAAAGGGGATTTTGATGTACTTCTTCACCAGTAATGGCACTCTCCTGATCAGGTTGCAAATGTAATATGCACTGTTCCTTTAAAATGTGCTGCTGTTTTACCCCCTAGGTGGAGTTCCAAGAGGTGGAGTGGTTGGCCGCTGTAAACATAGTGTACTGATGTTGTGCTGCACTTAGGTGGCCTGTATTTTTATGTTGCACGTTGCGTTATGATGTTTATTTGCAGGAACAGTGGTGATGGATGACTTGCTGTATAGTAAACTGTTGGAGTCGGGATGTACGGCCTGGATGCCGTTTTTAATGCAATTATAGTGATTTGTTGTGTCATGTCCGTGGCTGCGGGCCGTGAGCTCCAATGACAGCAGCAGCCACGACTCGGCCAGTGCTGGCCCCAGCCTCCTCCTCAGGAGATGCCAGAGCTCGCTTCTACTCACCTCAGCCGGATCCCGTAGGGTGCGCGCGCACGCTCGTGCCCGCTCTTAAAGGGGCAGCGCGCGCACTGGACTTGGATGAACTATGAACCCATGAGTCCCTGAACTATAAGAGGGGTTCAGCCCCTTGCTTTTATGCCTGAGCATTGTTGTCGTACCCTAAGTTTGTCTATGCGATGGTCTCCTAGTGTGTTCCTGTTCCTGTATCCCGGGCCCCGCGCTATCTAGTCCCGTGCTGTGCTGTATTCTATGCCTGTCCTGCTACTCCACGCCTGACGTCTACCTGCTGCCTTGTCCCAGCCAAGCCTGCCCTGCTACTGTCCGAGCTGCCACAGGTACCCTGTAGAATTATAGATTCTGACCTGCGCCCTGTTGGCCAGCTGCCATACCGCCAAGGTGGTAGGCCCAGTGGGTCTACGAACCCAACGTGTCATGTTGACTGTGCCGCATCGTCACGCTGGTGGCGGCACCAAATATATAAAATGGCAGTCTTCCTGCTGACCAGTGTTAAACGTTGGGTGACAGATTTGTAGAGACCTGGGCTGTGTTGCTGAGAGCTTTGCAGAGTGTGAAGAGCTCTGACAAGCTGCGTGTGGACAGTGGCACATTTAGTTTGGCCTGAGAGTTAGTGGTCTTGGAGTGAGCTGCTGGTGACGGGCAGGAGACTCTCTGCGAGTGCGTGAGATGTGAAAACAGTAGTAGGTACAGGCAGGAGCCTTCACACAGACAGATGGCAAAGCAGGAGGAAAGTCAGGCATTTGTGGCCTAAGAGGCCATCTATTGCTGACCAATCCCTGTATCAGGGAGGCGTACAGACAAGCAAGCAGCCTGGCATCATTCACTGCCTGAGAGGTGTCTAAAGTGTGAGCCTCTCCTATTAAGACAAACTTTGTATAGTGCTGAACCCGATTGTGCGATAACTTTGATCAAAGTTTGTTTCGAGCCCTCACACCACTACCTGCAACAGGCCACAAATTACAGCCTTGCCGCTGCCCGCTGGGACCCCCACAATCACTAGAAAAAGGCATTCTGAGCCTCAAATTCCTCCTCTCTGCCTCTCCCCCCGCATTGAGAAGGAGGTTGAATGGAGCTGTCGTCCAGCATGCGCCCTGCCGCTCCTTTCAATGTCTATGGGGCTGTCCCCATCAGTCTCATAGAGATCGGATCGGCATCGCGGATGCTTAACCACATCTCCATTCAAAGTTCACCTCACTGCTGTCGTCCATTCTAGAAATTGATGAAGGTCCCAGTGGTAGGGCCCCCAGCAATCAGACATGTCTCACCTTTCCTGTGAATATGCCATAAATGTCTAAGCTGGGAATACCCCTTTAAGGACTGTGCTCCACAGACCTTGTATGGTCACCACAACCATGGACCAAATCTCAATTAGAGGACAATAAAAATGTAGACAACAAAGATTTTTTAGCCGATAGTTTGGCAGGGATTACTAGCAGTTTTACTACAGATTGACACAAGAAAAAAAATATCTACTAGTTCTGTGCTAAATTAAAACTTAACTTTCAATTACTGCCAAAATGTATGATTCATTTATAATTGTGACCCCATAGTATTCAGGTTAAAAATCGGATAAACTGCATTTACTAACTGCTGGAGGTACTCCCTGAGCTATGTAGTCCGATTATATTGTTGTAGGATAACTGCCGACTATCCAATACAATTGTAATTGATTTAATATATTAGTAAAAGAGAATCACTATTAAAATATGCAAAGTAGCCTCCCCAACATGTTTCGCCATTACCGGCGTCTTTAGGGTGAAAGAGGCTAATGCCGAAGATCGCGTGCAACACCCTTAATTATAACCTACCCAATGACATCATCTTAGACCCACAAAGGAGACAACCACTCATCTGAGCCTTTACTTTTCTTGGCCACGCTTATATTAATATATGGCCACTTGACATGTCAAGTCAAAGCTCTTACTGGGCATGCTCTTGCACTAAAAGTGCATCCATTTGCACCTGCTCAGTTACTTAGAGTTACAAAAAGATCAAACCTTTTACTGGGCATGCTCCAATACTAGTATTGTGTGGTGACAATCACTTCTACCCATTCTCCCATACTTTGACATATTATGGAAAAAGAAGAAAAACTCGGCATGCTGCCATACTTGTTAATGGTGCGGACTATTAAGTGTTAATCACTTCTACGCATGCTCCCATAATTGGACATATCATGAAAGAAGAGGGTTCACTGGGCAGACCCCCATACTTGTTAATTGTGCAGGATAATTCAAATTATGTTACTATTGATAATCGCTTCTACACATATTTCCATACTTGGACTTATCATGAAAGGAAAAAAGATTACTGGGCATCCTCCCATACTTCTTAATCATTAGAGGCTACACTTCCATTTTGCCAAGTGCTGCTTTTTTTACGCACGCTCTCAACGTACAGCCATCAGAAAAATTAAGAAAACAAAAACACTGGGTATCCTCATGTATTTATTATTCTTTAGGTCAGTACCACTATTAGGTGCAGACATGTATTGGGCATGCTCAGTTTACAATCTACCTATTCTTGTTTTATTTATTACCTATTCTTCTTATTATATTTCATTATTCTGAGATAGGAAGCTGACAGGTATACAATCGACAGATTATCAGGCATCACAAAATTTGATGAGTAGGAATGCCGATGTGATTAGCGGTCAGGAAATGTAAACCATGATATACTTAATGTTTTTCATCCAAATGTTTATTTTCGGATTTCCATATGTTTAATATGCAGGGATGATCAATGTTGAATTATCATATGGGTGTTTTGGGTGACCGTCCAGCCCGAGGCTCCCGGTGGGTCCCATGGCCACCCAAAGTACATTGCAGTTTTGTGGCGTTTTTGCCGCGATTTGTGGCAACAATCGTGACAGACCGGCAATGTGTATGTCCTGCAAAAGGACCTGCAGACATAAGGTCACATGACCGCAGATCCTAGAACAGCAGCATGACTCCACAGAGAAGCCTGTGAGCTGCTATGCAAGTATAAGGGAGACGGGTTTCTTTATGGGGTCTGTATTTAGGGGTCTAGTCTAGGGTCTGTATTTAGGGGGTCCGGTCTGTGGTCTGTATGAGTTTAAAGGGTCTGTATTTAGAGGGTCTGTAGTAGTTTGAGGTCTGGGGTATGTATTTAGGGAATCTGGTCTGGGGGTCTGTATTAGCTTAAGGGGGTCTGTATTTAGGGGGTCTGGTCTAGGGTCTGTATTAGTGTCTGGGGTCTGTATTTAGGGGTCTGGGATTTGTATTAGTTTAAGTGGTCTGTATTTAGGGGGTCTGGGATCTGTATTAGTTTAAGGGGTCTTTATTTAGTGGGTCTGGTCTGGGGCCTGTATTAGTTTATGGTGTCCGTATTTAGGGGGCCTGGTCAGGGGTCTGTATTAGTTTACGGGTCTTTCTTTAGGGCTCTGTATTTAGGGGATCTGTATTAGTTTAAGGGGTCTTTATTTAGTGGGTCTGGTCTGGGGTCTGTATTAGTTTAGGGTGTCTGGATCTGTATTTATTTAGGGTGCTTGTTCTGGGGTCTGTATTTGTTTAGGAGGGTCTGGTCTGGGGACTGCAATAGTTTAGAAGTTCTAGGGTCTGTATGTATTCTAGGATCTGGTCTGGGGTCCGAATTTATTGGTCTGAGTAAAACGGGTTGTCTGGGCACCTGGATAGGTCATCAGTATGAAAAACCGGTCCGTGCCCAGACAACCCCCTTAATGTTTGGGCCTGGGCTTTGGTGTCTGAATTTTCTGACGAGCCTGGAAATGGCTGCAGAAGTGAGGAGCAAAGATGTCTCATCAGGAGAAGTCAACATAATGGTCTGTGTCGGATGGAGTAGAAAAGAGAACGAATCCCATCAGAGAAGACATCACTTAGGAGCCACTGGATCTATAGAGGATCTGTCCCCTCTCCTGACACGTCTGTTGTCGAAAATCCTTTTAATCCACATAAAGTCTTTGTGTACCCAGGACTAATAGGCAAATGCGTGTTACCATTCCTTTTGTCAAGAGGATGTGTCCCTATACAGTGTGATACAGTCAGCGATGGTTGGAGACTGTCAGTATGTAGCGACATTGCGCTTTGACGAGGGGAATCGTAATACCCATTTGTCAATGCTCGCACAGAAAGGTGGTGTTCACTATAGATATGGCAGAGCGGCGGTGGGGAAGGGGGGCCCAAGTTTGGGGATTAGCCCAGGGCCTCTGGTCTACTTAATCCGTCACTGCAGGTGATCACCTGTTGCTAAATTATCGTAGAAAAAGAGGGGTTCTTGTTAATTTTTTATATTATTTTTCTTCACTTTGAAAAGTAATTTTATAATTTATAATAACATACTGTAGTTTTTCTGTCTGCATTCACAACTTAAAGAGGCTCTGTCACCAGATTTTCCAACCCCTATCTCCTATTGCAGCAGATCGGCGCTGCAATGTAGATAAGAGTAACGTTTTGTTTTTTTTCAAAAATGAGCATTTTTGGCCAAGTTATGACCATTTTTATATTTATGCAAATGAGGCCTTCCTAAGTACAACTGGGCGTGTTTAAAGTTAAGTACAAGTGGGCGTGTCGGACGAGCGAGGACACATCGGCACCAGGCGACAGAGGCTACAGTTGATTCTGCAGCAGCATCGGCGTTTGCAGGTAAGTCGATGTAGCCTCTGTCGCCTGGTACTGATGTGTCCTCGCTCGTCCGACATGATGCAGGACCTGGGGCAGGAAGTGACGTCACAGTGTGATCTCTTGAGAACACGCTGTGTGTCTGTGCACTGCCAGAAGCTGGGTGTTGACGAAGAGAAGTGGATGATGCTGATTCGTTAGCATCATACACTTCCATTCACAACGCCCAGCTAGTAAAACAAGTAAAAACGCCCAGCTGTACACATAATACACGCCCACTTGGACTTAACTTTAAAGAGGCTGTCACCAGATTTTGCAACCCCTATCTGCTATTGCAGCAGATAGGCGCTGCAATGTAGATTACAGTAACGTTTTTATTTTTAAAAAACGAGCATTTTTGGCCAAGTTATGACCATTTTTGTATTTATGCAAATGAGGCTTGCAAAAGTCCAAGTGGGCGTGTTTAAAGTAAAAGTCCAACTGGGCGTGTATTATGTGCGTACATCGGGGCGTTTTTACTACTTTTACTAGCTGGGCGTTCTGACGAGAAGTATCATCCACTTCTCTTCAGAGCGCCCAGCTTCTGGCAGTGCAGACAGCGTGTTCTCGAGAGATCACGCTGTGTCGTCACTCACAGGTCCTGCACCTTAAAGGGGTTTTGCCTATTGGATAACCCCTATTCAGAATGAAGCTGCCTTAACAATAAGCTAATTTCTGCAGGTCTGATTCTTGAACCCCCACCAATCCACTGGTATTTGTAGGGGAATGGGCCACTTGGTTCTCCTGCAGCAAGCGCAAGAGTTGATCTTTCTGACGTCTTTCTGCTCTGGCTTATAGAAGGGGTTACCGAGTGAACCCTTTTTTATGACATCAATGTACCCTCATAATTGGGGTATATGGAAGCTTTTCATTGCTGCTGGCTGTCCGTTCCCCAAATTGCTGGAGAAAGTGTTAATGTCCTTGGATCTGTTAGTCTAGTAAAGCGGTATTAAAAAAAAATCTCCATGAAATTGTATAGCATACTATCTTTGGCACAATCTGTATTACAGACCTGCCTAAGTTTAATATAAGTTTTTTCTTCACATTTCATAATCATGTTGTCATTGTCTTTGAACTTTATCTGTCACAGTCTATGGAAATAAATCTGGCATGTTCCCTTTGAAGAAACTTATATTTTGTTTTGAAAGGGAAGTTTTTGTTTTGTTGGCATGTGATATTCTGTAGAAGTCAATACAAGCAGCAAACCTACTTAGGCAAAAGTGGTAACAAAATACCTAAAAGACCATATTCACATATGGAGGTTTTGCCACAGCCGTACAATATTATTATTTTAAGAACAAGTTGTGTTTGTTTGTTTTTTTTGGTTTTTTTTAAACGGTAGGTTGCTCTATTGGTGCCAGTTTTGTGGTGTTTTTTTCTGCAGTTTTTGACATTGACTTCAGTTGTAAAATGGTGACATTGACAGCTACACATAAAAAGTTTACCTAGTGCTGCTTTTTTTCCCCAAAAGCCACTAGTAGTCATAGCAGTGCCTCCCAACTTTCCTCGCCCTTTTCCCTAGTAGTCACAGCAGGACCCTTCCCAAGATTTTGAGAATAGCTCTTTATCATTAGAACGATATCAGTATTTATTACTGCTAAACGATCTATAGTAAGACTTATGAAATTCTTACTTAATTGGATAATGTAATCACACCAAATCTCCGGTCTCCGTTGTCATGCAGTGCCATGTGCCGAGACCTATGTGATGCCATACAGCTTGATTTGTAATATTTTGTAATAAAACTGAAGCTGATGCATCACATGTTGCCTACAAGAATTAATATATCAGCTATTAATATCTAAATAATATCTATTTACATGAAACATTTTGTGCTTTTCTCTCCATTGGCTTTAGTGGTTAAATCGCCTTGCCCAATTGCAGGATGAAAATTTAATTCCAGTAAGATGAAGAAAGAAATATATAAATAACGGGTTTTAATTAGAAAAAATGGTGATGAGCAGGGAAAAAAAAACAACTTATTCCTTGAAATCAGCAAGTCATAAAAGGGATGAGAATAATACAGTAAACTCGACCGCAGCGTAATCTGCTCTGCCGTGGAGTCCTATTTAAATGTAAATTAAGCGTGGAGAGGGTTGTCTCTTTTCTTAATAGAATTTTTGGCGGAGCAGAGCAGAAGTGCGGGTGGCCTCCCCCTCTGGAAATGGGAAGTATCTTAAGACCGGCAAACAGGCATCTTGTTAACTTCTTGGGCCCTTAACAGAAATCTGCTGTGTGCTGTCACAGTGATCTGAAACCATACAGTTATCTGTAGAGTTCTTGTGATTGCAAAAATGTGAATTATTTCCAAAGCCCATATTACCATAAATACAATTTATTACCATAACATCATTACTTGTATTCATTCCTTGTATTTCTTACATAAACGGGTTGTCTTATGATAATAAACCCTATTTATGTGCCCTATTAGAGGATATAAAAAATTAGTAAAGCAAGGGACTTCCCATCTAAATATGAATGAAATTACTTTATTATCACAATACAAAAAATACAAAATATAAAGCAAACTCTAAAAACACTTAAAAATGCACAAATGTGTGCTGGACCCCAGTCCTGGCACCCCCCCCCCCCCCGTTAGGCCACAGGTCAATCACTCATGGGAAATAGACTGATTTATATAGCATACACCACTGATCAGATAGAAAACAATGTGTGAGATATGCATCCCCTGTACACAAACATGTCTCCCTACAATGATGTATGAGGTTAACCCTTTCAGGACGGAGCTATTTTTGCTTTTTCATTTTAGTTTTTCACTCCCCGCCTTCCAAGAGACATAACTTCTTTTATTTTTCCATCAATAGAGTGGTGTGAGTGCTTATTTTTTGCGGGAGGAGTTGTAGTTTATAATGGCACCATTTAAAGTACCATATAATGTACTGGGAAACTTAAACAAAAAATAGTGTGCGGGCTGATATTGGAAAAAACTGATTCCTCCATTGTTTTTGGGGTTTGCTTTTTACAGCTTTCATCGTGCAGTAGAAAATGGCAAAAGGTTTTTTTTTCCTTTTTCTTAATTTTTTTCACTACTAATAACTTTTATTTAACTTTTTTTTAACATATTTTATTAGTCTGACCAGGGGACTTGAATCAGCGATCATTTAGATACTAATGTACTGCAGTATATTGTCATTTTTAGAGGCTTCTGTTAATCCTCCTCTGACGGCAGATGTCGGGGGAGGGAAGGGTTGGGCATGTTGGATTTAAATATGGCCGATTTTTTTGTTGTTGTTTGCAAGGAGATAAGCCTCTGCCAGAAGAGTCTGGCAGTGACTTTACTCCTTTTCCCTATTGTGAACGCATGCTTGCGCTGCTGAGCCGAGGGTGCATGTGTACGGGGGAGTCGGAGGGGATAGTTGTTGACCGAACGACCAGCTTTAGTGGAGGGAATTGTTTGTTTGTCTTCAAATCATCTTCTGTGACAAGATGTCTGTATATGTCTTTACAAAAACTGGAGTTGATCCCATACATATCTCAATGGGATCCCCTCTAATTTTTGGCAAGAAATATCTGTTCTGACATGGACAGAAAATCCATTCATGTGAAAGCCCGCTGCACCACTATTGTTATGCACTTGTTGTGACCCACTTTTTGAAACTCTATTGCACAAAAAATAAGTTCATTTAGAGCAGAGGTCCCCAACCTTTTATTGGTCAAGAGCCACTTCTAAGTATTGGTCCGCGCTCCATATTTAAAGAGAAAAAGCCTGAATATATTTCCAAATGTGAAAAAACGCTCCACTCGAATTGCTGAAGCTAGATAAAGACCCTAAAAGGGGTTGAAACGTTGCAACTTGTTCGTTAGCGGAATAAAGGACTCACCTTTTTTTTCAATGGGAGTGCAGCTTTTTTTGCGCAAGAGTAGCCCTTTTTTTTTTTTTTTTACTGAGTTTGCACTCCATCTCTTTCTTTCAACTATATTAGTGTTCTGCTGATTTTCTACATACTGAATGACGTGATATGATACTTACGCTAGTTTTAATTGCCAGTGATATGGTTTAACTCTAGCAATGTAGTAATGCAATGTGGTAAAAAACGAAGAACCTTTTTTTGTGCAGTAACAACTTTTGACCTGGTTGTGGTTTGAGATCATTCTATATAACACTGCTTATTCTTACTGTTTATGTATGACACTATATATTTTTTTAAACGTGTTGTTACTTGCAGTAAATTTGGAATACCATGCAAAGGTTATTACTTCAAAAAGCCTTAACCTTCTTTTCAATGGTTCCAATATTCGGGAGCCACATACTGGCACTAGTAAAGCAATTACATTCCTGGTGCCAATACAGCACACCGCTATCTGGAACTGCCAACAAATAGCATGCAACCTGCAGGGAACCGGAGACCCACATGTGACTTTGAGCCATTGGTTGGGGAAAACTGATTTCGAACTTGCCATAATACATGCATACAGTTCGTTAAAGGGGTTTTCCTCCAACATTACAGTTGTTTTCCCATGAAGGACATTTATCACCTATTCACAGGATAGGTGATAACTGGGTGATTGATTGGGGCCCCATCGCTGCACGACCGCAGTGAGGAGTTTGGATGGAGGGGTTCTCCGGTCTAATTTCTTTGGGGCTGATGGATACAGCCGAGTACAGCTCTTGGCTGTTTCTGTTGGTTACATATCATTGAATAGAGCAGCAGGGCGGATGCTTGATCAATGCTCCATTCAGACTCCTCACTGCGGTCGTACCATGAGAAGAAACGGGCTCGGGACCGCTGTTCTAGTGATCATTGGGGTCCCAGCTGTGGGGCCCCAAGTGATCACACATTTATACCCCATTCCGTAGATAGATGATAAATGTCCTTCGTGGTACAACCCCTTATATGTCATCACTTACTGATCGATGGGAGTCTGACTGCTAGGACTCCACTGATCCTCAGACTGAAGGAGCAGCAGGGCTACTGCTCCTCTACAGGTCCTTCTCAATAAATTTGAATATCATCAAAAAGTTAATTTATTTCAGCAATTCAATTCAAAAAGTGAAACTCATATATTATATACATTCATTACATACAGAGTGATCTATTTCCAGCCTTTTTTTTTTCTTTTAATGTTGAAGATTATGGCTAACCGTTAATGAAAACCCAAAATTTGGTCTCTCAGAAAATGAGAATATTGGGTAAAAGTTGAAGATTGTAGACTCATGGTTGTCACACTCTAATCAGAGAATCAACAGAAAACACCTGCAAAGGTTTCCTAAGTCTTTAAATGGTCCAACAGTCTGGTTCAGTAGGCTACACATTCATGGGGAAGACTGCTGACTTGACAGTTGTCCAGAAGACAGTCATTGACACCCTCCACAAGGAGGGTAAGCCACAAAAAGACATTGCTAAAGAAGCTGGCTGTTCAGAGGGCTGTATCTGAGCATATTAATGGAAACTTGAGAGGAAGGAAAAAGTGTGGTAGAAGAAGGTGCACAAGCAACAGGGATAACCGCAGCCTTGAAAGGATTGTCAAGAAAAGGCCATTCAAGAATCTGGAGGTGATTCACAAGGAGTGGACTGTGGCTAGAGTCAGTGCTTCAAGAGCCACCACACACAGACGTATCCAGGACATGGGCTACAACTGTCACATTCCTTGTGTCAAGTCACTTATGACCCAGAGACAACGTCACAAGCGTCTTACCTGGGCTAAGGAGAAAATAGACTGGTCTGTTGCTCAGTGGTCCAAAGTCCAGTTTTCAGATGAAGGTAAATGTTGCATTTCATTTGGAAATCAAGGTCCCAGAGTCTGGAGGAAGAGTGGAGAGACATCAATCCAAGTTGCTTGTGGTCCAGTATGAAGTTTCCAGAGTCAGTGATGGTTTGGGGGCCATGTCATCTGCTGGTGTTGGGCAACTGTGTTATATCAAGTCCAGAGTCAGCGCAGCCGTCTACCAGGGAATTTTCGAGCACTTCATGCTTCCCTCTGCTGACAAGCTTTATGGAGATGCTGATTTCATTTTCCAGCAGGACTTGGCACCTGCCCACGCTGCCAAAACTACCAATACCTGGTTTAATAACCACAGTATCACTGAGCTTAAATGGCCAGCAAACTCGCCTGACCTGAACCCCATAGAGAATCTATAGGGTATTGTCAAGAGGAAGATGAGACACCAGACCCAACAATGCAGACGAGCTGAAGGCCGCTATCAAAGCAACCTGGGCCTCCATAACACTGCAGCAGTGCCACAGGCTGATCGCCTCCATGCCACGCCACATTGATGCAGTAATTCATGCAAAAGGAGCCCCGACAAAGTATTGAGGGCATATACTGTACATACTTTTCAGTAGGCCAGCATTTCAGTATTAAAAATCATTTTTGAAATTGGGCTTATGTAATAATCAAATTTTCTGTTACCATAATCTTCAACATTAAAAGAAACAAATGCTGGAAATAGATCACTCTGTGTGTAATGGATCTATATAATATATGAGTTTCACTTTTTGAATTGAATTACAGAAGTAAATTAACTTTTTGATGATGAGCTAATTCATTGAGAATAACCTGTAAATAATTTGTGGTGAAGGTCATTTTCTTACCGGTGGCTGTATTTGTGGGTTATTCACTCCCTTCTGGTCCTCAGCTGTGTCATGTGACCAGCAATAGGACTCTCCAACCACCAGAGTTTCGTGTGGACAGGAAGTCTGTTTCTCCATTCATTACTATCACAGCCTCAATATGAGTCTTCTAGTATGAAAACTGCACCATGCCTGGACAATCCCTTTAAAGATTTGAATTGTCTTCACTTTTTGGAATTATTTAAATTCTAGATATTATTTGATACAGCTAATCTTATGTTTCATTCGATTGACAGGAAGACCAAATGGAGCTGATGGATGGACGGCTCAGATAGTTTTTGTACTGCTATCTGTGGGACATTAAAAAAAAAAAAAAGCCCTGGCACAATTTTTAATACTTTAGCGTTACTCAGAGTTTACACTTTATAGATAAAAATGTCATTACATTTTTCCTCTCTCTCTTGTACTTCTTTCTTTTCCCACTGCTAGATGTCAGGATTTACAATCTGCCTATGCAGAAAAGTCTCAGGAAGCAGGTTGATCTAAAAACATAAATCTGACTGCCTGAACTGTATATCCCATTGACCAGTAGTAGAAGAAAAAAATACACTTGCTGCGATTTATTGATTTATTACTAGGTAAGCAGGGATAGAAGTCTTGCAATAAAGCATAACTTATTCTGTAGTGACAGCCAGTATGTTTGAACACAATATAAACGCGGTGCATTGTGGGTTCTACATCTGAGTATGTGCAGTGCATTTTGTTAACCTTTGCTGTACACTAATCTCATGAACATTACAGTTACATAAAAAAAAATATATACATACATATATATATAAATGTTTTACTCCTTTTTCATTTTCATTTTGAAGGCTTTCATTGGCAATCACATATCTAGCCTGTAAATCCTTTATGTGCTCTTCGTGGAATTATATATTTCGGAACATTGTCCGTACGAATGGGTTAAGTAATGAGTTTGCATCTATCCTTTCCCTGTGGGGTTCAAAGTACTTACCGTACAATTTACAAACAATTACTAGTAGAACATTGAATTCAATAAACAGACAAATGACAGTATACACAGAGAACGAGCAGTTCCAGAATAAGCATTCATTGTACTCAAATATCTGGGTAAACAAATAGATTTGATGACAATTATTTTATTTTTTTAGCAATTAAAAAAAATAAATCAATTTAACAACAAAGTGGGTGTTCTGGACCATGTTTACCAGCGATAAAGAATGAAGAATGACACAGCTCTTGAGCCATTTTTTGTTGATATCCATTAACAGAAAAATCATAGTTTGTAAAATCATAGTTTTTAACCCAGGAGCACAAGCTAGGAACCCCACCTCAATATATCCACCTTCATAGGTTCATGTAAACTCACTTCAGCCTATTGCCAGGTATAATGCACAAAGTGATCATCACAGTACAGGGATAATGCACATGGTGGTGTCATGATATAGATCTATTAGGGCTGGGGGATTATGATCAAAATCATGATTAATTGAACATGTAACCCCTGATTACGATTAATGAATGATTATTTAGGCCATACTACTTTTTGCATGCCACACCCCCTATTTGCATGCTATGCCATTTAATTAATATTTATCCCCTGAGCTTGCTGTATACTACTGCATATTATACCCCCTGACACTGCCCCACACAGATATTGCCCCCATAGTGCTCCCCACACAGTATAATGCCCCATAGCTGCCCCCACACATCATAATGCCTCCATAGCTGCCCCCACACAGTATAATGCCCCAATAGTTGCCCCCACACAGCTGCCGCCACAGTATAATGCCCCCCATAGCTGCCGCCACAAAGTTTATTGCCCCCATAACTACCCTCCACACAGTATAATGCCCCTAATAACTGCCATCCACACAGTATAATACCCCCCATAATTGCCCTCCACACAGTATAAAACCCGCACATAGTATTATGCCCCCAAAGCTTCACCCACACAGTATAATACCCTCATAGCTGCCTCTATGCACTATAATGCCCCTATAACTGCCCTCCACATAGTATAATGCCCCCCATAGCTGTCCTCACACAGTATAATGCCCCAATTTCTGCCCCATAGCTGCCCTCCAAACAGTATAATGCCCCATAGCTGCTCCCACACTGTATAATGTTCCCACTGCTGCCCCCATACAGCCCCAATAGTGGCACAAAAAAAAAATATATACTATATATACTCTCTCAACCCCATTCCAACAAAGCGTGGAGGAGATCCCTCTGCTCCTCCAGTCTGTGCGGCTCGGCGCAGACTGGCACGATGAGGTCACTGCCTCGCGTCCGGCGCTACATAGTGAAGGTAGAGTAGGGACATTACCGCCCCCTGCTCTACCATTGAATTCAACTGTATCTACGTCCTGAAGACGCAGATATAGTTTCAACTGGGAAAAAAATTGAAATAAAACGAAATGTTCAAGACTACGTCGATTAATTTAGCTGAATTTCGGTTCTGTTTTGTTTCGATTAATTGTCCAACCCTAAATCTAATAATGCAAGAAGTGAGAATACAGGAATAATGTAGACAGTGATGTCACAGTATAAAGACAATGCACACAGTGACATCTTGGCATAGCGATAATGTGCACAGTAATGACATAGTACAGGGACCATACACGGAGCAAAATTACAGCTCAAGGATAATACAAGGAGTAAAGTCGAAATATAGGTCACAGTAGAAAGACACAGTGCAGGCAGAATACACAGTGATCCTACAGTACAGGGATAATGCACAAGGTGATATCCGAGTACAGGAATATGTCCTTTCCTTGGTCTCCCATTGATCTGCCTTTAATGCTCCCATTCCATCAGCCATAGTCATCACTAACTGCATCTCATGCAGTGGCGTAACAACCGCTATAGTAGCCGTAGCAGCTGCTATGGGGCCCACAGCATGAGGGGACCCGTGCCACCCGCCGGCACGGCCCCCCCCCATGGCCGGAGGCTCCGCTAGCAGCTGCTATGGCTGCTACAGCGCGACGCCACTGAAGGGGTTGTTCCTACAAAAGACATGCATCCCTTATGCACAGGATAGGGGATACATGTAGGATCGCTGGGACGCCCAGTGATAAGGAGAACGGGGGACCGAAAGTCCCCTGAAGTTCTCCATGACAAACCTCGGACTTCCGGGGTCTGTCTGCAGCTCCATAGAAATGACTTGCACACCGGTCGCGCTTGTGGGCATGCGTGACCAGCGCTCCTTTCATTTTTATTGAACTGCGCAGACGTCATGGAGAACTTCGGTGGACTTTCGGTCCCCCGTTCTCCTTATCGCTGCCAGTGATCACACATGTATCCCCTATTCTGTGGATAGGGGATACATCTCTTTTGTAGGACAAGCTATAGGCCATTTTTTTGGGGGGGGGGCTATATGGCGTTATCTACAGGGGAGTCTGTATGGCGTTATCTCCAAGGGGGGGGGGCTGTATGGCGCCATCTACAGGGGGATTTGGGGCTGTAAGACATTATCTACAGGGGGATTTGGGGCTGTAAGACGTTATCTACAGGGGGCTGTGTATGGCGCTATTTACAGGGGGCTGTGTATGGTGCTATCTACAGGGGGCTGTGTATGGTGCTATATAGGGGGGCGCTGTGTGGTGGAATCTATAGGGAGGCACTATCTAGAAGGGGGGGTTGTGTGATACCCAGCGGAGGGGGGGCCCCAGTCAAAAGTTTGCTATGGGGCCCAGTCTTTCCTAGTTACGCCCCTGATCTCATGTCTGAGTGAAAGTGAGCCCCTTACTTGATGGACCCTGTAGTAGCTGCTATACCTGCTAAGCTACACCCATAGTTTTGTTAGATCTAATGTAGAAAGAAAAAAAGAATGATACAGTAGATTACATCTCTATAAGGGTTCATGAATATCTCCAAGCTATGCATTTTCCAGTCGGTTAATGAAATAAACAAATGATCCTGCTGTCTCCAATAAAAAGTTAGCTCCTACATCTTGATGCCATACATGAGGCAGACAACATAATGCAGCATCTGACCTTTTGCCCCTTGGGCTGCTTGCTATGATTGTTGCCGTGTTTATTGCAGCATGTTTTATGGTGGACAGAAGTATACACAGTCTGATAGGGGCTTGCAGGGGCTTGCAGCGGCTTTCCTACAACCTCACTTAACAGCATCCTTTATGAAGACCTTAAGGCCCTATACACACGACAGGGCTTCCTGGCCGTTTTTTGAATGGCAATCACATGGCCGCAGTAAGAGTAATAGACCCCAAACCGGGCCGTCAAAACATGTAGCATGCCCTATTTTCGTCCATTCCCCGGCCGCACCGCTCCCATAGAAGTCTATGGGACCGTGTAAAGCACGGCTGTCACTTGGATGTGATCTGAGTGACTGCCGTGCTTTCTGCCACTCGTTCACTCTCTTTTCCTTCTCACAATGCGAAGTGCATGTGAGGAGGAGGAGGGTATTTTTTTGCTACCTGTAGGAGCGGAATCCCTAATCCCCGGCCACAGCGTTACCGAAGCTGTGGCCGGGGAATCCGCTCCAGGAGAAGTCCCTGACTTCACTGTCCATATATGGACATTCACATCAGGGACTTCTCCTGGAACAGTCCCTTACAGTGGCGCTATATACAGGAAGGTAGGGGGTACCATCTATGGGGGGGTGCTATATAAAAGGGGGCCCTGGCACTACCTACAGGTGGGCTGTGTGGCACTACCTACAGGGGGGCTGTGTGGCACTACCTACAAGGGGGGCTGTGTGGCACTACCTACAAGGGGGGCTGTGTGGCACTACCTACAAGGGGGGCTGTGTGGCACTTCCTACAAGGGGGCTGTGTGGCACTACCTTCAGGGGGAGGTGCAACACTACCTACAGGAGGCTGTTTGGCATTGCCTACAGGGGGCTGTGTGGCATTGCCTACAGGGGGCTGTGTGGCACTACCTACCAGGGGGCTGTGGTAGTATCTACAGAGGGCAGTGTGTGGCATTATCTACAGACGGAGGTGTGTGGCAATTTTTTTTTAAATGGACAGGGAAAAAAACAGATGTAAAAAGGATCAAAAACGGCAACACTGCCCGGAGCAGAAAGGATGAAAAACAGATGCGAAACGGCCGAGAAAAACTGACCAAAATGGCAGTTTTTATCGGCCAACACTCGGACCGTGTCGTGTGAATAGAGCCTTATCCAAATTTAGTATGGCAAAAAGCAGTTAAAGGGTTTTCCCATAAACAACATTTATCACCTATTTACAGGATAGATGATAAATGTCTGATTGTTGGGGGTCAGACCACTGGAACACTAGCGATCACAAGACTGTGGGTCCCAGAGTCTCCTGTTTAAATAGAGCAGTAGTGTGTATGCGTGACCACTGCTCCATTCACTTTCTATGGAACTGACAGAGATAGCTGTGTACAGTGCTCTGCAATCTCAGTCAGTCCTAAAGAAAGTGAATGGAGCGATGGCCATGCATGCGCAATACCGTTACATTCACATAGGGGACCCATGTTCACGTGATGACTATGGCAACCAAAGTTCGAATTGAGTTAAAAGCAATCACAATTATTTGACTACCATGGTCAAAAACCCTAGTTTGTACGCAGGAGCCCTACTATCTTGTAATTTATATAGTAAGGTTCAAGATTTGCAAACCATGGAACAATGGTGTAGAAACAATCAGCCGGCCATACACATTAAAGTTGGCTGAACCCACCAATGATCTAATGTGTATAGAGGCAGGCTGTCAGTAAAAAGTAATGGGTAATTTGGATTTCAGCATACCCTGTTCTTTGTTTCCCCGAGAGAGAAGACCGTGCTGAGGTGTCGGGCAACAGCTTATTCTTTTTTTTTCCTATTAAAATAAACATGCGTTACATGTTTATGGGGTGTTGGGAGAGAGAGATGTTGACCAAAATGTTGCATATCTATCTGTGTGTGTGGTCGGTTTAAGTTGATCATATGGTAAAGAATAAAACTCAAGGACTGACTTATGAGACCACATCTTCAGTTCTGTGGGGACACATGGTTAGTTTTTACAAATTGCAATATCCAGATATCTCAGTTTAGAGGAATCCTGGACTAGACACTCTTGTTGCTTGCTACGTGGGTAGATTTGTTCCGGCAGTGTTGCATATGAAAATAATAAGTAGACTCTAGTGACAGGTTATACAGCAGGAACAGTCTCTTTTATGTAAATACATTTCTCTCCAGTCTAAATATAAATGTTCTGCTTCTATTAAAATCCATTTGTTTGATTCCTCAACACATGCAGATAATGTTAATAAACACTTTTGTTCATGTTTGCCTTGTGAGAGGTGTTGTCCCAAGCAAGCTGTTGCCAAATATTGGGCTTGAGATGGCAGCAGCCCTAGCAGCCTTATCAGTTTTGAGACAGCCTTGTTGTTGCATCGAAATCGAATCCCTTTAAAGAGAACCATTCACCTGCCCATACATGTGCAGCTTGTAATAGGCAGTGTTGCATAAACCTTGATATCGTTGCCATTATATTTGGCACACGATATGTAAATAACCGCCTGAACTGTCAATGGGGAGTGCAAATGGCAGGGGGGGGGGGGCGTGTTACTTATCCCTGTGTAACTGTCCAATCAGTTATGGACAGTGTCACAGCGGCTTGTGCTGTGTAATCTCTCTCGCGAGATCATAAAGTCTTGTCCTCCTTTTCTGCTGAGGAGTGGGAGCGTGCATGCATGTGCGCACGCGCACACAGCTCCAACACCGCTGCTGACAATACTCCCGCCGCCACGGAACAGAAGAATTCACGTTCTTCTTTTCCTTTTTTGTCCCGCGTGGGAGGCGGAACTGTGCGTGCACGCGCACGTTTTCCCCTCCCCATCTCTTGTCAGACAGTGACGGAAAGACTGTGTGATCTCGCGTGAGAGATCAAACCGCACAACCCGCTGTAACACTATCCGTAGCTGATTGGACAGTGTCACAGCGATAGTAACACACCACCATGCCATTTACATGGCCCATTGACAGTTCAGGAGGTTATTTACATATCGGGCGCAAATCTAATGGCGCCGATATATAAATAACTGAGGAGGCTAGGAAAAAAATTAAAAACTGAGACAGGGTTTGTGCAGCACTGCCTATTACATGCTGCACTCAGCTGGATATGTATGGGCAGGTGAAAGGTTCTGTTTAAGAAAAGTTTGTGAAACAAATGGTGGGAAGGTAATTGCAATAGTCTGTAGAACTTTTTTTTCATAATTTTTTTTTTATACGGGGACAAGGATGACTAGTTGTAACCCCTCTTTCTATACAGAAAACAGTTTTTAAATGTGCAGCGGAGCTAAATTTGCTAAATAACTTTATTTTTGCTCATTTTGATCATGGTAACTCTTTGAATTATGCTCTGTTCATACTGGTGATGTGACTTCTGTTTTTACATGTTATGATTCCTTTGATGAATCTGTAAGGCTGGGTTCACATGACCTATTTTCAGGCGTAAACGAGGCGTAATATGCCTCGATTTACGCCTGAAAATACGGCTCCAATACGTCGGCAAACATCTGCCCATTCATTTGAATGGGTTTGCCGACGTACTGTGCCGACGACCTGTCATTTACGCGTCGTCGTTTGACAGCTGTCAAACGACGACGCGTAAAATGACTGCCTCGTCAAAGAAGTTCAGGACACTTCTTTGGATGTAATTTGAGCCGTTCTTCATTGAAGTCAATGAAGAACAGCTCAAGATTACGGGCGTCAAAGACGCCTCGCAAAATGCGAGGAGGAGCATTTACGTCTGAAATGACGGAGCTGTTTTCTCCTGAAAACAGTCTGTCATTTCAGACGTAAAAGCCAGTTCTCGTGTGCACATACCCTAATTATAAAGTTCCTTTTACATAGACTGATGATCAATGGAATGGAGCACTCGCTTCCGAGCATTGGCCCATGTAAAAGGGCCTAGCGATCGTGCTCGTATATCGGCTTATCGCATTTTTTGGGCAGCACATCACGTGTAAACAGGGGATGTGTGGCAACTCTCATGCAAACTGTATGAGGATGAACAATACAGTTCAGTGATAGCTCCATGTAAATGGAGCTAAACAACCACTGATCCATCTGCCATTATAGAAGGGCCCTAAGCAATGCACCATGAAAGTTACCAGAAACCTGACAAAAAAGAACGAACGCATTTGTGAACAGAGCTTTAAAGGGATTCTTTAACTGGATGGAGCCTATAATGTTAGAGCATCTATGAAATGCCTAATAGACGTTGGCAGGTGCCAATTAAAAATGAATAACCTTTAATTAATATGGATAAATACAATATCAATAAACTAAGACATACATTAATATATTATTCATTTATAGTAATTAATTTTTTTGGTAGAGACTTTCATGATTTTGTTTGCTGTTCCTGATGAGTATGCCGGAGATCTCATGGTATCAGAGAAATTCAAACATTTTTGCTAAACTAGTATTTTAGATTCCTGTGAACGCCATATTTATGTGGGTGGCCATTTACCCAACCAAATGAACATGGTTTGTGTTGGATGGAAATGCATTGATTGAAGTTATTGGGCAAGGGAACCATCATGTATCCAGATAGCATCTTTATTCACTATGGAGACCTCAAGAATCTTATTAACATAATGGAACTTTCAATTGTTTTACATATACTTTCTCAATTTGTTGTATGTTTTTTGGAGTAAGATGAGTGTAAAGCTGGTGCTCCGCCATCATCATGGTGACAATTCACTAGAATGCTTTCTTGGCTGTCAGCTAGACTTGGCATCCATGTGGAAGTGTGATTTGTGTATGTACCATCAATTTATTCCAAAACGTTCACAAACCTCCTTGTACACCATGAAGAATCAACACCTAAAATGTATGTTGTGCAGTTTGTAGAGCTCACACAGCATGCAATGGCAGTATATTGAAGACGGATGCACTCAGATATAAATGATGACTTTGGACTCTCGTTTCCTCCTGTGAGGATTACCTAGTATTAGTGCAAACAGCTGGATGGCCAAAATGCAAGGATTAACTCTTCTCTAATTTATCAAAGTTGTCTGCAATATCTCAAGGAAACAACTTATAAACTATGTCTGCAAGTCCACCGTGTTCTGTAAATCTAGCAGGGGTCAAGAATGAACAAGAGATGAGGGTTGCACAATATTGAATAGAAATCACTGTATTTTATGAACGCCAGGGACTTATAGGATTGTGTGATATATTGAGATGAGGTATCGATCAGATCATATTTTATAATCAGTGGGCATCAGTGATCAGTATTGAGCCTTCCACACAAATGTAATTATATATGACATAGTAATGTAGTATAGACATATAACTCACCCCCACGAAGAACGATAAGGTTGTTCTAAATACATGGTGTGTGTTTTTTTGTTTTTTTAATATATTTATAGAGTTTAATTTATGCAAAAAAAATAATTGCTACAAACTGCTATCTGAACAGGGACTGGGACATCAAAAATAACCACAGTCCGGCAGGGATCTATAAAATTAAGTTTTTGATGCAATACTGTATGTATGAGATATTCCAAAAAAGGCTGTTTAGAGGAGGTTGATTTCCTGGGTAAATTAAGAATCTTCATTTTATTTAAGCGTTCGATAGATATGTGAATATTACATGGAAGAGAAAACACCCTGTAGGCATAGGGAAAGCGTTTGAGACGTTATATAACAAGGTTGTATTATTATATTAAAAACATTGATATAATAATACATAGTAAAACATGTACAACAAATAATAGGAGAGATTAAAATAGTTTCAAAATGGGACAATTCAGACATACAAAGAAGGTGGATCATAAACAATTTTCTCCTAGAGTAGGTGATTAAAAGAAATGTCTCTCACCTCCAAAATATATTAAATTGTAACAACAATAGAAACTCCACATAATCAATTGTAAACACATGAGAAAAACGGAGTCATGTACTATTTGATGTAATTATGAAAAATATCAAATCTTTATTAATACGAAATATACTAGATAAAATCACATACTGAAGAGGATCCCATAAATACAGAGCTGTACAAAGGCTAGACTATCTGTGTCAAAGTTACATGCAAGACCGTGATATATTCCCTGTCAGCAAAAAGTATGCAAAAAATGGGTACAAGCTAAAGTTAGCAATTTATAATTTATATCCACATAAGGAGAATGGCAGTCAGTGGTTTCAGTATCAAGGCAGCACACTTGCTATAGTTTAATGTTCGATAAGACGGAAGTATATAGACAATAAATGACATGAAGAGGGAAGTTTCACCATTTCTTCAAAGAACCAGATACAATTCATACTATTGATATAGCTTACCCATATGTGCTGAGATGTAACGTGAGCCCAGGTATAGAGCCCCAAAGGAGGTGGATGTAGCAGGACCAGCTTAATTTATATGAATATAATGTTACATCTAATAAGACACAGCATACACCGTGTTCAAAATTATTATGTATTATTAGGATTTCAGTTAAATGATCATTTAGATTTTATTTTTTCATATAAAGTGTTTGTTTGTTTTATTTCCCATGTGTTTTTAGATGTCTGGTATCAATCTCAAACAGGTTTGTTAATTAGATTGCCGGGCGATCTTGATTAAAGCAAAAGTTAAGGCCCTTTTACACTGAGCAATTATCGAGCAGACAAGCGTTCATAGAACGCTCATTGCCTATAATTTCTCGGTGTAAACGGGTCAGTGATCAGCAGATGAAAGAGCAAGCGCTCGTTCATCTGCTGATCGCATCGTTTAAAAAAAAATGAAATCTAATCGTTGTCGACCGTATAATAATGTATGGGGAGGAGCGATCGGAGTAGCGACCGCTTGTCCCCATACATAGCTCCTTCTGACAGGAGCAAAAGAGCACCGATCAATGAGCTGTCTCGTTGATCGGCGCTCGTTTCATCGGCCAAAACTGGTCAATGATAATAGGGCCTTTAGGGCTCTTTTACACAATCCAATTATCGGCCAAACGAGCATTCACAGAATGCTCAATCCCGATAATTACCCTGTGTAAACAGGGCAAAGACCAGCTGATGAACGAGCAAACCCTCGATCATCTGCTGGTCGTATAGTTTTCAATAAGTAAAACGGTCATCAGCTGATGGTATAGTTTTTAATGCTAAAAATATTATCGTTGTTGGCAGAACATCTCCCCGTGTGGACAGGGAGACGTGCTGCCAACATGATAGAAATTTATGGGTATGAGCAATCGTAGTAACGAGCTCTCGCCCCATACATAGCTCCTTGTGAAAGGAGCAAACGAGTGCCGATCACGTCGGGCCATGTAAAAGTTCCCTAACTTAAAGAGGCTCTGTCACCAGATTTTGCAACCCCTATCTGCTATTGCAGCAGATAGGCGCTGCAATGTAGATTACAGTAACGTTTTTATTTAAAAAAAACGAGCATTTTTGGCCAAGTTATGACCATTTTTGTATTTATGCAAATGAGGCTTGCAAAAGTACAACTGGGCGTGTTGAAAAGTAAAAGTACAACTGGGCGTGTATTATGTGTGTTACATCTGGGCGTGTTTACTTCTTTTACTAGCTGGGCGTTCTGACGAGAAGTATCATCCACTTCTCGTCAGAACGTCCAGCTTCTGGCAGATCACGCTGTGACGTCACTTCCCCAGGTCCTGCATCGTGTCAGACGAGCGAGGACACATCGGCACCAGAGGCTACAGTTGATTCTGCAGCAGCATCATCGTTTGCAGGTAAGTAGCTACATCGACTTACCTACAAACGCCGATGCTGCTGCAGATAAATGCCGTTCTACAGTGGATGGTCCTGATGGATGGAGTTCTGGATGGCTGGTGAACAAGACTGCGACGTCAGCAAAGAGGTGGTGGAGTGATAATTTTGGCCGGAATATTGGGAAGCAAAATGGTAGGTCCCTTTAGGATCCCTGAGAGTGTCAAAATGAATGATATGTGGAGTTCCTAACTGAGCATTTTCTGCCATGGTATAAAAAGAAGAATCTGGCTTTTTGAAGTAAAATAACTTTAATGTAGGACAATACACCATCCCATGCTGCAAAGAACACCATTGACAAGAATGAAGGGGAAGCAGTGCTGGCACAAGCACCACATCCCCTTTCATAAAAGCTGATCGGCGGGGGTGCAGAGAGTCGGACCTGTCACGATTTCTGGGTATGTGGACCCACTAGGCCGCACCGCCATAGCGGAGTAGCAGCTGGCCAAACAACAGTGTACCAAGTCTCTACAAAGTCCAAGCACAAGGGTACCTGTAATAGCCCAGACAGTAGCGAGGCTGGGCTCAGATGGTACTTTGACGGCAGGTGATGCAAAACGTGACAGGAGGTACCAGGCGTGGCAGATGATACCAGACGTGTTGTATGACCTCAGGTGTAGCAGGCGGCACAATACGACTCCCACACTAAAGAGGGCACAGGAACAAATACAGTGTGGGATACAGGTAGCAGGGCACGGGAACACTGGGAACAGGATACAACTAAGGGACCATTTGCAGGACTAACATAGGAATACAAACAACACTTTGGCAAGGAGTGAAAGGGCATGACCCTTGTTATAGTCCAGGGTGATCTGGAAATAATTCTTTACATGTGCGTGCACTGACCCCATTAAGGCCGGGAATGAGCTCGCGCACGCACCCTAGTGGTTACTGCAGGGCAGAACGACCGCCTGTTCTGGAATCTCCGGGGAGGGAGACATCGGCAGGATGAGAGGGGTCTGCAATCCACGACTGTGGCCGTTACAGGACCACCACCGTTCAGATATTGATTGCCTATCCTGAGGAGAGGCCATCAAGTTTTTCCTCACTGGAAAATCCCGAAGTTCTAAAATATTCTAATATACTTTCTTTATTAATTTCTCACGGTTTTTAAGACCTCTGCTTGTTGTTATTCAGTAGGAACATTCATTGTTTACTTCCAGTTAGGGTTGCATGATGTATCAAAACTTCAATATTGTTTCGATACCGTGTACCCTCAAACGGTTCAATTCATGTATTTCGATACTAAGCTGTTTGGCCGCACAGCTAAGTATAGTAACACATGAATGTATGAGAGCGGGGCTGCGGCTGTGTGATACAGCTATTACCCCGCTCCTGAGTCCTGACAAGTATGCATGCGGTCAGCATGATGTGATGTGACCAGCGCTGCACTAATGACCGCCGGCACTGAAGACAGAACATGGCGGGCGCAGTGCAAAACACCCCCATGTTCGATCTTCAGTGCCTGCGCCGCTGCTCAGTAGTGCAGCGCCGGCCACATCACCTCATACTGACCGTGCGTGTAATATGTGTATTACACAGCCGCAGCCCCGCTCTAACGGCGGAGATCAGAGAAACCGCTTATCCTTGCTGCTATTCCCCTAAATGCTGTGATTAAAGCTGACCACAGAATCCAAGGGGAAAATGAAAAGGGGGGATGCCATTTGGATGCGTCACAGGGAACACCTGTGACGCGATCGTGGAATATACCATATATGGGCAGACAGCCCAGGTCCATTGAAGGACCCCACTGCTGTCTGACCATATTTCCTGTTAGGGCATACTTAGGTATGTCCTAATACTGCCTGTGTGCTATCAGTACACAAGCTAATGTACTGGCATATAGATATATGCCAGTACATTAAAGTTTAAAAATAAAAAAGTACAACAAAAATAATGTTAAATTAAAAAAAATACAAACATTTTTTACAATAAATACATAAAAATAAGTCTCAATACATAAAATATACACATATTCAGTATTGTCGCGATGGTAATACCAACTTTATAGCGTTATTTATGAGGTTTACGCGCCAGAGATGTTGTGCGCTGATGAGCTGACCATCGGTGCAGAAAACAAGTCCAGAGTTGATAAGCTGTGGCTCGGCCAACCAGCGCTATACTCGATTTCTGCAGTGCTCCTTCATATCATTGTAGAGTACACAGCTCGGAAAGATATAATTTTGAACACAAGGGGCAGCAGTTATTTTAATGTTGGTGTTTGTGTTTACCGCTGTCCAACACTGTTCACCGGCCAATCTGACTTTTACCAGAACTGCCAGATGGCCAGTCCAGCCCTAAATACAAGGATGGCGCAATGGGAGCCATTCTTTTAGAGCGTTTCTCCATCCATGCAGGGGACCTCCTCTAATAGGTCACATTGACAGGGGTTGTCTTCATTAAACGATCCCTTTAAAGGGGTTTTCCAGGGACACAACATTTTTGGGGAGAACAGCGCACAAGCACTGAGGAATAGCATGAACACAAAAAAATGGGGTGGGCTTTGAGGCGTAAGCAAAGGATTGAACGGGGCGGGCATTGACGAGGCTGTGGACCAATAGGATGCCTCAAACCTGGGTTTACGTCAGAAGTCCCAGGTTTGAGGCATCCTATTGTTCCACAGCGTCCTCAATGTCCGCGTGCCGGCACCATTGTCTTCGCAAGCATGCTATTCCTCAGTGCACGTGCGCTGCCCGTTCGAAAAAAAAATCGTTCTTTGCTTATACATCAATGCCAGTCCTGTGTCGATACTCAGTGAGGTATCAACACAGGTCTGTCTGCATAATAACGCTCATGCACGAGTGTGTGCCAAAGCAAAAAACACTAGGATGAAAAGCAGAAATTCCGGCCGGCCAGAGGTAGGGTAAATAGAAACAAATGCGTTCCGATTTTTGACAGAATGCCTATTAGGAAGTTTATTTAACTTTGACATAGATTACTAGTACAAAAATGTTGTATCCATGTAAACCCCTTTTAAGGACAAGACCTCTTTCTAATTTTTAATATGCATTTTTTTTTATATACCGTATAGTTCACTAAAGAAAGCTCTTATTTTTTTGCAGAATAGATGGTAGAATGCATTGTCACACTATAGTGATATCTTGAAGTTTCATTCTATATAAAAAATTATTACACGACCCACAACACTACTGTTCTCTTCTGGTAGACAATTTAAAGAAAAGTCCATTTATCATAATCAAGCTGCAAGTCTCAGGGGATGATTGTAATCTCAAAAAAAATATCAGACCTAGAAAGGGAGAACGAAAATTTTGATTTGTCCTATTTCAACAAAGCGTTTCCTGTATAATTATGAGCCTCAAACAATAGCTCATTTTTGAAAGGTTCTTTTGTTCTGATTTTATAAATGTTCTCAAGTTCAGAGTAATATAATGTCATTTGAATCTTCCACAGAATGACTGAAGGGGAATTGTCTGAATTGTGTATATCTATAAACAATATGTGGCCAAAAGTAAGTGAACACCTTTTAAATTAGTAGGTTTAGCTAGTAAAAATCAAGCACACAGCCGTACGTCAACAAAAATAAATTAGCTGTAACATGGATTGTATTGAATATCCCTTTCTTTGTCAGAGGATGATGCAGGATATCATAGGATACCACTGTAATGTTAGGATAGGGAGACAGACAGGTGAGCCCTAATCTACCCGCCACTCAGTCCCTGCCTACTTGCACAGCCCGTCCTAGGCGACGGCGTACAACTGGGCGACAGTCCCTACGCTCAATATGTGCACGACAGACAAACGAGACAAGGGTACACAAAAGCAAGGGAAGTGTAAAGGATCTGCCAGGCACCGCTTCGGGGTTAACGCCCATAGATAATCAGTCTGCACCTGCTTCTATGTCTGTGAGACTGACTCCATCTTCCACCACTCAGGGTGGCAGGCTTAGGAGTGGGAGAACCTATCACAGCCTGGCCAGACGGAGCTAGCTCCCGCCCTCTGTCTATTTATACCTGCCTTTCCTGTTCCTCCTTTGCTTGTGATTCTTCTCGTTTGGTTTCCTGGCCCTGCTGCAGCTTCTTGTACTATTGTCCTTGCTTCATATTGACCCCGGCTTGCTGACTACTCTCCTGCTCTGCGTTTGGTACCTCGTACACTCCTGGTTTGACTCGGCTTGTTCACTTCTCTTGTTGCTCACGGTGTTGCCATGGGCAACTGCCCCTTTCTCCCCCTAGCTTTGTGTACCCTTGTCTGTTGGTCTGTCGGGCACTTATTGAGCGTAGGGACCGTCGCCCAGTTGTACCCCGTTGCCTAGGGCGGGTCGTTGCAAGTAGGCAGGGACTGCGTGGCGGGTAGATTAGGGCTCACTTGTCTGTCTCCCCACCCCCGTCATTACAGGAAGTGGGGCAGTTGCCCACGGCTACAACGTGAGCAACAGAGTAGTGGACGAGCCGTGTCAAACCAGGAGTGTACGTGGTAACAAAGCAGAGCAGGAGAATAGTCAGTCAAGCCAGGGTCAATATGAAGCAGAGGTCAATGGTAACAGCAGGAACAGCAGAGCCAGGAAGCAAGAGAATCACAGGCAAAGAACAAGCAGCAAATGAAGGTATAAGTAGACCAGCCTGAGTGGTAGCATTTCGAGTCACTCTAGCAGACCTAGGAACAGATGCAGACTGATTAACCACCGGCGTCGACACAAAAGCTGTGTCAGCCATATCCTTTACAGTACTCCCCTTGTATGAGGGGCCACTGGACCCTTCCTAGGTGGACCTGGTTTGTTGGGGAACAGAAGATGGAACTTCCTGAGCAATAACCCGGCGTTAACATCCCGGGCGGGTACCCAAGTCCTCTCCTCAGGCCCGTATCCTCTCCAATGGACCAGGTACTGGAGGGAGCCTTGGACTATCCTGCTGTCCACAATCTTGGCCACCTCAAATTCTACCCCTTCAGGGGTGAGAACAGGAACCGGAGGTTTCCTCGAGGTAGCCAAGGACGGGGAACAGCATTTCAGGAGGGAGGCATGGAACACGTTGTGTATTTGAAAAGACGGGGGTAACTCCAGCCGGAAGGAGACAGGGTTAAAGGGGTTTTCCAGAAGTAAAAAATTACTTTTAATTAAACTAAACAATAAAAAACATTTAACTTTGTAATGTACTTACGTTTGATTTGCTGGATGTATCGTCGTATCCCCTCTTCCATCACGTGACCACTTGTCCATGTAAAATTTGCACTTCCTGTGCATACCCGTCCATTCGCGCCTAACTTCCGGTTTGCGGTTTCCGGTTTTCACAGTGTACGGTTACGTCATAACTGTACCATGTGTTTTCCCCATCTGCTTAGAGCATGCGTGGTTGTGTCTACCACGCATGCTCCGTTAAATGATATGGCTGCGTCTTCAGCAGCAGTTTCATTGCGCATGCGCAAGTTTTAATATGTGGTGTCGGTGTGCACTGTGACGGCCGTGTCTACTGTAGCTTCCTCTCTCCTTCTCCTCCTCACAGTCCGAAGCGCATGTGAGGAGGAGGAGGAGAGTGTTTATTTGGTCACTGTAGGAGCGTAATCCCCAAGCCTGGGATTGGGGATTCCGCTCCAGGAGAAGTCACAGACTTCACTGTGTCCATATATGGACACAGTGACTTCTGAAGCGGAATCACCGGCGAATTGGCCGGGGATTCCGCTCCAAGAGAAGTCACAGACTTCACTGTGTCCATATATGGACAGTGACGTCAGAGACTAATGAAGCGGAATCCCCGCCGATGTGGCCAGGGATTCCGCTCCAAGAGAAGTCACAGACTTCACTGTGTCCATATATGGACAGTGACGTCAGGGACTAATGAAGCGGAATCCCTGCCGATGTGGCCGGGGATTCCGCTCGAGGAGAAGTCACGGACTTCACTGTGTCCATATATGGACACAGTGACTTCTGAAGCGGAATCACCGGCGAATTGGCCGGGGATTCCGCTCCAGGAAAAGTCACTGACTTCACTGTGTCCATATATGGATAGTGACGTCAGGGACTTCTGAAGCGGAATCCCCGCCGATGTGGCCGGGGATTCCGCTCCAGGAGAAGTCACTGACTTCACTGTGTCCATATATGGACAGTGACGTCAGTGACTTCTGAAGCGGAATCCCCGCCGATGTGGCCGGGGATTCCGTTCCAGGAGAAGTACCTCACTTCACTGTTCATATATGGACAGTGAAGTGAGGGATTTCTCCAGAGCCGTCCCCTACAGGAAAGTAGGGGGGGGGGGTGGCATTGCCTACAGGGGGGGCTATGTGGCATTACCTACAGGGGGGGGGCTATGTGGCATTACTTACAGGGGGCTGTGTGGCATTACTTACAGGGGGCTGTGTGGCATTACTTACAGGGGGCTGTGTGGCACTGCCTACAAGGGGGATGTGTGGCATTGCCTACAGGGGGGCTGTGTGGCATTACCTACAGGGGTGCTGTGTGGCATTACCTACAGGGGGGCTGTGTGGCATTACCTACAGGGGGGCTGTGTGGCATTACCTACAGCGGGGCTGTGTGGCATTACCTACAGCGGGGATGTGTGGCATTACCTACAGCGGGGATGTGTGGCATTACCTACAGCGGGGATGTGTGGCATTACGTACAGGGGGGCTGTGTGGTATTACCTACAGGGGGGCTGTGTGGCATTACCTACAGGGGGCTGTGGCAGTATCTATAGAAGGTAGTGTGTGGCATTATCTACAGGGGGCAGTGTGTGGCAGGAAATTGACAAATGAAATTCATCCGTTTTTAAAACGGACAAGTAAAAAAAATGGGTACAAAACGGGTTAAAAACGAAAGCATGGCCCGGAACGGAACAGATGCAAAACGGCCGAGAAAACTGACCAAACCCGCCGTTTTCTATAGGCCGACACTCAGACCCTCTCGTGGGAATAGAGCCTAAAGGTAGTTGATGACGTGCCGTGTCTTTACACAGTCGAAAGTGCTGTCTTAGCAAAGACACGGAGCGTCAATCACAGAACACGCCCCCTCCTCTGACAATCTCGTCGTCCACACCTTCTCATCCTTCTTCACACTTGTAGTTCCCGCACTGTGTGTGTATATATGTGTGTATATATATATCTATAATTTTGTGTATGTATATGCGTGTGCGTGTGTGTGTGTGTGTGTGTGTGTGTGTGTGTGTGTGTATATATATATATATATATATATATATATATACACACACACACATTTTATATATATATATATATATACACACACATACACAAAATTTTATATATAAAAATATATATAAATAGTGAGACACACTAAGGCCTCATGCACACGACCGTAGCCATGTGCACGGCCGTGATCTTCGGGTCGACCTGCCCCGGAGTGTCACCCGCGAGCCACCCGCAAATCGCGGGCCGTGCACATGGCCGCGTCCATTATTTTCTATGAGCCTGGACCGCAGAACACGGCCGTACTAAGAAATGTCCGTTCTTTCCGCGGTCCAGGGTCCTGGGCCATCCACAGACCTTGGAAACCACGGTCTTTTGCATGGGCCCATAGAAGTGAATGGGGCCGCAATTCTCTCGTGGATTTTCGGGGGAATTGCGCCCACAAAAGCACGTTAGTCTGTATGGGGCCTTACATACATTTATAGTAAATGATGTAAAAAAAAAAGAAACGTTTTACCATGGTTTGGAGTAGTGTTTGGTGTTGGCTTCACTGTAAGGCCCTGTTCACACAGTTATTTGCAGGCAGAAAATTCTGCCTCAAAATTTCGCTTGAATTTTCAGGCAGATTTTGATCTGCCTCCACGCCGTTTGCCACGATTTTCGCCCGCGGGCATTGAGCGCAACGGGCAAAAACGCTGCGAAAAACGCTTTCTCTGTCTCCCATAGATGTCAGAGGGAGGTCAGAGGAGTAAACGCCCGAAGATAGGGCATGTCGCTTCTTTTTCCCTCAATGGCCGCGGGCAAAAAACGTGGCAAACGGCGTGCAGGCAGGTCAAAATCTGCCTCCAAATTCAAGACAGAATCTTGATGCAGAATTTTCTGCCAGCAAAAAAAACTCAGTGTGAACAGGGCCTAATACAGGATTTATTGGAACAGATCCAGCAGCAGGTGAGGTAAATGTGCTGACTGGATTGTGTGTACCAAGATGTCTGACTTAGGTGGAGTGGGCAGACTTAGGGCATGTTCACACGGCCTATTTTCGTCCGTTTTTCGGGCCGTAAACTCCCGAAAAACGACCGAAACATCCAAAGCAGAACGCCTCCAAACATCTGCCCATTGATTTCAATGGGAAAACGGCGTTCTGTTCCGAGGGAGCGTTTTTTGATGTGTTTTTTTTACACATAAAAAAACGACCGCGAAAAGGAAGTGCAGGAAACCTCTTGAGACGTTTTTGGAGCCGTTTTCCATAGACTGTAGTGAAAAAAGCTCCAAAAACGGGCGTAAAAAACGCAGCGAAAATCGCAATTTGCACAAAAAACTTCTGAAAATCTGGAGCTGTTTTCTCTTGAAAACGGCTCCGTATTTTGAGACGTCTTTGCCTGTGAACATACCCTGACATTTATCAGGCTGTGAAAGGTGCGGGGGAGGGAGACAGGTGCCTGTACTTAGATCAGGGATAGATGGAGACACAAAGGATAATGATGATTATTACTGTGTTAGGGCTCATTCAGGCGAACGTGTAATACGTCCGTGCGACGCGCGTGATTTTCACGCGCCTCACACGGACCTATATTAGTCTATGGGGCCGTGTAGACTGTCTGTGAGTTTCATGCAGCGTGTGTCCGCTGCGTAAAACTCACGACATGTCCGATATTTGTGTGTTCGCGCATCACGCACCCATTGAAGTCAATGGGTGCGTGAAAATCAATCGCAGCACATGGAAGCACTTCCGTGGTACGCGCGTGATTCGCGCAACAGCAGTAAAAAGTATGAATGAAAACAGAAAAGCACCACGTGCTTTTCTGTTTACAAACATATAAACAGTGTCATAATGATGGCGGCTGCGCGAAAATCACACAGCCACGCATCATACGTGGCTGACACACGGAGCTGTTATGTACCTTTTGCGCGCACAAAACGATGTGTTTTTTGCGCAAGCAAAAGGCACACGCTGGTGTAATCCGGCCTCAGACAGTGTGCAGGGAGGGAGCGTCTGCCTGTAATCTGTAATTAGAGCAGGGAAGGACCATGTGACCATAGAGGGGCGTGGCAGTATGCAAATAGCTGAGGTGCTTTGGAGGAAGGGGGAGGGGGATGCAACTGTCTCAGATGCAGCCGGGGATCATGGGTATAGTGGGTTACAAGACAGGAAACAGCCAGTAAGGGATGTAAACAAACAGCAAGGGATGTAAACAAACAGAAAAAGCAGCAGTGACGATGGAAATCAAACAGAAACTGGTTAGAAGTTTAATAGGGGGTATTAGGGAAGGCAAATCAAGGCTGGGGGACATTTTTTAGATTTTTTATTTTCCTGGACAACCCCTTTAAGGACCTCAATGACCTTGTACGGCCCTATATACCGGGGAGCAAATTTTTTGGACGGAACTTTAAGGCGCAAATTTTTTGAAGACAGCCACACCAGATCCCCGCCCACAAACAAGGGGTTAGCAGAAAGTCTTTTATCTGCCTGAGTCTTTTGTATGCTCTGGGATGCCTAAAGGTTCCTCTGAACCTGGGCCCAGACTGCACAGTTCCCGATGAACGACATCTACCTCGGGATTGTTGGAACCACCAGGTGAAACGGAGGAGAACCGTGGATTAAATCCAAAATTACAGGAGAAGGGGGAGACCCCTGACGTGTTACTGACCCGGTTATTGAGGGAAAATTCGGCGAGGGGAATGAAGGAGACCCAATCATATTGGCAGTCAGAGATAAAACACCTCTCAGTTTGGCCATTAGTTTCAGGATGGAAGGCCGAGGAGAAGGACAGATCAATCTCCAACTTTTTACAGAAAGCTCTTATGAGTTGTGCAGGTTCATTGGCACAACTCAATTTTGAAGCATGATAAGTCTTTGACTCTATGGTCCACAGTGTGCTAAGCCTTGGAGTTTAGAACGGGTTTGGCTTGGCAGAGCCCCCCGTAACCAAGATAAATCCAGTCGAAACAGAAAAAGGACTCCCTTTGGGCGCTCCTGTGTTCATAATAATCCAGTGTGGTGTTTTTTTTTTTTGTTTAGATGGAAAAAGGTTCGTAATTTATAGGCTGGAATAGGAAGAATAATAGTATGGTACTGTGATTCATGGTTTGGGTGAGCAACTTATGCAACATCATGCAGAGAATGGCTTGCTCCTAACTATGCAACAACAATTTTAAGAAGGCCTTTCTCTGTTTTAGAATGACAGTGCCCCTTGCACAAGGTGAGGAGAAAAGAGGGAATGCCAAGTTTGATGTGGAAGGATTTCACTGGCTTGGACTTCAACCATATCGAAAAGCATTCTGATGAACTAGAACACCTACTGTGATCCAAGCCAAATTGTCGAACATTACTGCCTGACCTTATTAATGCATGCATGAACGAACGGATGACCGCTTTATGTTTTAAAACTGGGTCAGACTGAAAGTGATCTGGGTCCATGGCCATTAAAGGTCATCATTTCCCATACTGTAACTGTGATACATTTGATTTGACCTAATAACATACTTTTAATGAGCATTATTTGCAGCCTGTCACTGACCAAGGCGCTGTGGGCCCCCTCTGGCAATGTGCCTTTGGGTTCTGCCCTAATGCCCAAATTGTTAACTTGCCCCTCGTTCCAAAGTTTAGTTGGAATCCCTCCCAGGAGAGAGGAGGTTGCTATAGTATCTAAAAGAATACTTACCCCTTCCTAACTGAGATACTCAACAAACATATAAAGATAAATCTTTTAACTATGTGGTATAGCTATATCTGTATGATCCATTTTTACCTTTCCTTTTTCTTAATCTGGTTTAAATTGTTAATGCTAATATCAGCCTGGCAATGGAATATTTTCAGTCGTACATGGACCTATGCAGCCATGACTCGACATACTCGTAGTTATTTTCCTCCCTCTATTTTCTTACTCCTGTTCTGATTCCATTACATTATTTTTTATTAAATGTTGATGTGGCGTGGGCATGAAATCTTAGTACAGTAATGTAATGTACTCATTAAGACCCAATTTGGAACCCGACAGGCTGACGTTTAATTTGATCAAATATTTCTTTAGAGCATGGTAAACCAGCTCTGGCTTTTACACTCATTAATATGTGAAACTATTTGCAGTGAAAATCTTGATAAACATGAAAAATCTGCTCCTGGCACAATTTCAGTACTTTACCAACATCCCATGATTCACTTAGCTGGTCGTCACCACCAATGAAGTCACCTGCAGGGCCCTTTCTTTTGAAGCCAGCACTTTAACCCCTTCACGACTGAGCCTGTTTTGGCCTAGAGGACGAAGCCGATTTTTTAAATTCTGACATGTCACTTTATGTGGTAATAACTTCTGAATACTTTTACCTATCCAAGTGATTCTGAGATTGTTTTCTCGTGACATATTGTACTTTATATTAGTAAAAAAAACTTGATTGATAAATTCAATATTTATTTGTGAAAAACACCAAACTTTTGAGAAAATGTGAAAAAATTAGCATTTTCTAAATTTAAATGTATCTGCTTGTAAAACAGATAATAATACCACACAAAATAGTTACTATTTTACATATACCATATGTCTACTTTTATGTTTGCATCGTTTTTTGCGCATCCTTTTATTTTTCTAGGACGTTACAAGGCTTAGAACTTTCGCAGCAATTTCTCACATTTTCAAGAAAATTTCAAAAGGCTATTTTTTACAGGGACCAGTTCAGATCTGAAGTGGCTTTGAGGGCCTTATATATTAAAAACCACCAATAAGTCATACCATTTTAAAAACTGCACCCCTCAAAGTATTCAAAACAGCATTCAGAAAGTATTTTAATCCTTTAGGCGCTTCACGGGAATTAAAGCAATGTGGAGGTCAAATTTACAAATTTCTTTTTTTTTTGCCCAAATTAATTTGTAATGCATTTTTTTCTGTAACACAAAGTTTTACCAGAGAAACGCAACTCAATATTTATTGCCCAGATATTGCAATTTTTATAAATATCCCACATGTGGCCCTAGTGTTCTAATGGACTGAAGCACAGGCCTCAGAAGCAAAGGAGCACCTAGTGGATCTTGGGTCCTCCTTTTTTTTAAATATATTTTAGGCACCATGTCAAGTTTGAAGAGGTGTTGTGGTGCCAAAACAGTGGAAACCCCCCAAAAGTGACCCCATTTTAGAAACTACATCCCTTAAGGATTTTTTCTAGGGGACTAATTAGGATTTTGACCCCAAAGTTTTTTTTGCTGAATTTATTGGAATTAGTCTGAGAAGATGAAAATCTACTTTTTTTTCTGAAAACAAAAAGAATTTTCTATTTTGTACAAGGAATAAAGGAGAAATAGCACCACAACATTTGTAAAGCAATTTCTTCTGATTACGGTAATACCCCATATGTGGTAATAAACTGCTGTTTGGACACATGGCAGTGCTCAGAAGGGAAGGAGCGTCATTTGGCTTTTGGAGCACAGATTTTGCTGGAATGGTTTTCAGACGCCATGTTGCATTTGAAGAGCCCCTGAGGTATTAGTACAGTGGAAACACCCAAGAAGTGACCTCATTTTGAAAACACACCCCCTTGAGAAATTTACTTAGGGGGTAGTAATCATTTGGATTCCACAGGTGTTTCATAGAAGTCATAAACACTGGGCCGTGAAAATAAAAAATTGCATTTTTTTCCAATAAAACGTTGATTTAGCCCAAATGTTTTCATTTATACAAGGGGTAATAGGAGAAAGAGCACTGCTCAATTTGTTACGCAGTTTCTCCTGATTACAGCAATACCCCATATGTGGTTGTAAACTGCTGTATGGGCACATGGCAAGGGTCAGAAAGGAAGGAGCACCATTTGGTTTTTGATCACAGATTCTGCAAGAATATTTTTCAGTCGCTATCTTGTGTTTTCAGAGCCCCTGAGGTACCAATACAATGTTAACCCCCAAGATGTGACCCTATTTAGGATGATACACCCCTCAAGGTATTCATCTAAGGGTATAGTGAGAAAGTTGACACTTCAGATTAGGAATTAAAACAAAGTTGTTAGAATTTTTAAAAAATGTTATTTTACAGACTTGTGAGTTTGATTAAACGTTTTGGGGATAAATCAAGCACCAATGGGGGAAAAAAAGAACTCACAATTAATTCAGATTTTTTCCTATGTTCATTGATACCCTATATGTGATCTTTTTTTATTGTACAGGCGCACGGTGGGGCCCAGAAGTGAAGGTGTACCATGAGGCTCTTCAAGACTTAGTTTTTGCTTGAGTGATTTTGGGCCACCATAGGGTATAATGATTTTTGTTTTTGTTTTATATATCCAATTGGTGCACAAGTGGGCAATTTTAAATGAAGGTGACATAAAATTTAAGATGACATTTATATAAATATCCTGAAAATGGCAAAAGGCATGAAAAAATTAGTAATCCATTGAAGAATGGTAAAATCTGAAACATTCTTTCATGCAAAGCCCTGGTTTGGAGGGGCAAGTGCTGCATTGATATATCGTATCCTTTCGGATACCCCTCTTCGAGCACACGCGACATCGTTTTTGTGGATGGCTCTTTTTTCCCGTTGGGGTACTTCACTTGGGAAGTGCTGGCCAGGGACAACTACTTGCCTCACTTCCTGAAGCCCTGCTTCTGGCTCCTTCCTCTTGGTATTTAAAAATATTTTTTTTTTATAACTTTTTCAAGGTACTCGAGGTACCTAGAACGATTGCCAGCACTTCGGTACAAAATAAAAGAATTGAGAAGGGCCATTTCAATTAAATATATGGACAGTTTTTTGTACCATACTGTTGTCTTTCGCATGGCACGGTATGGCTATATTAATCCACCCCTCCCATATGTTTGTTGTAGGCCTGTATGCATACAGGCTTTTAAACAGTGGTACTTGCTCCACGCACTGAAACTGGGTTTGTGGTGTTGTCATAGATTGTGGAGAGCATGAGGACCTCTTTTTTGTCCCTGAATTTTACCAGGAGCCCATTTTCATCGTATCATGCCCTGATTTTGCCAACTGCCAGTTTTTCAGCAAGGAAAGGCTTTGGAAGGTTTTTTAGATTCCTGCGACTAGTGCCACAGGCCAGTGGTTTCCTTTCAACAAGGCACTTAAAAAGCAGAACGCTAATGTAGAAATTGCTGAGGTATAGGTGGTACCCCTTATCCATCAGTGGATGCAGCAGGTCTCACACTATTTTACTGCTTGTGCCAAGAACTGGGGGGCATTCTGGGGGATTAATCGGTGTGTCTTTCCCCTTGTACACACACGATAGGAGTGTGTGTATCCAGACGGACACTCGGCCAGTTTATATATTTTTATGCCATATCTTGCGCTCTTGTTTGGAAAATATTGACGGAAATGAAGCCTTCCCTTGAAATGAACTAATGATTCGTCAATGGCTATGTATCATCCGATCATGGCCGGCCTTAGATGCGTTCGACCAGTGTGATCGCACAGGGCGCCAGCCGCCACACTGCAAGAGGGGCGCTAGCGGGTGTGTGTTTCCCCGCGCCATTGCAACTACCAGCGGGTCAGTTGCCACTTGCTAACTGCACCCAGGGCTCGCCTTAGGCAGTCGCCTTTCCGCCGGGGCGCTTTTTCACTTAGTGGCCGTCGCTACCGCTGTAGCAGCCATAGCGGCTGCTAGCGGCGTATTCGGGCATGAGGGCGGTGGCGCCGCTAGCATCGGCTGCTACAGCGGTAGCGATGGCACTATAGCAGAGCAGGGAGGTATCTCCCTGCTCTGCTATCTACTAGCGCCACTGTAGCTCCCTGAAGGAGCGGAATCCCCATGTGGCCAGGGATTTTGCTCCTGGAGCGCTGCTTGATGTCTCTGTCCATATATGGACAGGGACATCAGGGGAAACTCCTGAAGCGGAATCCCCGGTCACAGCGTTGCAGACGCTATGACTGGGGATTCCACTCCAGGAGAAGCCAATGACATCATGGACACAGACGACAAGAGCTTCTCCTGGAGTGGAATCGACGGTCACAGCGTCGACAACGCTGTGGACGGGGATTCCGCTTCAGGAGTTTCCCCTGATGTCACTGTCCATATATGGACAAAGACATCAATCAGCGCTCCAAGAGCGGAATCCCCGGCCACACGGGGATTCCGCTCCTTCAGGGACCTACAGTGGCGCTATCCATGCTGGAAGGGGGGGTTGCGATCTACAAGGGGGCTGTGGGCTGTGTGGCACTACATACAAAAAAGGACAACTGTGCAGGAGCACACAAAATACCCAGCTTTCCCGGCTATCAAATAAATGTGTGGAAATAAACTAAGATATAACTTTTATTTAATCTAGCTAGAAGATTAATCCTTTAGCTAGACTAAATAGAAGTTATATCTTAGTTTATTTCCACACATTTATTTGGTAGCTGGGAAAGCTGGGTATTTTGTGTGCTCCTGCACAGTTGTCCTTTTTTGAATGTCTATTGCCCGCCAGCTATCGGGGTCATTTTGTAGTCCTTGCACTACCTACAAGGGGGCTGTGGGCTGTGTGGCACTACCAACCAGGGGTCTGTGGGTCAAATGTCCCTCACCAAACGCTGTCTCTATCAGGGATTTATATTCTGGCATATATAATGTGGATTGTGCCAGCATTGTGAGAAACTAGACATGGACCGCACAATCCACAGTATATACGTTGATCTAAGCCGCTAGGCATAATTTAGAAACATGAACATGAGGTTCTTTGTAAACATTTTGATCAAACTGTATAAGCCCACTTGCCACTTCACGGCGACCTCTTTAAAGTGGGTCCCTACTCTAGCGGTTGCAGCACCGCATGGCGGCTACCACCACCGCAGCACCGCTCCTGCAGAGGGAGCAACCCAGGGGCCCAAAAGCACCCATGCCTTCAGACCGTGCCAAGCCTCCTTGGCTCTGGGCCACGTCCCCCCACAAGTGCAGCACTACAGCAACAGACACCACCATACGGCACCACAACAACTGAACAGATGGAATGAGCTCACCTTGCCATGCGCCCCCAGTGGCCAAACTGAGAGCACAAGCAAGAGCAGGAACACTTATGAGGTCATTCCTGAATTCAAATCAGCTGGGTATTTTTTCAAATGCGTGGAGTGCTGGTACCAAGTAAAACAAAGGAAATGAGGAGGATAGACTATACAATATCAGCATTGTGAGAAACTAGACATGGACCGCACAATCCACAGTATATACGTTGATCTGAGCCGCTAGGCAAAATTTAGAAACATGAACATGAGGTTCTTTGTAAACATTTTGATCAAACTGTATAAGCCCACTTGCCACTTCACGGCGACCTCTTTAATGTGGATTGTGCGTCGGTTTTCCATAAAATGTATTGTGTGCTAGAAGTCTCAATGTTTCACCTAGGTAATTAGATTTGTCCTGTATGACAATGCCCCCTCCTTTGTCCGCAGACTGGATGGCAATATGATCATTATTACATAACGATTTGATTGCTCTTCTTTCAGGGATAGTTAGATTATCATACATATTACATGGTTTATCCAATGTCTTAAATTTATTACCTATAAATGATGAAAAAGTGTCCAAAATGACCCCCGGTGGTGTATAGGGTAAAAATTGGACCTGGGGCAGACATCTACCGTAATGGCTGCAGGTATTTGGGTTAACCGGTTCAGATGTAGACAGTGTCTGAGAAAGAGAAGTGTCTGATTAGTGTCCATTTCCTAACGAATCTATTAAGATCCATAAATAATTCAAAGGTGTGTGGCGGGTTGTGGGACAGAAGGAAAGACCTTTACTTAACAAACTAGTTTCGTGTTTATTAAGGGTGTGTGACGATAAATGTAATCATTTTATTGTTTTGGTTTGTGTGTCTTCGTTTTTACTGCTAATATTTGGCTTGTTTCTGTTTCTGCCTCCTCTCCTCCCTCTGTATCGACTTCTAGTTTTCTTTTTGTCAATATTTTCTGGATTTTGGGAAAAAAACTGGTGATTGTTTTTATTTTCGGGCTCTTAATGTATGGTATTAGGATGTCAGTGGTTTTTACTGAGGGAGTGACTGGTGGCATGGTAAGTTGGGAGGGGAGACCTAGAAAAGAGATGGTAATATTGGTGCACAAAAATTTTCTAAATAGGTTGGGGATTGCTGTGAATGATGTGTTGAGAGTTGTAGTAAAGGGGAGGGAGTATAGTTTAAATTGAATTTATCTGTAGATTTCTGTGTACTATGTGTTGATAACTTGAGTAAGGAAGAAGCGATACTATCATAATTATGCATCTCTGTAGAATAATTGAGAAATGGTGATGAAGGGGATGGGGTGTGGGTACCGTTTGGTAATCGATTAAGATGTTGAAGGTGAGCATCTAAATCTGAAGATTTGAAGGTATTCATAGGTACCACACATAGATGATTAGTCGAAGATGTGGGGATGTTGATTTTAGATGATTTTTCTGAAGAGGAGAAGGGAAGGGAAGTCATGGGGGGCATCATGGTTGTGTTAGGGTCAGGTAATGAGTGGCTGTGAGTATGTTTGATAGTCTCAATATTGGAAAGCTTCTATTTAAAGAAAGTGTTGTTTTTGAATGGTCTACATGGTAAAGTAGTATTTTTAGTAGGCAGATTGTAGGAGGGATAGTTCCTATGTGTTGGGTAACTCGAGATATGAGGTCAGGTTTCCTCACTAATTGTAGTGTTTTGTCACTTGTTATCAATTCTCCATTCTCCGAGTTTATGCAAGGAGTAATCCAATCGATATCTTACGTTTTTTTGGCTTTTTTAAAAACTAGAACTCTTTTTCGTTTTTAGTAGATGATTCAAGTTTTATAAAAATCAGGGTGATCTGAATAACATAGCAGTTGGTCCTTAATTAGTTAAATTTCAGAAACTAGGGACTCGCAAATTTCTGATCTTATAACAAGTTGTTTTTTTTAGGAAGCCTGCTGTACAATGATCAATATAATCAAACCCGTCTATGCTAAAAACTGGATCAGCAGGATAGGGGGTATTGAATAATAGTCTCAAACCCCTAGGAGCAATATTTTCGGAAATATAAAGCTGGAAAAAATGACAGTCAATATTGTGTATAGCTTCATTTTTCAGAGTGTCTTCCAATGTGAGGTAGAGATCAGTCATTTTTGTAGTTTGTTCAGTAGTAAACATATTACTCACTTTAATAGAAGTATCCAACGGAATATCCATTCCAATAAATTGTAGTATCAGGAGTTTGCGGGAGCGGTTCCTGTCGTTGACAAAATCCAACATATTAACAAATTTGCTATCTTTTTATTTTTTTACTAGTCGATTGTATACACTCCATGTATCACTACTGTGAAGTTTCCTTGTTGCCCATTGCAACCAAAGTTCTCCTGGAATAAATTAACATCAACTCTGGTTTCTATGAGGAAATTTATATAATTTTGATACACGAGGACTTTTATGTTTCTCGCTTCTATTTTTGTATTGTTTTAATTTGTTGTTGTTATATTGAAAAACATAAAAGTGATTTGTCTGATCCCTTTCCCTAGTTTTCGTTTTTTAACAATCTTTAATCTAAAATAAAATTAGTCGCTGAACCAAGTGACAAGAATGTAGACAGAAATTGTGGGAACATTCATGGTTAATAGTTCTGAAAAGCCGCGGAACCAATGCTATGCTGCTACAGAAACAGTTTGTCATTGGCATATTTTTCTTTTACTCTATACAGCTTTGATGTTGATTATCTTAATGACATGAGTATAGTTGTAGGGGAAGAAGAATGGATTTGTTAAATTGTTGAGAGAGTGGAGATAATTCAGAGCATGCTAATGTCTTTCTTAAACCATTGGCTAATTAAATGCCAACTAGAGTTATCATCTTGGTAATCGACCGCAAGTACTGCAACTTCTCAGTCTGGCTCATCAAGGGACTTCGGCTTCAGTCTTGTCTTTATAGTGCCCAGTGTTATACCATACTATGTTTGTGTATATATCACTGACCGGTCTTTTGTTACCTATATTTTATTTTAAATATATTTATATTCTCTTTTTTTTTTCATGCTCTACATAACCATTTTTGATGTTCTCCCATTTGGACGAGACTTCTATTTCTGCTCATCCTGATCTTTTTGGTCCATGAATAGACTGCCAGAACCATACTGCTGAACATGGAGATTTATATGGCACTTAGGATCAATGGCCCATGAAAAGATAGGACCTGTCCTATTTTTGCCCATTTTCACGGATCCCTCAATACACTAAAGTCTATGAGGAATCTGTGAAACCGGGTCCCATACAGATGCAATCACCCGTGATTTGACACCCATTAGTGTGAATAAGCCAATAGGATTACATAGTGTGTCAGAGGTACACCGGAGCCGCTGTCAGCCGAGCAATTACTCCAGCTCAACATTTGTAATAGATGTATGTTAGAACAGTGCTTAAAATCAAATGCCCCTAACGTTATCTTCTATTCAAACTTTTGGAACTGTTTTTTTCTAGAACTTTTTCAGTCCTGTATCTGTTGCAGTATAATCTCCTTTTGCATAGTTTGTGCTTTTGCACAATGGGAAATGGTGTGGTAAATGTGTAAAAGTTCCTTTTCCCACTATGTGGGAGTCTATCTTTTGTTCCATCATTTTTCTGTAATATGCTTTGTAGAATCTCAAAAACATTTCTTCATTTAGCTTGTGTGGGTTGAATTTTCTGCGCAGGCTGGTGGCCCCCTGGTGACTTGTAATTACAGATTAATGGCATCCCGTCTGTTACTGTGGCAGCTCCAATGCTTGCTGTCACCTAGAGTGCTTATATCTTCCCTTCATCTTTAATTTCTCATGGAATCCTCCCTTTCTATGTTGTCTGCAGGTACATGTAAATAGGGAGAATTTAACTGTGTGAGTGCTATAGATTAGTCTGTAATCTGGACACCATCTTTTTTTATTGACATCATAGGTGGCCCTTGGTCCAAGAAGACTTCATTTCTGCAGCTTAAAACTTTAGAAACTCCCCAATTAGCCACATACATGTGGGTCTGATTTGACAGTGTTTATGCCCTCCATAGATTTAATTGAAGCCGGAGAGACTAAAGAACTTGGCATTGCTTTTAGGAAAGAATACGGTGCCCTACAGAGGCACCTCAGACACTACGTTCCCATAGTACAGTCCATGCACCACGTCCGGTGCGCGACCCTTGCTTGACTAACCATATTCAATAGACTTGCCTGCTACATAAGTATTCGAATTGTTGGTGCTCACTTTGTGACATCTGAAGAATGAAAATCAGAAAGTGGATGGTATATTGAGAGGAAAACTATGTGACAACTTTGAAGGAATCACTAGGTCATGTGAGGTTGAGATTAGTATATGCAATGTACTCATTAAATCCTAGGCACTAATATTTTATTGCTTTGATATTAATTAAACTTATGTATTTCTGCTGCATAGTGTACTGTACATAAATTGGTATTAACAGTTCCCTCATTCCACCTGTAGTTTAGTGTTTGTATCCCACCGCTGTATGGATTGCTTCTAATCGGATTGATCTTACAAAGCATTGTATTCTGCGTGGGCTGTAATGCCTTTTAAGATGGTCCCTTTTCAGGCTGAATGTGGATTCATAGATTGAATGACAAGCTGTTAGATGCTTTAAACTGCGTCGTTTTGGTGAAGAAACATTCCCTGTTATAATGTGATTCTGAACGTCACTATATTCAACAAATATATCTCTAGAAAACTATATTTTGTATACCAGTGTATTCTACAATTTTTTTTTATCTGAACTCTCCATTAATCCAGGGGTGTATATAGAAAGGGGGCCTTATTGTAAAAAGGCTTCCCTCTTTGTTCTGGTTTATGCCACTATTCCTTCTCTCCAAGAGGAAAAGGCTGTGAGAAGTTTTGGCTTCCTCTCCATTGCTGTGGTGCTTGTTGTGTAGGGAAAACCTATGCAGGTTCACTGTACCCATATGAAAAGGGGTCTATTTGAGCAGAGTCCCCTCGCTGCAGCTGTAATGCTTTGTCTATGATATATCCAATCCAGAGTGTCTATAGAGGGTGCACCTCCCTATTTCACTGTCTGTGACCACACCCAAGCATGTCCTCCCCTGCCCCACCCCATTGCCCTCTGCTGGATCCTTGCTGCACAGGTGTTTTGCCCAATGTGACTCATTATCACTTGTATGACTTAGACTTCGTTCACATCTCCATTGGGACTCCATTCATGGGTTCCATCTAAGCTTTCAGTCAGGGGAACCCCATAAAGGCTAATGGCTTTGTATAGTGGCTTGGAATAGGTAGGACGTGATAAGCTTGGAGTGGGAAACTGTTCTGAGACACCCACTACAGTGCAAACCCTACAGCCGCTAGGAAATATCACCATACAATCCAAAAGAAGTAAAGATAATGAAGAGTTTACCATATCTTAGCAGGCAGCCGGAGGAGGCTATACTCACAGCCAGAGCAAGACTTATCTACAGAATGTTTCTGTCTATTGAAGCCTCAGGTCAAAGTAAAGACTAAGGGGTAGGGCCAAATCCAAACATCTGGATCCCTCTTTTGCCTTGGCTAAGATAATTTTTTATGACTCCAAAATAAAAGACTAGACAAAAATTTGATCCATGGGAGAATAACAAGAGGAACTTCTATGGTCTTATCACATTTTCTAAAATATTTCCTGAATAATCCCCATGCTGTTTGGGCTAATGTTATGTATAGGATAGTGTAAAAAGTGGAACTGTTTGGAAAACATAGGTCCCATTATGTATCATGTAAAGAAAATGCATAATACAGCACGATCATCGTGGATGCTTTTCTGATTCAGGACCTTTACATTATTGAAGGAATCATGATTTTTTTTTCCTCTGTACGAAAAAAAAGGAGAATGTCTGGAATCTGACCGTGAAGCATAATGAGCTTCAGAGGTGTAATTTAAAGCTCCTGAGCCCCAATGCAAAATATGCAACACGGCTCCATCTAACGTGTCATGAATATTTCTAGTGTGTTTTTTTATTTGGCCAAGAGGCTTTTGGGTACCCTCAGGCACCAGGGCCCGGTTGCAACTGCTACCTCTGCACCAAACATATAAACCTGTTGTAAGTCTAAATATGTCCCCCCTTATTTATTAAAATGTAAAGTTTTGTATACAGTAGCGGAGAGGTTTAAAAAATATGGACAATACGCTTTATAGGGTAATTAGGTAGATACAAACTAGTTCAAAAGGCTAAGGTGCTGATCAGGCACACTCATCTCTTATGGTTATCCTATGATTTAGGCACAGTAAGTAGTGCTTGACAATGGGTCACAGAGGGGAGGGCAGTCGTCCATGTCGGTACTTTTGTGTCCGGAACAGGGGTCTAAAACTCGGTCGACAAATGGGCCGCACATAGAAAATTTTTTAAGTTGACGGGCCACATAAGTTTCATAATTTGATCAAATACTAAATTTTTGTTAATTAATTTGTTATTTGAACTATTAAAATAATACTACATTACTATAACAATACTATAATAATACTACATTACTATAACAATACTACAATAATACGCTAGGTTTAAACTTACCGGAAATTTGCGAGTTTACTCCACGTGCTTTTTTTAACAATCCAGTTTAAGTGTCATTAAATGCAGTCTGGCTGCTCAGTAGGCAGCGTTTGGCAGACACAAGAATGTCACGATTGGGCAGCCCCTTTTTAGACATTGCCCTCTTTAGATACTGTCTCCTTCCATAGCTAATGCCACAGTGCTGAAGATTTCCTACAATGGTGTGTACTACTCCCTTCAGAGGACAGCACACACAGGCTCTAACCAGAGTAGAAAGAGAAGTGGGAGGCCTCGCTGCACAACTGAGCAACAAGACAAGTACATTAGAGTCTCTAGTTTGAGAAATAGACGCCTCACAGGTCCTCAACTGGCAGCTTCATTAAATAGTACCCGCAAAACGCCAGTGTCAACTCTGCTTGTCAGAGGTGGAGACACATGTTCTCACATGTTCCAGTTTCTCTCCCATTTCTTTATATTTTTCTAATTTACCGTTCATATGTCTTTATTTTTCAATGTTCATATCTTTCCACTCCTTACTAGTTCACTGTCCTTCAATATGACTATAAAAGTGCTCATTTTAATACCAATAAATTCCATTGGTGTTACTCACCTTTTCCCGCTACAACGCCATTTGCAACAGTCACATCATCTTAGGGCTTATTTATCCAATGCTGGTTCTAAACCTTTTACTTTGCTGTTGGAGCTGGCATGGTCTAATAAGTTCTTCGTCTGATGAATTTTTTGAACCCACGAATTTCAGTCATTCTTTGTGTGAGCTTTAATGTTTCCACTCAATCAACATATATCAATATATATATATATATATATATATCAATATATATATATATGTATACACATTTATATATTAATATGCACATTTTGCATCATATAAATTCAGTTCTTTTGGGGATGAAATAAATATTATATTGTATTCAAAAATTCCTCTAGTGCCTGTTTTAGCCTATTGTAGCTTAATAAACTACTTTTGTAAATGTAAAGGGAAGACTTACGTAAATGTTGAATCCCCTAGAAAACAGCAGCATTTGACTGTGACCACACTGACACATCTGCCAAATCAGACTCGCTAGACTCCCTTTTTTGGGAAGGAGGGTGGAGATAAGTGAATGTTTAACAGGAAGAAAAATGCAGAGGGGAAGCAGCGACTCGTGGAAAAATAATGGTACACCAGTGAGATAAAGTTAGAGGCGAGATATGAGAAATAAAGGAAAAAGTCCTGAAGGAAAGCACAGAAAAAAAAGAGCCGATAACCGGGTAGAGAGAAAAAGAAAAATGTGGTATTAGACATGGATTTTTACAGCGTCTGGTAAGTATGTACATGGGGGAATTCAGATTTAGATAGGGCCATATTTACAGCTCATGCTTCTCTGGGCATTGTTTTGTCTAATTTATTTAATGTGCTGTGTTTTTTTTTAACTATTATATACAACCTATAGTTCCATAAAATAGTAATAATAAAATTGATTAACGATCGCTTGTCCCCATATATCCGATAATTGCTCCATGTAAATGGAGCTAACAAGCGCCGATCAATGCCCTGTATCGTCAACCGGCGCCAGTTTACTGGCCAGGAAATCTTACAGTGTAAAAGCACCTTTAGGCCACTTTTTACACGTTGCGTATTACTTGCGAATTTCCTGCACAGATCCACCTGCGGAAAATCCGCAGCATAATACAGTGCCAGCAAAGTAAATGAGATTTCCATTAATCTCATCTACACGTTGCAGAAATTTTCCGCACTTAAATTTACCTGTTTTTAGGATTTTAAAATCCGCAGCATGTCATTTTATCTTGCGTTACCGTCTGACAAGTTTATAAAAAAAACGCACCAATATTCGCAGCATAAAATTTGCAACCTGTTTCGACATCAAAATTTCAAATATGCACCCAAAAATGAATAAAAAACCACAATATTAAAGTGTAACTAAACGTTCGACAAAATTTTGACATGTCATAGTGACATGTCGGAAATTTTGATTGGTGAGGGTCCGAGCACTGAGACCCCTACCGATCGCTAGAATGAAGCGACAGAAGCGCCGATGTATTGGAGTACGGGCTCATAGACTTTCTATTGAGCCCGTACTCCGATACATTGATTTCCAGAAAAGGCCGAACAGAAACGAAACGCTGAGTGCTCACACAAGCGCTTCTGACGCTTCGTTTTAGCGATCGGTCGGGTTTCCGTGCTCGGACCCCCACCACTCAAAACTTCTGACATGTCACTATGACATGTCAAAAGTTTGTCGAATGTTTATTTACACAGTGCAGATTTTTCCAGTGGAATTAATATTACTGGGACTGATGTGAGTGGAAGCATCCTGTGTATAGCACATTAGAATATGTTGGTGCTATATATAGAGTGGGAATTAAAATGTCTTATTGTTTTAAGTTTTTAAAGGGAGGCTGTCACCAGAATGTCCATATTAAACTAGTACCAGGGAATTGTAGAGGAGACTAACTTGTTTCTATCATTTATTTTCAGTTTCTACTTACTGCCTCGTTAGCATAAACGTAATAAAACGTATTTCTCTATATAGGAGGCAGTAAGCAGAAAAGGCTAGAAACAGGTTAGTCTCCTCTACAATACCCTATTACTAGTTTAATATGGACATTCGGGTGACAGACTCCCTTTAATTAAATATGATAGTAAAGAGTATTTTATAGAAGGACAGACCTCTGAATGAGGCAGACTGAGACATTTATCTCAAGGTCGCAGATAATGGAAGTGCAATGCAGAGACTAAAGGCCCTTTTACACCGGCCGACAATCAGCCGGTGCAGCGAGCGCTGATCAACGAGACATCGTTGATCGCCGCTCGTTTGCTCCTGTAACAAGGAGCTATGGATGGGGACGAGCGGTTGTTACTCCGATCGCTCGTCCCCATACATTATTATCATGTCGGCAGCGCGTCTCCCTGTTTACACAGAGAGATGTGCTGCCGACAACGATAATATTTAACTTTTTGAAAACTATACGCTGCCCTTTTTACACTGGGCAATTATCGTCAACGAGCGTTCTATGAACGCTCGTCTGCCCAATCATCATCCTGTGTAAAACCCCCTTAAGGCCTCGTTCACATCTCAGTCAGGAATCCGTTCATGGGTTCCGTCGGAGCTTTCCATCAGGGGAACCCATGAACGGAATCCAAACTGAAAAAAACAGAAATCATAGGTTTCCGTTTGCATCACCATCGATTTCAATGGTGACGGATCCGGTGCAAAAGGTTGCCGTTTGTCACCATTGTTTAAGGGTTCCGTCTTTTGACAGAATGAATAGCGCAGTCGACTATGGTATTGATTCCTTTGAAACACCCCCCGTTCCAGCTTTGACAGCCTGTTCTCACCCACCCCGCACTCAGAAGCTTCTGCAGCGGTCACGTGCTGTTCACCGGTCACGTCCCGCTGAGGCGGTTTGCTAAACGGCACGTGACCCCTGCAGGAGCTTCTGAGATCAGAGCGGCGGTAAAGGGGGTGTCAGCTCTGGAATGGGGGTGTTTTGAAGGGTGTGTTTCTATTAGTTTATTATTTTATACCCTCCCTTGCAATATTTTAAAACTCCCGGATAATACCTTTAAGCAGTCTTTCATTTTTCTACTTCGATTGAGAAGATAACCTATTGGAAGTATCTAATAATAGCTATTTCTGGAGAGCAGTAGCACTGTGTATGGATCAGTCAGTTCAGATAAAAATAGTTGCAAGGCAGCAATGGAGCAGGATCAATGTCCCAAATCCAACGCTGAAAATAATGGAAAATATGAGGGACCAAATAACTAAGGAAAAACTCATACACCCACATTGCATGATTTCATCCCAAATGTAAGCCTTTTAGCTTGAGAAAGTCTCATATAAGAGTCTAAACGTTGCATTTTTCTTATTTCATTAGAATTTGTGATGTGGCCTTTACTATATTTTCTAATCTCACCCATAGGATTCAAAAGACACGTAGCAACACTATCTGTTGTATGGAACAATTATATGTTACAATTTGCTAAATCAGTTCTAAACATGATTAATAAATGGTATGTCCAAATTCAAAACTTTAATAAAAAATGTGCAGGCCTATGCGTCTCCTTGGTTACAAACAAACCCGGAGTAGTCTGATCCCGCCGCCATGCTGCCTTTTATCTGACCCCTACTTCTTGTTAATCTACTGAATGTATGTTAGGAAGAAGTAGGGGTCAGATATAAGGAAACATGACTACAGGTTTAGGCCCAACGCACATGACCATAATTTTCAAGCGTAACTACAGAATACGCAAGGTGGCCATGTACACCTTTCCATATGTTTACGGATGTGTGTCTGGCCGTAGAAATGATCCGCAATTTATAGAACATGTCTTATTCTAGTCCGCAATTGCGGCACAGACGTCTATGGGCGCTTCCACAATTGCGGCCGGTTACGGATGTGTATCCGTAGCCGTCGGATCCGTATTTGTGGACAGTGAAAACCCTTACGGTCTTCTGCATGAGGCCTTAGACTACACAGGGTGTGTTTAAATTCTGTAAACATGGAGACAGATCGGTCTGCATAGGAGCTGTAGACATAAAAATAAACTTTTTAATCAAAGCTATTTGCCATCCCCTCACATGAAGAATGGGATGATTATATGAAAGGTGGATTCCTTGTAGCCATATCCTTTATCCCCAGTGCACAACTGAAGGAAGTTTTCTGCTCTTTTTGGGACAACATCTGATCTTAACTCTATAGTTTCACAGCCAATAGGCTCATCTCCCCAGACGAAGTTTAAATGTTAACACTGGACTTAGGCACTACGGCACTTTGTTATATTGTTAGACCTTGTCCTGCTATTCTGGTCATTTGAGGTAACCTTAGTATTCTTGTCAAACCTGTATTGTATACATATATACCACACTGTGGTGTCCCTTTTTGTTTTAGTGGGACTTATTTTTAACATGTAATATTGATGTATACCCGATAAAATGTAGTTCTTATTTTTGATAATTATAGGCCTTCTAGCACTGTGTTCTTGTTCGTTGGTCTGATAATCTATATTGAGTGCGCGGCCCTATATTCACTTTTGGCATATACACTAATACTAACTAGGTGCAATACATTAGGTGCTTCTATGTGTATAAAGGTTCTTGTACACGACCTTGTGTGCCACCTAAGTCCTGTCTGTGATCCGTGGAAAAATAGAACATGTTCTATTTTTTCTCGGATCGGAGAGTCAAGTTCGTTTTCACGGACCCGATTCACCCACTGAAGTGTATGGGTCCGTGAAAACTATCGGGTGGCACTTGGATGCCGTGAAAAATGGCCCAAATTGCACTCAGTCGTGTGCAAGAGCACTAAGTGTTGCTATGCTTCAGTGTTACATAGTTTTGGTCATATATGTTGCAAAGTTTTAGCACTATAAATGCTTGATTATATGTTCTATAGTTATAGAAACCTCTTTAAATTGGTTGGCCATGGTCATTTTACATTTTTTCCTACTTTGTCCATACTTTGTAATTTAATCTCCGCACTGATTTGATCACTAAGGGTTCCCTTAAGGCCCTTTTACATTGACTGATAAGTGGCCGGTGCAGCGAGCGCCGATCAACGAGACATCGTTGATTGGCGCTCGTTTGCTCCTATCACATGGAGCTATGGATGGGGACGAGCAGTCGTTACTCCGATCGCTCGTCCCCACAGATTATTATCATGTCGGCAGCGCGTCTCCCTGTTTACACAGGGAGATGTGCTGCCGACATCGATAATCTTTTACTTTTTTAAAACGATACGACCAGCAGATGATCGAGCGTTTGCTCGTTCATCTGCTGATTGTTCCCCTGTTTACACAGGGCAATTATCGCGGTCTATTAACGCTCGTCTGCAGGATAATCGTCCTGTGTAAATCCCCCTTTACACGGCCCGACATGGGCCATATAAGCGAGCGCCGATCAATGAGACAGCTTGTTTGCTCCTATCACACGGAGCAATGATTGGACATGTATAGGGGAGAGCGCTCCTTACTCCGATTGTTCGTCCCTATACATTTTCATCATGTCGGCAGCACGTCCCCTGATTATACAAGTAGATGCGCTCCTGACAACGATTATTTTTAAATCTATGTAAAAGAGCAGATCAGCCGATCAAGAAGCATTTCCCCGTTCATCGGCTGATCGTTGCCCTGATTACACAGGGCAATGATCGGGAACGAGCATTCATATAAACGCTCATATGCCCGATCATTGGCCCGTGTAATAGAAGCCTTGAGAAATGATGACTGATGGCTGTAATGTTTACTTACACTTTCATAAATGAAGACTGTGTACATCTTATATATATTTTCGAAAGTTTGCTTGTTTGAAGCCCGATTTTTCATTGGTTTAAAATGGATCACGTCATCGAAGCCACCATACTAATAGGATGTGTCAAGGGGGAAGTTGTCTCTATTCCTCGCATTCCCCTCGCTCCAAATGATGTTCCTTTCGAGTTCAAGTGGCAACCGTTCCCAGTACGCCTAGCCTTTGCCATATTGGTAATTTTGAGGTAGAAAGAAGAGGGATGTAACCACGGCGCTGCTACTCAATAAGGATGCAGAAATTGATAATAGTATTTATCGGCATTGAAACGCGTAGCCTTCTTACCAATAAATACTATTATCAATTTCTGCATCCTTATTGAGTAGCAGCGCCGTGGTTACATCCCTCTTCTTTCTACCTCAAAATTACCAATATTGCACGGTTACCCATTGGTGTGACCGTTTGGGATTTCGGCAGCAGCACTCTCCACGATCTACATCCATTTCAAAGTGTTTGACCTATCCAGCTGTGGTAAGCATCCATCCGTCACACTCTGACTGCCTGATTGGGCTTACTCACACTATGTGGCGCCGTGTTTGTTTCTTTGTTATATCTTAGCCTTTGCCATGAGAATTAACAAGGCTCAAGGTCAATCCCTGAAAGTGGCAGGAATACACCTTCAAAGTCCCTGTTTTTCCCATGGGTAACTATATGTTGCTTGCTCCATTCGGCACTGGAAAGAATCTCTACATTTTGGCACCGGATCAAAAGACAAAAAACATTGTTCACAAGAAAGCGTTGGAATAGAAACATGCAGTCCTAAACCAACACTATTTAAATCTGTAATGAATATATTGCTTCATTTCATTTCTTTTAGGCTTCCAATAACACTATTTACACTCCCTAGCAATTAAATTCCTATCGAGAGGTAGCAATTAAATTCATTCTGAGAGGTATTTAAATAGTGAGCTTTTACTCTATCTATACCGTAAGTCAACCTCCCGAGCAATGCCGGGTATAAAAGCTAGTAGTTTGTAAACCGGAAATCAGGGCAATGCAAACTAAATACATGGTCAAAATCCAATACCTACCCATAGTCTCACCTTTCAGTGGCCTGTTCCAATTCATTGACTCCATAGTAAAATGGCCTTTTGATTACAAGAACCTAGGTTAAGTATGATCAGATTTAGGAATATTTTGTACCTTTTTCCCCATGTACAAAGGGAATTGTCCCGCACCTATATCCCTGGTACAAAATACAATAAAGAAATGTCACTTGTAATGTATTTTCAGGTCCTAAAAGTGTCACGTTAATCCAGTATTCTAGTGAGAGTTTGACTCTATAAAGACAGTCTTGGAGTTGTAACAAGTCCCATTAATTTCACTCCTGTCTCAAAGTGACAAAATATCACTTGTCGTTTCCCAATCTGTAGGCTTTTCCTTCTACATTAATGCAGCATGTGATGTTCCTGACATTTCTTCGCTCAAATCCTATTTTTAACTTTTCCCCCTCTCAAGCTCCATAAATCTTTAGTCCCTTTCCTCTGACAGTCTTGGTGAAGCACGTGACATCATCAGCTCCTGTTACTACCCTGACTGCTGTAAAGATGCAGAGTTATACATTATAGATGTTCTCGGTCTGTAACTCATTCCTCCTGATTATAATGGAAAACAACAATGCGCAGTAACAAGCCCACCATCTGTATACAGGGGGCAAACTATGTATTGCGGGATGTCTGGCAGAGAAAGATGGTCATTGCGGGTGCAGTTTCTTACCGGTCCGCATACTTTCATCTCTGTCTTATATAATTGTTAACGTGCCTTTGTTGCAGAAATATTCCTTTAGATTGCTTTTTACTATTAAAGTCTAAACATACAAATATCTATCTTTGCTGTATTTTTTGATACAAAGTGACCAAATCCAGTTGTAGATTGTTTTCAGTAAATCATTAAATATTTTTACTTTGGTATACACAGTGTGCAAAACAACCGTAGTCCTATGATTAGTAAAATAGAGTATTTTGTTTTCCCCCATGTGGTGGTCATACAGTAATATTGCCACCAGGGGCACTAATGCATTGGGCGTTGTATACGTTTAGAAAAACATGGCAGAGTTCTTCAGAAACAGTATTACTCTTGTCTATCTTGTTTGGCGATTCTTATAGCGCAGCCCCATTACCTTTTTTTTCTAATCTTAGACAAACCCCTTTAATATTGCTGTAGGCAAGAACATGCGGTATTGATTTTAGAAAAAATAAATAAAAATAAATGCTAACCAGTTTATTCATGTGTCTCAATGTGTCTTTCGTTTTTTACTTTTAGGAAGAAAAAAAGGCAACTAGTCTGCCAGGCAGTATTGTAGAGGGCTACAGAGTTAACCACTAATTCAGTGTAAGTATTTAACAAGTTCATCTACCACAGTAAAAATATTAAGGTTTTGGTAGGTATGCAGTTCTTTCATATAATAATTAAAGTTATTGTATAGTCTTCTGTAAATGATGTCTAATCATTGTGTAATGAAAATGTTCGTACCTTTTCAATTTTTAATTGTGTTTTTATCATTTGCTACTTTCAAGATCTCTGCTTACGGTCAGTGAATGGAAACATTCTTGTTTACACTCAGTAAATAAAACCCCCTCCTTGCCTATTTCTGCTGGATTTACAATGAATCAATCTAGACAATCCTTTGTGAGCTACTCAAATTTTCTCTTCTGTCTTGGACTTGTGGCCGAGTGCGCTACCTACACTGTGACACATCACCAACTGCATGAGAAATACTAGGTCAGGATAGGTTTTTCCGCCTTTGGAAATAAAGAAGAATGTTTTTAGTCTATTTAAGAATGCGAGATCTTTTGACGTCATAGTGACATGTAAGAAGTTTTGATTGGTGGGTGTCCAAACACGGAGACCCCTACTGATCGCTAAAACAAAGCAGCAGAAGCGCTCGAGTGAACGCTGTGCTGCTTTATTTCTGATCGGCTTGCCTCAGAAAACCGAGTGAATGGTGTACGGACTCACAGACTTTCTATTGCGTCTGTATACCGTTACGGGGAAAGCCAATCAGAAACAAGGCAGCACAGCGCTCATCTGAGTGCTTCTGCCATTTCGTTTTAGCAAACAGTGGGGGTCTTAGTCCTCGGACCCCCACCGATCAAAACTTCTGACATGTTACTATGACATGTCAAAAGTTTTTTAAAAGTTTAGTTACAGTTTAAAGTACACGGTTTCCTGTCGGATTTCTTGTGATAGTAACTATTGACCTTCGTATCATATACTGTACTAGACAAACTATTATAAGTAGAAAGAAGGTAAAAAATAATCTAATGAAATAAACAAATTGATGTCTTAGAGATTGGAACCAGTAAACTTCAGGCTGGATGATACAACAGTTACTTACAATGTGAGCTTGAGAAACGTCATCTTCACTTTATTTATTTTCTAATGATGACGTAAAAAACTTACTTTATTAAAGAAATGTTCATGAGTCTGGTGCAGTGACACTCTCTATTGGGAAATGGTGGAACCCAGAACCATGGGGCGCAACTGACCCCAGCAACGAAGCTGAGGAATATTGCTACACATTTTTAGAGTTAGTAACTATATTCAATTATGGTTTCAATTATCATAACCCTATCGGGTCCTAGAGGGATTTTACTGACACACTGTCATATAAGACTATATACAATTTAGGATTAATGGCCATATAATTTGTTTATTTGGATTTGTTGTATTCTTTCTGTAACATTACCCAATAATATTATATATTCAGGTATATGGATTTAATTGACTAAATGGTAATTGAAACTTAATTCCTCTAATCCAACTGATCCAACTGAGGAAACTCTCTGTTCACACAGAGTTTTTTGCAAACGGAAAAATTTGTTAGGCCCCTGGCTGCCATGGCAACCCATCGGCGATCCCATTCTCGGGCTGCCAATCGGTGACAGAGGGAGCTCCATTCCTCATTACACTCAGGACCCATCAGTCCTAAGAAATAGTTTCTCATTATTTTGCAAATAAACGGAAAGAGAGAAGGGGTCCAGTTCTCATCTGACTGGGACTTGTTTGCAAAGTTAGATTTTGAGAAGGGAGCCTCTCTCCAGAGTGCACGCTCTGGAGAAGCATTTTCTAGAATATCCCAGGAAGTCTTGGGTCTGTCCCTGGGATTTGTGCCGGCAACCCTTAGAGCAAAAGGATTTTTTTCAACTCTGCAGAGGATTTACAAGCCCTATATCTACACTTGACCTCCCCGATAAACACTGGGTTAAACAAATTACTAGTTTCCAAATTAAGAAGCTAGTGAGACTTCGGAGCGAGATCTGACATCCTTCCAAAGTGAGCCAACGAGCCGTTTTTATGTTAGTTACATAATTGAACGTTTGGTCAATCATTACGGCTGCTTTTAACAAGGCTATCTTAGAGGATAGCAAGGCTCCTGCATTCTGGGACAGTGTCATCTGACCCTCCTGCTCGGCTTTAGTCCGCATGAGCAGTAATTGATCAACTTTGTCTATTATTTTGAACTGTACCTTTTTCAGTTTCTGGTCCTTAGCGTCTTTTTCTGGACAGTCGTCCCAGTGATCGATAATAGGGCAGTGTATATTTCTGATGTCAGGAGTGCCAATAGAATTCCTTAACAGTAGTTCGTCCTCTTTAAAAATGGTAGAGCAAAAAGCAAGGTGGGCAAATGGTCTCACGTCAGACAAAATAGAAATAGGCCACCTTTGTGCAAAAAGCTTAGAGGGGGAGTCCTCCCAGCGAGGCCAACCCTCTGCATTTGGAGGAGTGTGTGACCTTTCTTTAATCCCAGTCTACCTTATGTAGCTCAGGGAAACCAGGGGCAAAGGCACTAGAATATCCAAACGCCTCACTATGGTGGCTAGGAACCATGGGTGTTTGGCTCAAATGAGCTGCCTGGTCAGCCGTAAGGGTCACATCAATACTGTGGAAATTCTCTTTATCTGCTCTCTTTTCAAAGACAATCTCCCCTCAGAGTCAGACCCTGAATGAAGAGAAGCCAGAGCACTGTTTTTAACTGCTGCTCTTTTAACGACTATCTCCTCCACGCAGGAGGATGGCCCTACTGAGAGAGACGCTGCTATGTAGCAAGTGTATTCCTCCATTGCCTGTGTAAAAAATTCAGGAGAGGCCCTTGCAGTCCTGCGAAACTTGCTCACGTGACGTCAAGCACTTCTGGCTCACCCCAGTTCGCGCATTTTTTGTTTTTGTTTTTCTTGGCGAATCGGGAGGCAGCTGTCTATGCCCAACAGCTGTTGCTGGGTGGCTTCCTCCCCAATGAACATTTAGACATTGTACTTCCTTGTTGTCATATGATAAATGCCATGACTCTCATGTCATCTCAGCTAACAACTTACAAGTCAATAGCCTATGGAATCCCTATTGTGAAATTTTCTTTAAAGGGATTGACCTTTCTGGACCACCCCTTCCTAGAATGAAGCTGCCCCTGTGATCAGCTAATCACTGATGGTCTGATTTCTCTAACCCCCAGAAATTAGCTGATACTATGCATCTGCCCATTTCTGCTACAAGGATTCTGTATTATTACATGACATCTTTTCAAATTTAAGGGGCAACCATGTAATATATGTTGGATAGAAAGTGGCAGTAAGTGGGAGCTGCTCTATGCAGCAGCTTTCTGCTCTATCTGACTGGAGAAGGGAGGGGGGGGGGGGTCTCCAGAGCAGGGGATCTCCTTTAATTATAGGATATATGTTTATGGGGTGCCCAGATATGAAAACCCCATAGACTCTACTCAGATCAGCACGTAACACTGTTAATATGTACAATTTTTTTTTTTATATAAACGTTTAGCAGTTATTTAGTTCACAAAATCCTATTCAGTGGCTTAGAAATGTATTAAATCTTGGGTTGGATAGTGACAGGAGAGGATATAAATGCATTTTCTAGTACATTTCTCTATATAATCCTGAATTATTTATTGGAGTTTGCATATGAATTAATTTCACACTGGCGAGGGTTTGGGAAATTATTTCCTTACAAATACTTCAGTCTGTAGATGTACAGTTAGAGAAGTGTAAAATACTGCCAGGTGAGTGATGGAGAATGCACCCGCTTTCTAATTGTACGCATGAAGCAGCCATAAAGACATAATTTCTACCATCATGGGGGTGGAGGATTTTCTGAAAATGATTGTTGGTGCCTTAACTCTTTGCGCACGCTTGTATACAAGCTGAAGAAGCTTGGACGATATTTACAGTATAGGGCATATAGGATCTAATGCACTGGATTAATACTAATACTAGATTTACATCTCAGGAGCCCGTGAACACAGATACTCTGGTGGTTTAGACTTCGCCTATTAAGAAGGCCACATCTTCTCGCTCACACCCCGCGATCAGCTGTGATCGTCGGGGGAAGCTGCAGCTAGCCGCACATCGGCTGCTGCATGGGAAATGTACTGCAGCATTGCATGCCAGTCATTCAAATGAATCTCTATCCATGTAAACCTAAGTGGGGAATTTATCAAATTACTTTGACTTTTCCAAGACATTGGATCGTTTTGTTGCGTTCATGAAAGATTTGCTTTTATTCCCCCCATGTGGTTCTCTTTGTCCATCAATTTTATTTTTTGTTAGTTTATCTAGGTGTGGCTTTAATGGAGTATGCAATCATGTCAAATTTATGAAATTTGGAAAAATTTAGCAATTTATTTGCCAATCGTACTCCAGTAAATCAGTGGAGTACATTTCTATCTAATACATTTCTACCCGGGTGTATTTTTAATTACAAACTTTCTATCCTAATTTTCTTACATACTTCAATTTTCTGTATTAAATACCGGTTTTTGAGAATGTTAAAATGTGCAAAACTCTAAAATATGTGGGGCACCATACAAAAATTCCCAAACTGGGTCCACAGTTCAAATTTTTACCACAGACCCTAAAGTTTCTGCAAGCAGTGCAGACACTACAGCAACCCTGAATAATTTTTGTCTTACTATGGCCATGGACCTGGCTGCCTTTCATCACGGCGTGCACTCGTCCACCGACAGACAGTATTATGCGGTTGTTCTTGCTCACATTGTTTATTATTTGATGATATTGTGTGCTTACAGCTCCCCTTTCCTCTAGATTGTTTGTGCAAAGCATGGAAAGCATAAGCGCCCCGGCTTCTTAAAAACAGCTGATCGTCGAGGGTATCAGGAGTCGGATCCCCACCGATCAGATATTTTAACTGGAAAACCCCTTTAAAGCTGCCATTCATGTAAAGATTTTCACCCAATCCTAAGAGCGTTTCTGAAATATTTCACTCGTGATACACTGCTCATTAAAGGGGCATAGAGAAAGATCTTTTAAAAGGGACCGGTCAGTATGATTCTGCTGCACTAATAAAAACCATGCCCCGGGATCTTCATGACATGGGTTTCCATGGCTGAGCAGCAGCATGCAAGACTTACATCCCCAAGCACAATGCCACTTGTCGGATGGAGTGGTATAAAGTACGCCGCCACTGAACTCTGGAGAAGTGGAAAAGTGTTCTGTGGAGTGACGAATCACACTTTTTTTTCTGGCAGTCTGATGGACTAGACTGGGTTTGGCAAATGCCAGGAGAACATTATCTGCTTGACTTCATTGTGTTAACTGTAAAGTTTGGTGGAGGAGGGATAATTCTAAGGGATTGTTTTCCAGGCGTTGGCCTAGGCCCCTTAGTTTGAGTGAAGGGAAATCTTAATGCTTCAGCATACCAAGACATTTTAAACAATTGTAGCTTCCAACTTTGTGGGAACAGTTTGAGGTTCGGCCCTTTTCTGTTCCAGCATGACTGTGCTCCAGTGCACAAAGCAAGGTCCATATAGACATGGTTGGGTGAGTTTGGTGTGGAAGAACTTGACTGGCCGCACAGAGTCCTGACATCAACCCCATCCAAGACCTTTGGGATGAACTAGAATGGAGATAGAGAGCCAGGCCCTCGTGTCCAACATCAGTGTCTGACCTCACAAATACTCTTCTGGTTAAATGTTCAAAAATTCCACAGACAATATAAAATCTTATAGAATTATTTCTCCGAAGAGTGGAAGCTGTTTCAGCTGCAAAGGGCGGACCAACTCAATATTAATGACTATGGATTTAGAATGAGATGTTATAAAAGCTCTTGTAGGCACTTCTTGAAGACAGTTGTAAACTTCTGGCGGGAGACATGGCTGCTATTCTACCTGGAGCTGCACTTTACCGATTATTCAGCAAACTATCATTAGGTTTTTAGCTTTTATAAATGCGTGGCATCAGGTACCAATTGAATCTGACAACTTTCAGACAGCAATTGTTTGGGAGATTTAACATGTATAGCCCCTCCTTTGGATAAGCCATGAATGTTTTATCGAGCTGGTATGACCCTGATTCCTCTACTAATCATCAGAAAGAAGAGATCATTCCATAAAACCCCTTAAAACCACCCATCTGTCACATGTGAAATTCAATTTGAGAAATGTAGCAAATTAGCCATTAAAAGAAGCTTATAGTTAGAAATGCGAGCAATAAATCTTACCATAGTAACATGTTGTCCTATTGCCAATGGGGGTAGTGACTCTATTCTTTATAGATATGACATTTTAAGTAGTATTAGGATATTGTTACATGATTGAAACATTTACTTACCCATAAGATGGCAGGCCTAAGGAAACTGCTGAAAGGGTCGTATTGTACTACCTTACTGTGCCGTAGAGATATACATTGGATTATGTGGTTAGAATGATAATCACTGACCTTTTAATATAGCCTAATATTTCTTACCTTCTCAGGTACCCTGTGTTATAGACTTTACCTTCAGAAAACTGTTCGATGCTGTTCACCTAACACACTGGGGGCAATTCATTGAGCCTGGAATTTCATACGCCAACCTTAATAAATATGTCGCACTTTACTTCAATTTTCTTTCTATTAACAGGCAAAAATATCTAAATAAATGTGTCATATCTTTCGTCCGGGCCTTGCACTACAATTGCGGCGCCACGATTGCGGCCACACGCCATCCATTCTCCCCACATCGCCTATAAAATTAAAAAAAATACACACTCACCTAAGCGCCCCTCTTCTTCCAGTCCTAGTCCCCTTATCGCTGCTGCGAGACTCATACAAGGACCTGACGCAGCACTTCAATGTCAACAGTGCTGTGTCGCATACAACGTCCTGCCGCTACCCAGTGTCAGTACATTGTATGAGCCGCGCTGGAGTGATGAGGGGACCAGGAGAGACGAAGAGGTGAGGTTAGAATAATTGTTTTATTTTACTTTTAATTTTAAAAGTTCCATAAAGGGGGCAAGGTAGTGGCCCAGCATGACTGGCCTCAACCTTGCTGCGCCTAATAGAGTGAAGCTCGGAGCGGTCATAGATTTCCACTATTTGAGCCATTTTTCTGGCGTAGATTATAATAATTGCTTTGAGGGCAATGTAAAAGGGCCATAACTTTTGTGCCCTTTTGGGATTTATTTATGCCAGTATTCTATATTATATACTGGCGTAGAACAGTTGATAAATTATCCCCACTATCGTTTTATTCATTGAAGTAAAATCACATGCAAACACCAGTGAGAATATTGACTTGGGAATCAGCTGATGACTATTGACTACCTGTAGGAGCTGAAGTCTGCCCAAAAAAATAAAATAATGATATTTATTGGACGTAGGGACTGTATTCCTACATGACAGGTGAAGCCATTACTGTATATTCTAGTATATAAGATGTCCAATAATTGTTTATTGAATGGGAACAATTTACAGTCTTTAGAGGGAAAATTGATCCTATTTATATATACGGCAGTATCTGATTCTTCCCTGGGGTCATCCCATTGTTTGCTGTATACCGTAGAATAGGAGCTTTGTTTTGGAATCCCTCTTGCTAGAGATGTTCTCCATAGGTAATCTCATCAGTTGTTGTTTCTTACGCAGTGAAGTCAACAATGACTGGGAAGAATTAACCCCTTACTGCTGCAACCAGTTTTGGCCTTTCTGACAGAGCCCCATTTTTCAAACCCCTTAGTGACCCGCTTATTTTAGGCCTTGATGACCAAGCAATTTTTTTTTCTATTTTCCATCCTCGCATTCAAAGAGCTATAACTTTTTTATTTTTCCATCGACATAGCTATATGAGAACTTGTTTTTGCAGGATTAGTTGTATTTTTGAAGGGCATCGTTTTGGGGTACATATTTTTTGCTGAACTTTTATTACCTTTTTTTGGGGGGGGAATAGAAATAAAACAGCAATTCCGCCATTGTTCTATGCGGTTTAAATTTATGCCATTCACCGTGTAGTATAAATAACATGTTACCTTTTTTCCGTGGGACAGTACGATTACGACGAAACCACATATGTATTTGTTTTTTATGTTTTCCCACTTTTGCACAATAAAAGCACTTTTGAACTAAAATTATTTGTTTTTGCATGGTCACATTCCAAGAGCCATAACTTTTTTATTTTTCCATCAATGTAGTGATATGTGGGCTTGTTTTTTGCTGGACGGGACGTAGTTTTTATTGGTACTTTTTTGGGGTACATGGGTTTTATTTATTACTTTTTCGGGGGGCAATAGAAAAAAAATTTGAAATTCCGCCATTGTTTTTTGCGTTTTTTATATATATTTTTTTTTTTTACAGTGTTCACCTTGCGGTTTAAATTACATGTTAACTTTGTTTTGGTCATTAAGATCGCGGCAATACCATATGTGTGTATTTTTATTTCTTTTTTACACTTTTACTAAATAAAACCACTTTTTAATGGGAAATTTTTTATTTTTTTCATCTTTAGTAATAATGTTTATTTAACATGAATTAGTTCTATTTTGCAGTCCCACTAGGGGACTTCACTATGCGATCATTTGATTGCAGATATAATGCTTTGGTATACTTAGTATACCAAACATTATTCCCTGTCAGTGTAAAACCCGCTCCAGCCTGCATGGGACTTAGACTAGGCTGTCGTGAAAAGGCGGCGGCCTAGCCTAAGGCCCCTTAGTGACCGCCGTGAAAAGGTGTATTGGTGGTCACTAACGTGTTAAGTTAGTGGTCAATTTTGGTCGATACATTTTGTGTTTATTTGTGAAAAACACCAACATGTTGTAAATGATCTGCCAGGCACAACTTCTGTGTATACGCCCATACGTAATCAGTCTGCACCTGAGTCTATGTCTCTGAGACTGACTCCATCTTCCACCACTCAGGATGGCAGGCTTAGGAGTGGGAGAGCCTATCGCAGCCTGGCCAGACGGAGCTAGCTCCCGCCCTCTGTCTATTTATACCTGCCTTTCCTGTTCCTCCTTTGCTTGTGATTCTTCTTGTGTGGTTTCCTGGCCCAGCTACAGCTTCTAACTATTTGATCCTGCTCCATACTGACCCTGGCTTACTGACTACTCTCCTGCTCTGCGTTTGGTACCTCGTTCTCTCCTGGTTTGACTCGGCTCGTTCACCACTCTTGTTGCTCACGGTGTTGCCGTGGGCAACTGCCCCTTTTCCCTTAGCTTTGTGTACCCTTGTCTGTTTGTCTCGTGCACTTACTGAGCATAGGGACCGCCGCCCAGTTGTACCCCGTCGCCTAGGGCGGGTCGTTGCAAGTAGGCAGGGACAGAGTGGCGGGTAGATTAGGGCTCACTTGTCCGTTTCCCTACCCCCATCATTACACATGTATAGAATTTCTTTTTAAAAAATAGCGTTTTTTTAAGTTTGATTTTCTCTGCTTGTAAAACAGATAGTAATACCAAACAAAATAGTTAATAATTAACATTTCCCATATATCTACTTTATGTTGGCATCATTTTTTAATTGTCCTTTTTTTTTTTAGGACGTTATAAGACTTAAAAGTTTAGCCGCGTTTCCAAAACCAATTTTTTTAGGCACCACTTCAGTAGGCACCACTTCTATATGTTAGAAACCCCCTCTAAATTTTCACAGTTTAAATACAGCACACCTCAAAGTATTCAAAACAGCATTTAGGAAGTTTTTTTTAACTCTTTAGGTGTTTCGCAGGAGTTAAAACAAAAGGTAGGTGAAATGTAAAATGTAAAATATTTGCAGATATTTAATTTTAAAGTGGTTGTTCACTACTGAACAACTGATAACCTATCCACTGGCCCCCAAAAAAATGACAGCATTTATTTTGTTTGTTCATACTGCCTCCCATGAAAACAGAATAAAAAAAGTGATCAAAGAGTTGAATGTACCCCAAAATAGTGCCAATGAAAACTACAGCTCGCCCCGCAAAAAACAAGCCCCACATAACTCCGTCAACAGAAAATGAAAACTGTTTTGGCTCTCAGAATATGGTGACAAATAAACATGTTTTTTTTTAGTTGTTGTTTTTTTTTCAAGTGTTTTTATTGTGCAAAAGTGGCAAAACATAAAAACGACATAGAAATTTGGTATCACAATAATCGCATTGACCCGCAGAATAAAGTTAACATGTCATTTATTCATATTTTCAGTGAACGCTGTAAAAACTAAACCCAAAAAACAGAAAAATTCCCCCCCCCAAATTTTTTTTAGACGTTTTTTAATATTTCAAATGTACCACAAAAGGGTACAATTAATAAATACAATTAATAAATGCAAAAAACAAGCCCTTTTACAGCTACATCAATGGAAACATTTAAAAGTTACGGCTCCTGCAACGCAATGATGAAAAAAAGAAAATATCAGTGTCCTCAAGGCCTAAAATATATAAAATTGTGTAGCCGTAAAAGTAAGATTAAAGCAGTTCTTATCAAAGGAAATATCACAGTATGACCGAACTCCCAGAGTATGTAACCTAGTATCTAAAATTCTAGGGCACACAAACATTTTCTCTTTGCCTTTTGCTTTTTTGCTTACCAAAATGTTGTCAAAGTTTATTAAAGGAATAGTGGACTTTTTCCTCTTATCTGGCTTTGAATTTCCCCAGCCTTTTTAATGGAGCGGTCAGTTATTCATGTATTCTGTGGTGAACCATAGCCTGAAAAACACCTCTGTGCAACAGGTGCTGCCTTAGGATATTTATTGCAGACACGGGATGCCACAGGGCCCATGCTGGGATATTAATTTATAGATATGCTATGGTGAAGCCATAATACTAATGGACTGCGTGAATGGCATGAAGGTGATTTGCTTAGAGGGTAGCGCAGCTGTGACTGTCATCTCTCAGCTTGTGGGGTCAGGCAAGTCTAAAACAGACGTCTGTACTTTCTCCATGTGTACGTGCCTCTATGTGCCATTTCCTATTAGGCCTCCTTCACCTTGTCTCACAGTGACGTCAACGCCCATCTATCATGCTGGTCTTGTAACTGGTGGCAATGTGGAACTATCTGTCACCCCTTAACCTGCTCTTTTAATGACTGCTAATCTTGCTGTGACACACACAGATATCTCACACACCGCCACTTTCTGGGACAATTACAGTCATCAGTCATCCTGTTCCGCAAACAGTGACACATCGCTTTCTCCGCACCTTTTCCTTCTCCTTCCATGGTGACCTGTATTGCTATCTATCATGCTACTACCCTACCAGTTGTATATGCGTCAAGGCCCTCAGTCTGTGATATATATGGCTATCCGTCACTCTGGTTCTTCAGTGGTGTCACACGCTGCTATTTGTAACCCCGGTTCCGGGAACAGTGACACACACGTCTATCTGTTATTCTGTTTCTATTACACAGCAAATATCTCTAACCTCTGCAATTTATTTATTGTTGTTATTTTTTCTTCTGAGCTGAGCATCTGTCAACTGGCTTCTTACAAAGTAGCAAATGTTGTCACCTGTTCACCCCAATATCATTAACAATACATCACAGTTGTTCTTGGCACAGTCCATGGTTATCCAAAATAAGTACATGCTCATCAGAATAAACTGTCATATGTGTGAACATGAGGAATAACACTATTTCTGGCCATTATATGACTTGTATTATGTATGTTATTGCAGTTTTCCCCTTTGCAGGCTCTATCTCTAATTCTCAGTTTCCTATGAACTAGGGTGGAGCCTACTTGTTATCATGTCTTCTATGTGCTGCACACACAGTAATGGGCAGCGTAGCTGAGAATCCAGCATAACTCTGGCCAGCAGCTGGGCGCCGGTTTTCCCCTCCCCTCTCCATAAACTTCTATGGGCAGCAGTGTAGTGTCTTTTCTCTCTGCTCCCTCCTCCTGTTTCCTCCTTTCCAAACACTTCCATGGGCAGCGTGTCTATGTCTATCTCTCCCTGCTCCCTCCTGCTTGCCCCTCCACTCTCTCTAGACTTTTATTGGCAGGTAGTGAAGAGACACTCCCCCACTTTCTGCAGTCCGTCTGTAACTAGAGACATATTTTGCTTAACGGGGTGGACAGCAGAATACAGGAAGGGAGACACCTAGTGGTAGTTACTTTACACAGAATTTGCATGTATAAAACAAAGTTGATCTATATTCAGTTTACTATAAGATCACCATAAGTTGTTTGAAAAGTTAGTGTCTATTTAAGTCTTTTACCTGAACATCTAGAAGTCCAGCTGAGGAAAGGTGTGATGGAGAATGTACCCAATGTTTTAAAACCGTCAAGGCCCAAGCACAAAAGGGAAGCAGCAGAATAATTTGATTACAAGTGTCTCATCTAAGGGAAGAAAAGACTTACAACTGGTTAGAGGTTTGTCTGTATTTACTATTGTGCTTACATTAATGTCCAACAAACCAGAAGAATCTTGCTTGTCCGAGATTACATCAGTCACAAGAAAATAATTTTCATAGCGATAATTAGTACGGTTAGAAAAAGACATATGTCCATCAAGTTCAACCGAGAGATGTTAGAAAGGTAAGGGATATGGGTAAACTATAGAACTTTGTTCTACCTGTATTGATCCAGAGGAAAACATAAGGCATGAACAAATCTGCCCTAAAAAGGAATAATTTCCATACTGATCCCAAGTGGTGATCAGACTGGACAAGAAATCTATACGTTGATCTAGGCACTTATATATATATTTTCTCTTAGATATTAACTAAGACTTTTATGAAGCCATCTACTGTTCCTGCTGTGACCAGCTCCTTTGGTAGGCTATTCCACATATTCACAGTTCCTATGGTAAAGATGGCTTGTCACCTCTGGTGATTGCATTTCCTAGTCTAGACCTAGGGAGAGCCACCTTGTCTTTTGAGGGGATTTTACATTTAACAACTATTGTAATACTATATATGATCCGCTGTTTAAAATATCTGTCTTATTCAGTAATGCCCAACTGGGGAAACAGGGCCCACATGCGGACCTCAAGTCCCTTACCTTCAGACCCCCATGGTAGGCAAATTTATATGATACAGCTGCCTTCCCTAGGATAATAATCAGCCATGATCGCTCCTGCACAGCTCTGTACCCAACCATAAACAGAAGAGCTACTTTGTATCACCTTTGTTTCTCCAAAAATTGTGTTGTGTGTATGTTTATATATTTATTTATTTCCTTTGCTTATATAGAGCTAACATATTCCGCAGCATAGTACAAAGATTTATGGGCTTTGTGTACCCTCCATGAGCATTTTGCCAAAAACAAGAAAAATTTCTTACGATCTGTTTTGGACAGTTTCTTTTTCTTCTGCTGAATTCAAATCGGTGTTTTTTTTAGCTAAATAAAACATATGGGGTGAAAACAGCGCCTACACGACTGTGTTAAAAAGTTGTATGTGTATGTGGCCTATCCCTTAACCTGACTATACTAGAGGGAAAAGTTCTACCCCTGAGGACACCATCTCGCCGAATTATGTAAGGGGGGGCTTTCTTGAATGTTTTTAACACATCATTAGCTTAGAATTAATTCTGGGATAACAGTCTGCAGACTCTTCCCTCTAGTATAGACCGTATATTAATTCTACTGCTGTCATCAGAGGCTGATCATTACATCTATATGAGTGATAAAGTTCGGGGCTCATAGGATGTTTTTAGAATATAAGCTACGTGCCTTTTAATAAAGGTTATTTTCATTATTCGGAATTATGTGAATAGAATACTTCAATACCTTCTGTTAGTACTGTGGGAAATAGGGTTAGTTGCTTGTAGGAACACTGTGTTTTGTCATAAAATTTACCTGCCACCTACTAGGGCAAATATTTTAGTTTTTCTTTATTTTTTGTTTATTGTGTTAGAGGTTTCCCTTAACCCGGTCGCATTTGAGGCTTCCACAATATGTTGAGCTAACCACCAGTGGTCTATTAGGTTTTCTCTTTACACTGTTGTTTTTTATCTTCATTTAACTGATATTTGTGGAATAGATCATGGAAACTGCATACTGGTGTAGAATTTAACTTTGGAATCCACCCCCCCCCCTACATTAAATAACATCCGCTATACACAATACCTACTGTACAAATCATGAGAACTACTCAACTTATCTTTTTTTTTTTTTTTTTTGGAGTGATAAACCTTTCTGTTTAACATGTAAGAGCAAGAATAAAAAGGATTGTCCTCTTTGGACAATCCCATGGAAAACCAAGCAGTAATCGTTCCATTTCCCTGCAGTGCCACCACGGAAGAAATTAAGCATTACACAGTTTCCATTCTAATCAATGGGTTGTCCGTGTAATATAGGACAAGTCCTCCAGAGCAAGAGACACTTTGTAACTACTCTCCACTCTGGCCAAGAGTTGAGGATCCTGAACAGAGGACCCCCCCCCCCCCCCCATTAACTCAGAATTCCCTAATCGGGTATATGGAAATTTGTTTGCCTAACTGGACAACCCTTTTAACTGTCTAATGCTCTTGCCTTACCTCCATTTCTCAACTACTAGCCAATAACTTTGTCATCACAATTAAGTCATATTTCCAGTCCAGTCAAAACTATCATTCTACTAGTCCTAGCCTGTCGTCGTCCCCGTCACTGATATGAAGTTCATTTCTGAACACTTTGTTGATAGCTCCTTTTCTCTTCCATATCATAATGAAATCTAGAGAATCCGCCGCCTTTGGCCAGTAGGTATCTGGGTCTTGAAATAAATAGATCCCAGTTTAGGGCAGGGCGACCTCTGCACTAATATGCCTAGAAGGAGCTTGAATGATGTGGCCCCCCACAATGATGTTCCTGCATGCTGCATCCATGGATAATTCAGGTTGCATCTATGTATCAGTATACATTGGATAAAAATGCTTTTTAATTCAGTGGAATACAAATCTTGACACATGTCTTGTAAGTGCTGAAACATAATGATCATTTTAAATGCCTTCCGCTTTAAATATATAACAGAATGCAAAATAATGCAGGACTCTTAAGACATATTGTAAACCTTGTTTATTCATATGCCGATAATAGTGCCGTACCAGTTGCTGTGCAACAGTGTTATCAGGACGTACTCGAAAATAAAGGAAACTTTAATGCCTTTCTTTCCGTCTGAAGATAATGAAATACTTCACAATCTATTTTCTCCTTTAACATAATATACGTGCAACCATGTCTTCTTCCTTTGCTTATAGGGTTGTACTGACCTAGCGACAGATAAAATGTCATAGCGTTACATAAATACAGTTATCTACCGTTTTGCACGCTTAGCTATCCGCTGTTAACAATATTTGCTAAATTATATTTTACTTCTAGTCCACTGGCAATAAAAATGAGATACATCAGTGATTTATTGAGAAGCTCTACTGCAAAAAAGGAAAATGAATTAGTAAGTCATGTCAACCAAAATAACAAAGCTGTTTAGCGTATTCATTTATTAAAGGACAGTCTACATAGTCATGATCACTATAACTCTGAGTTAAGCTGGTCAAACACTAAAGATTTTAGATTGCCGAAAAAGACAAATTTTGAATTTGAAGAGTCCTGCAAGAGACCTGCATTCTAAGCAGAAACCACATAGAATGTAGGACACTTCCTGGATTGCTGGACTCTTCAGTGCTCATTTACATACAGCAATAAAAGCACTTGTTATGGTTCTTAAAGGACTAACTTGGGCAACATAGGTATGTTTAAAAAACAATCATCCATCCCTAAACTGCAGTTTTAGATGTTTGGGAGGTGAAAATGTAATGACCGATTACCTTTAAGAATACACTTACCAGTCATCGGTTTTCTGTAAGCCCTAGACCGCACCAGTGAACCACCGCCTCCGTCCTGGAGAGGAAACAAGAAACTCTGAGATTGCTTTAAAAAGGGGGGGAACAACCCTATCCTCCTCAGTCTGTAGTAAAGTTCATAAACCCAAAAGAGGGCAGTTACGGTTTAAATATGTATATTATATTAACTCGAAAGGGTGGGAATATAGGTAGTGTGGTCATGGGCCCACGGAATTATTTTAATTTTTTTTTACTTTATGCCCATGACAGCACCAGTGAGAGAGAAAACTAGATAAATCTAGGGTGGGATATCTGCCTGAAGGAGTTTCCTACTGAAAGCTGACTGGTCATTAGACTAAAGATCAAACCTGTAGTGCCTAAGGAAGGTATTTCTGCCAAGGATGTGCTGCAGATGAACTGAAAATGTGCAGCAGATTTGCATGCGAATAGCCCCATCTTTATTTATTGGGGTTAATGCTCGGCTTTTTCATGCAGAATCAGTGGCAATAAGTAGAAAGCTACTTATTTCTGTGTCAGATTTTTTTTACCCCACGGTGCGTACAAATCCATGCATAAATTCTCCATAGTGTGTAAACGCCAATCGCAATAATGGGATGCGGATGGTCATCAGATTTGACGTGGAATCCGTGCCGAAATTCATGTCAAATCCATCACATGCGAACGGAGCCTTAGAGCCCTGAAACACAAACCACTGAGAGGATTTTCTCCACTCCCTCGTGACTTCCAGATACTTAACATGGGACCTCCAAACATCCAATATATGGAATGTCTACTCCTTACTAATTTTAGGGTGCCGGCACAAAGAGGGCAAGGCAATTTCCTGGGGGCAATGAACATGCAATATAACTTTAGGAAGAAAGGCTAGGTCTAGTCAAATTCTAACCTTGTCTTTCAAGAGTATAGGGAGGAACCAACTGACAGAGCAGTAATCTCCTTCACCCTCCTAGCAGATGTAATCGACACTTAAAAAAAAAGCTGTCTTGTAAAATAACACCTTAAAGAGGCTCTGTCACCAGATTTTGCAACCCCTATCTGCTATTGCAGCAGATCGGCGCTGCAATGTAGATTACAGTAACGTTTTTATTTTTAAAAAACGAGCATTTTTGGCCAAGTTATGACCATTTTTGTATTTATGCAAATGAGGCTTGCAAAAGTACAACTGGGCGTGTTGAAAAGTAAAAGTACAACTGGGAGTGTATTATGTGTGTTAGGTAAGACTAAACGTGGACACCACAACACTACTCAGTTCTTTTCAAATCAACGGTTTACTGAAAATCACAATTTCAAACAGGCCAAATAACAACAATACAGTATTCAAATCAAGTCTCTCAGTAGCTGAGGCACTCGCCCTCGTGGGAGTCCCACCCGCTCTTGGGTGGCTGCGCCTGGCGCTCACTGACTCGGCCCGGCGGGTCTCAAGAAGGAAATGGGCCGTCTCCGCGGATCACTGTGGTGCTACCACTCACACTGCGGAATCCCCAAAGGTGGAAGCTATGCCCCTCGCCCTTTGGCTACGGCGTGAGTCCGGCGGATATATTACCGCGTGCGCCTCCGCGGGTCAGAGCGAGAGCTACTCACTACCACGCGGCATACCACCCTTACCTCTGATTTCTGCTCCTCTGTTGATGAAGATGACGTCTTTTCCCTTGTGTCTCCTGACATTGCTGAGCTGTAGTGAATGTCCAGCTAGTCCTCCTCCAGGAACGTTGAGCCAAGGATACTTCTCCTACAAATGGCGGCAGCCTGGTCACTGTGCTCCCTCTCTGTCACACCAGTCTTCTTTTCTTTCTCCCCCCCGAGTCACATGGCTCTCACTGACTTCCACTTCCTGTCACCCAGCTTTGTCTCCTCAGTCACTCGTCCTGCAGTGACACCTTGTGGCTGCTAATAATATGACAGGCATACACAGGATAACACAGAAGAAAAATACCACTAAACATGAAAGATGCACAGGGAAGACAGTTCACTTTAGAAGGGCAGTATCACCCCCTTACACTTCCCCCGGCTTTTTCGAGTGCAGTCCCTTGCACTCACAGAGGCTAACCAGGCATTCATTTCTGTAGCGGTTACAGTTCCCCATCCTTGTAGAGCGGTGTTCTCCTTTTTGTCGACCTCTTGGAATCCCACTGCATCCAGTTCTGTTACTGTCGACAGGTCCCGCTGATCTTTAGGCTGGTCAGTTGAACAGACGAAAGGCTGTTGAAACGGTGGTTCTTTAGTAATCAATCCTGGTCTTGACTTGTTGGCTGCTACCAACTTAGGACGTTGCAAGACTGCTGGTGTGAATTCCGCCGCTGCAGGGGAAAGGAGGGATGGCTGGTCACGAGACGTTTGGCTTGACACTTGACCTATGGCCGGGTCTCTCGATTCTTCTAAACTCTCTGACCTGAGCTGGTTGAAAGGGCCGACGGGGTCGCCGCCGGTCAGGGGCAAATCTGCTTCCCTTAACTGGAACACCACTGGGGCCTGTTACATTGGCAGCTTCAGTGCCCTTTCTTCCTCTCACTACATCAAATTCTACCATCTCTCCTTCTCCAATGCTGCGCAAAGACTTCCGGGGGTTGCTCCTCTTTATAGCAGACCAGTGGACAAACACATCGCCTTTATGGTCACTTCGGCGAATAAAACCGTAGCCCTTTCGGACGTGAAACCATTTCACCGTCCCTTTTACTTGACTAGCAATAAACTTTCCTTCCACTTGGCTAAGATTCCACACCTTGTGCTGTACTGCTGTTATTCCTGTGCAGCACCCAATAGCTCTCTGTGTGGATGATAGAGGGCCTCTACAAGGAACTTCCGCCACCCGGCCCTCAGCAGCGGGTCCTTCTAGTTTAAAGGTGGTCGTTGCATCCTGGGGGCCTGACAGTCTCTTGCCAGATGTCCTGGTCGGCCACATTCCCAACACCGGCGAATTTCGGCCGGATCAAATCTTCTCTGCCGAGGACGGTCCTCCCGGGTAGAACTTGCCGACTTCAGCTGGTTGATCTCTTCTCTCATCTCCCTCATGGACTCCCTCACATCCCTGGCAAAGTCTCGGAGGAAAGCACTCTCTGGTGTGGGGTCCATTTTCGGAGGCGGTCCCCTTTCGGTAGAGTTGTGTACACTAACGTGAGCACCATCCTCTCCCTCGCGCTGCCACTCTATGGCCTCTCGAACTAGGTCCACTAAGGCGGTATGCGGCTCCGTCCGTATATAGTCTCTGAGGCTCCTTCTTAGCACTCTATTCTTCAACCCAGACACGTATTGGTCCCGCAGCACCCTCTCCGGGTCGGGGACAGCCGCGCACCCCTCTTGATCTTTCTTGCTAAGTCGGTTCCACAATCGTTGGAGTGCGACCGAGTACTGTTGGACGGATTCATCTTCCCGTTGACTACAGGTATAGAACTTTTTCCGTAAATCGGTAACTGAGGTAGTGTCTCCGTATAGGGTTTCGAGCCTGGCGATGATGTCTTCCAGGGTCGCTCTTTGACTGACTGGGAGGACTACTACTGCTGCACGAGCATCTCCTTCTAGCAGGCTCAACGCGAGATCCGCTTGGTGTGGGGGAGGTACTTGGTAGTCGGGCCGCTGCTCGTAGCCTCTCGGCCCAATCCATCAGCGTCACACTCTTTCCGTCATATTTGGGCACATTTAACATGGCTGCCCCCATAGGGAACAGAATTGGGGGTGGGGCTGGGGCACTGATGGCAGGCTCCGCTGAAGTTCCTGGTTGGCTCATCCTGTTCGTGACGCCACGTGTTAGGTAAGACTAAACGTGGACACCACAACACTACTCAGTTCTTTTCAAATCAACGGTTTACTGAAAATCACAATTTCAAACAGGCCAAATAACAACAATACAGTATTCAAATCAAGTCTCTCAGTAGCTGAGGCACTCGCCCTCGTGGGAGTCTCACCCGCTCTTGGGTGGATGCGCCTGGCGCTCACTGACCCGGCCCGGCGGGTCTCAAGAAGGAAATGGGCCATCTCCGCGGATCACTGTGGTGCTACCACTCACACTGCGGAATCCCCAAAGGTGGAAGCTATGCCCCTCGCCCTTTGGCTACGGCGTGAGTCCGGCGGATATATTACCGCGTGCGCCTCCGCGGGTCAGAGCGAGAGCTACTCACTACCACGCGGCATACCACCCTTACCTCTGATTTCTGCTCCTCTGTTGATGAAGATGACGTATTTTCCCTTGTGTCTCCTGACACTGCTGAGCTGTAGTGAATGTCCAGCTAGTCCTCCTCCAGGAACGTTGAGCCAAGGATACTTCTCCTACAAATGGCGGCAGCCTGGTCACTGTGCTCCCTCTCTGTCACACCAGTCTTCATTTCTTTCTCCCCCCCGAGTCACATGGCTCTCACTGACTTCCACTTCCTGTCACCCAGCTCTGTCTCCTCAGTCACTCGTCCTGCAGTGACACCTTGTGGCTGCTAATAATATGACAGGCATACACAGGATAACACAGAAGAAAAATACCACTAAACATGAAAGATGCACAGGGAAGACAGTTCACTTTAGAAGGGCAGTATCACCCCCTTACACTTGCGTACATCGGGGCGTTTTTACTACTTTTACTAGCTGGGCGTTCTGACGAGAAGTATCATCCACTTCTCTTCAGAACGCCCAGCTTCTGGCAGATCACGCTGTGACGTCACTTCCCCAGGTCCTGCATCGTGTCAGACGAGCGAGGACACATCGGCACCAGAGGCTACAGATGATTCTGCAGCAGCATCGGCGTTTGCAGGTAAGTAGCTACATCGACTTACCTGCAAACGCCGATGCTGCTGCAGAATCAACTGTAGCCTCTGGTGCCGATGTGTCCTCGCTCGTCCGACACGGTGCAGGACCTGGGGAAGTGACGTCACAGCGTGATCTGTTATGCAGAAGTCGCTATCTCAGCTGTTGTACTATACAATAATTCTATGTAGTCCCAGCCTATTGGGAGTATATTTTGCTATCTCTGTGTGGAATCTCCTTGTCCCATTCATGAAAGTATGAAAGGTATATGTACAGAACCTTGCTCTCTGTTTACTTACATCTCGTCTATAAGTCTTCTCTTTATACATAAACCGTAGTCTTCTACTTCTGCCATCATCATTTTAACGTCATTTATATATTGTAAGGGGCCGCCCACCGGAACGCTGTCTCCTGGGGTAAGACAGGCACTTTTGGCACAGTAAGAACAGGCTTCAGTCCAGTCACAGTGTGGTACTACTGGCCTCAGACAGTTTTATTAGGTAAAAAAGCCGTAGCAGAAAACAAATGAATAAATAAAGTAAATCCTAGGCCGTCTGGCCACTAACTAAACATGCAGTTCCGAACTACAAAGAGTTGAGCCTAGAGCTCCAACTCCCAAACACAACACCACAGTTATTTTACTCACATCCAGCTTTCCCAGGAGCCGAGAGAGAGACTGTGAACTCTGCCTCTGTTTAAAGCACACTTCAGCTGTGCAGGTAAGTAGCCACAATGCAATACCTGAAGTGGCTAGTGGAATAGGAACCCTCCCAACTCTCCCTATTCCAACAACCAGGCCCTTTTACACAGGTTTTCCAGAAAACCCTTGAGCAAGGAAAACACATTTTCCTTCTAGCTCAATTCCCTGGCTGTTTTAAAATGTATTTGACAGGAACCTGGGTGAGATGTCCACTCCGTCCACTACTTTTCCCCTGGTCCTCTCACAATATTTATATATTTTTTTAGATCCCCTTTATCGTAATTTTGTTAGCCTTACTGGAACTATAATTGGGACACCCATCTCAAATTAATAAAGGGACTGTTTGATTTTGTGCCCCTTACCCAGTGCTACATGTCAGATATTCAGGTGTACTGTCTTAGTATTTGCATAATTTGGTGATTTCACTTTATACCCCAGGGCTGCCTCGGAATAGAAAATGCACCTGCTTTGAAAATTACTCCGAGCTCATCCATGACTAAACGGCAGGCTCGGGAGGCCGAATCTAGGTATTAACGAGAGAGGGAAATGGTAATTTAGAGAGGGTTGATGAGATTTAGCCATGGTATTTAACACTTTCACGATCCAAAGGGATATCTATTATATGAACTGTGGCCTCACTTAAAAGAAAAGGCATGTATATTAATGTACCGTAATGTCTGGGGCACCGGTATCTGATAGTCTTGCTAGCCACTTAGCATTTATAATACTTGGCAACCAAGATGCCTTTCTGCTTGTCACATGTGGTGTACCCACTCCAACATCTTTGAAAATGTCATTGGAGTCATTATAAAGCACATTTCTTATATTGCTGTACTAAATGTCACAGGTTATACTGCAAACAGAAGCTGAATCATCTAATAGCGAGCAAAAGAGCTTAGACAAAGCAAGTGTTTGTGCTTATTGGATAAATGAGGTTTCTTCTGCTCTACCTGTTTAATATTTAAAAGGATGATTTAACGAGATACTACCTCTTGTACTTGAACATTTGATCAGAAAACGTAAAAAATTAGATGATGTACAGTCTGGATGAAAAATTGCGTGAAGATTGAATTAGATAAATTTCATGTCATGAGAAGAAGCAGAATCTTATTATTGGAGAGTACGCACAATGGCGGATCATCATAGGGCGTTTTTGGCGGCCGCCCAAGGCTCCCGGGGGGCCCATGGCCATCCAAAGTACAGTGTAGTTCTATGAGCAGCAGCAAGACTCCAGAGAGAAGACTGAGGTGAGCTGCTAAGTATAAGGGGATGGATTTGTTTAAGGGGTCTGTATTTATGGGTCTGTGTGGGGACTGTATTGAGGGGTCTGGTTTGGGGACTGTATTTACGGTGTCTGGTCTGTATTTAGGAGATTTTGTGTCTGTATTAGTTTAAGGGGTCTGGGGTCTGTATTTAGGGGGTCTGTATTAGTTTGACGTCTGGGGTCTGTATTAGTTTATGGGGTCTATTTAGGGGACCTGTTATAGGATCTGTATTAGTTTAGGGGTCTTTATTTAGGGGTCTGGTCTGGGGTCTGTATTTAGGGGGTCTGTATTTAGGGGTCTGTATCTGTATTAGTTTATGGGGTCTGTATTTAGGGGGCCTGGTCTAGTGTCTGTATTAATTTAGGGGTCTTTAATTAGGGATCTGTATTAGTTTAGGTGGTCTGGTCTGGGGTCTGAATTAAGGGAGTCAGGTTTGGGGTCATTATTTATTGTAGAGGGTCGGATCTAGGGTCTGTATTTAGGGGTCCTGTATGAGGTCTGTATTTATTTAGGATGCTTGTTCTGGGGTCTGTATTTGTTTAGGCGGTCTGGTCTGGGTACTGCAATAATTAAGCAGGTCTGGGGTCTGTATGTATTCTATGATCTAGTCTGGGGTCCAAAGTTATTAGTTTATGAGTAAAAGGGGGTGTCCAGGCACATCGATAGGTCATCAGTATAAAAAATGGACTGTGCCCGGAAAACCCCTTTAATGTATGGTTCTGGGGGCCTTGGTGTCTAAATTTGTGTGTTTATATAGAGGATGGAAATGGCTGCAGAAGTGTTGGGCAAAGATGTCTCATCAGGAGAAGCCACCATAACGGTCTGCGTCAGATGGAGAAGAAAAGAAAATATCTCCCATCAGAGAAGACATCACCTGTGAGACACTGGATCTATATGGGATCTGTCCCCTCTCCTGACATGTGTGTTGTAGGAAATTCTTGTATTCTATATATCTTTGTGTACCCAGGACTAATAGACAAATGTGTGTTACCATTCCCATTGTCAAGAGGAAGTGTGATACTGTCAGCGATGGTTGGAGACAGTCACTATGTAGGGACACAGCCCTTTGACAAGGGGAACCGTAACACCCATTTGTCAATGCTCGCACAAAAAGATAGTGTTCACTATAGACACGGCAGAGCGGCGTTTGGAAAGGGGGCACAAGTTTGGGGAACGTTTCAGTCCTGCTATGGGACCTTTTTCAAGTCTTCTATATTTATCTATATCCCTTGGATCGGGATTATTTGCCTGCACCAGTTACCATTTTGGATTTGAATATTGAGTGCTGCTTATTTCTGTTTGTATGTGTGTGTATGTGTGTATATATATATCTATATCTATATATATATATATATATATATATATATATATATATATGTGTTCACACTGACATAATGGTCAACTTTATCGAGCATAAAATTGTAGTCTTCTGCGCTGTTCTGCTCCGCATAAAAATGTTAAACTCGATGGACCAATGGGATAGATTATATCCAGCAGGTAAGGCGTCTATCATGGATCCTGTAAAAACACAACCCGTAATGCCAGAGTGAACAGTTCTTGAAATGTATGTCCACTCGTGATGCATTGCCCCGTATTTAGGCAGATTGCTGTTATGGACTCTAGAAGAACTGGGTGACTATATTGTCACTTGACTTTTCAAGGGTTTCTTCACACAGGGCAATTCCTCCACCTTAATACAGCAGAATAGAACACACAGGCTTTTTTCTGTAGTGTGTAAATGGGGCTTTGGAAACCACTTGCATTGACTGTAGGTTGTTGCATATTTTCAGTGCAAAATCCTTGCAACTGCTCCATTTGAACATATCCTAATGCCTCCACCTATGTGGCTATTAATACCTTGGCTATGGGTAGCAGTTGTTCATTAACGGAGTGAGCCCGCTCCATACGATGCCGGTGTCAGCTGTATGTTACAGCCGACACTTCAGAGTAATGAGCGGCATCACGCTCGAGTGCGATCCCGCTCGTTTAACTCGTTAAATGCTGCGGTCAATAGCGACCGCAGCATTTAAATAGTTAGAAAGAGGGGGGCGACCCCCTCTAACAGCTAATCGCGCCCCCGGCAATGCAATCGCGGGGGGGGGGGGGTGATGGTTGCTATGGCTGCCTGGGGGCTTAATGCCATCCGCCATCTTTGTTCACCTATTAATTAATATTAATTAATGTTTGCCTGTCAGAATCACGATATACTGCAATAAATTAGTATTGCAGTATATCGTGCAAGCGCTGGTAGAAGTCCCCTAGGGGGACTAATAAAATAAGTAAAAATTAGTAAAATAAAAAAAAATTTGTGTCAAAAAAAAAATAAAATATATATATATATATATATATATATATATATATACATATTGAAAGTTCAAAAAAGAAAACCTTTTCCCATTTTCCCCCTAGAGCAGGGGTCTCAAACTCGGCCGGGTAAGTGGGCCGCATATAGAAAAAATGGGAAGTTGACGGGCCGCATTACTTTCAAATTTGATACAATACAAAATTATTGTTAATCAATTAGTTATTTGAACTACTATAACACTATATTACTATCATAATAATACTACATTACTATAATAATAGCGCTAGGTTTAAAATTTGAGATATTTCTCCACGTGCTTATTTCAACAATCCAGCTTTCCAGTTTAAGTGTCGCCAAATGCAATCCGGCGGCTCAGTTAGCACACATGTCAAGATTGGGCAGCCCCTTTTTAGATAGTGCCGCAGTGCCCTCTGTGGATGCTGCCGCAGTGCCCTCTGTGGATAATGCAACACACCCCTAGATAAGGCCACAGTGCCCTCTGTAGATAAGGCCACAGTGCCCTCTGTGGATAATGCAACACACCCCTAGATAAGGCCACAGTGCCCTCTGTAGATAAGGCCACAGTGCCCTCTGTAGATAAGGCCACAGTGCCCTCTGTAGATAATGCAACACACCCCTAGATAATGCCAGTGTCCTCTTCAGATACTGTCACACACCCACTTGTAGATAACGCCACAGTGCCCTCTGTAGAGACTGCCACAGTGCCCTCATATATGGGCAGCGATGTCAGGGAATTCCACAGAGTCCCGGAGCAGAGCCTGTACTAGCGCTCTGCCCGGGACTCCGGCTCTGGGGAAGCCCCAGACATCGCTGTTCATATGTGGACAGCGATGTCAGGGAATTCCAGAGTCTCGGAGCAGAGCCGATACTAGCGACTCTGTGTCCCGCTGGCCGCAGATGACAGCCCCAAGGGCCGCATGCGGCCCGCGGGCCGCGTGCTTGAGACCCCTGCCCTAGAGCATAGTAAGAAAATAAAATAAATAAACATAATTGGTGTCGCCGCGTCCGTCAAAGTCAATATTACGATAATATATATAATTATTTAACCCGCACGGTATACGCCGTAAAAAATAATAATTTGTAAACGCCAGAATCTCTCACAGTGATCAAACCATCGCATGTACACCAAAATGGTATTATTAAAAACTACAGCTTATCCCGCAAAAAATAAGCCCTCATACCACTTAATCGACGGAAAAATAAAAAAGTTATGGCTCTCGGAATTTGGTGACACAAAATAAATTATCTTTTTTACATTTAGGTTTTTACTTGTAAAAGTAGTAAAATATAGAAAAATCTATATATATTTGGTATCGCCGTAATCGTATTGACCCACAGAATAAAGTTAACATGTTGTTTTAATTGCACAGTGAATTCCGTAAAAACAGCACGCAAAAAACCTTGGAGGAATCGCAGTTTTTTTCATTTTCTACCCCACAAATAACTTTTTTCACATTTCCTAGTACATTATATGGCAAAATAAATGGGGCTACGAAAAACTACAACTCGTCCCGCAAAAATTAAGCCCTCATAGTACTATATAGACGGAAAAATAAAGACGCTATGGCTTTTGGAAGGTGGTGAGGAAAAAACGAAAATAAAAATCTGCGGCGGGAAGGGGTTAATGGCAACTATGGTGGATAAGCAATTATCTGCTAGCCTTACGAGAGGAATAAAAAGGTTTCCTAATTGAATAAAAGACAACTAAATCCCTTCAAAATAGGAAGAAACAACCTGGTAACCAGATTTCATATTTTATCACTTTAGCATTTCTTTTAAGCCTCACTTAACCCAAAACCTAATAATTCACCTTAGTTAACCCAAATTTACCATTCTCCTCCAGATCATACTGGCAGGGGTCTAGGTATGGCAGCTGTAGATGGAACAGGATAAGTAGCTTTAGGCTAGGTTCACACCACTTTTTTTATGTACAGTTACGTCATAGCCGGTAATGGGAGGTAAGATGGGGACTCACGAGCTGAGACTGTTCCATGCGCGCCGGGTGTTTGCTGTATATTACGGCTGACACCTCGCACTAATGGCCAGGATTGGATATAATTTAATTTAAAAAAACAGTGCCTTTCAATAGGATGCAAAATGTGGTGTGAAACTCCCCTAACAGAGTAAAACAAAATATCTTCTTTTCTCCTTAAAACTGAAGAATTGCTATTTTATTATTTAGTAGAAGAATTCCACTGGTGCCCACTTGTTCCCTCCCATGTGTCCTGCTGATTAAACGGCAATCGGGACCCAATAGAAGAGTATCCCAGATCTCCGCATCCTGCACCATAAGTCTGTATAAGCGGGGTATTAACGTTGACTGCATTTAAAGAATAATTTTCAGGTTCGGGGTGGAGTTAGACTTTAAAGGTGCTGATTAGAACTAGAAAAACATGACTGCTGCCTTCCAAAAACAGTGCCACATCTGGAGACAGGTTTTGTGTGGTATTGCAGCTCAGCCCCATTCACTTCAATTGAGATTGGCTGCAATACATGACACAACCCATTGTTAGGTGGAGGGTCAAAGCTTTCAAAAATAATGATGGAAAAGGGAATGGGGAGGAAACCTCCAGCTCACCAGTCAAAACACTCCAGTGTTTGTAATCGCCCGGATCGACCGCGACGGCACACGGCAGCAATAGAAGAAAAAACCAGAGGAGATCCAGCGATGAAGATGTAAATAGGAAAAACTAGGTTTCCATTTTATTTAAATACAAGAGCAATGCTTGAAAAACACCAGGAGGAAAGAACGAGGTGGTGATATGCGGCAATAGATAGCCTACGCGTTTCAGGCACTGGCTGTGCCCTTAATCATGGCTAAGTCGACTTAGCCATGATTAAGGGCACAGCCAGTGCCTGAAACGCGTAGGCTATCTATTGCCGCATATCACCACCTCGTTCTTTCCTCCTGGTGTTTTTCAAGCATTGCTCTTGTATTTAAATAAAATGGAAACCTAGTTTTTCCTATTTACATCTTCATCGCTGGATCTCCTCTGGTTTTTTTTTCAAAAATAATATCGGTTAAGCGCTCTTTCTGCCACCACACATTGGAAATGAGGTTGATATTTATGGTAGCCAGTAATAACGAATTAGAAGAAGAAAATCAAAGGACGACACAGAACCATTATGACTTCAGGAACCTCTTGTGGACAATCTGTGATGTTCTGCCCTGCACTAATCTAATACAAGTGATTGGTTCATAGGGAAATAAAATGATACATTCAAGGTCACATCCCGATGACAGTGGAATTTGTCGAATTGGATCCACTCAAAGTCTAAAATTGTCAGTTACAACGACTTCCAGTAACCCCAATGTAAATTCTTCTGCCATTTCCTAGGAGATTGATGGAGCACAGGCCACTTACCTGAAATGGTCATATTTCATATATCCTCTAGAATATCAATCATTGTCTCTTCTAGTTGAAATGGGAAATGCCTGATGTGTATTCCACCGTTATTTCGATTGCATCTCTATCATTGCAGCCTACAGTAAAGGTGTTTCTGTTCCATGTGTTGTCTATGGCCGTCAAGCATAATTACAATTCAGCAGGAAGTATTTACATTACCAATATTCTTCTTTCATTTATATCGTTCCATAATTTTGTTTTAACTACTAAGAGGTCGTGAGTCGTTTGGATGAAATGCAAATAAAATAGAGAGAATGATGTTTATTATAGCAATTGGCTGCAAAGTATCATCTATGTAAGATCATTATATAAATCGCTTTTCTTATACAACATAAAAAAGAAATGAGCTTTCTATTTCAAGACCTGCAGGCTAGCAAAATAGATGCCCCAGTAACCTCATGTAAGCGCAATTGCTAATCAATCTCATGGGATTACATATGTGCGTATAAAAACTATGCCGAGAGAATAACCCATAGATTACATAACGGTAATAAAACACAATTTGGATCCCAGTATAGTTTCCCTTGAAGTCATACTCAGATTGGGGGAAAAAAATGTCTAGTAATATTCTTATTATGTCTCTCATGAAGTGAATGGGCCATTTATACTATCCGGCGTTATTCTGGAACATATTCCTCGTTTCTCAGCAGTGCCAGTTTGCATTTTATGGATTAACGCGGCTCGGAAAGCCTGCTGTTGGGCTTTAGCTGGTGTAATATAGAGCCCTTATAACAAGCATATTTAACCGTGGCCTCAGTATCCGTGTCGAGTTTGCAGAATCCCTTTATATCAGTGAAGCTGTTAGTCTTTTACGGCGATAATGAAATTCCAAGAGTGGAACCCTCTTTAATTTTCAGCCTGCCACTTTGCGGGTGCTGCGATCAGAACACTGTAACTGTGCATTATAGTTTAATTAAACTTCACACACACACGGGCAGCAGTGGAACAGATATGAGGCAGACAAGGAATGGGGGGGGGGGGGCAGGGACGGAGATGCTTTATACAGCGCTTTACAGCTTTGTTATCTCTCTGCAACTACAAACAAGATGTAGTTGTTTATAAGATTAGGTATTTCATGGAGACTGTGCGCATAAGACTAGAGTACCATAGATATCTATTTCTGCAGTTGTATAGTAATACAATGGGCTGCACTCCTATGGTGATATATTGGTGCTGTCGGGGTCCGGGTTGGATTCCCAACAATACTAGTAATGAAGAAACCCCAGCACTCAAAAAGGATAACAAGCATGGATATATTTTAGATTTTTCAAAATGCGTTCTTTTATTCATACATTGATACATGTAGTTCGAATATATTAAATAATTTTTTGCAACTAAAAGTCACTAAAAAGATTTCAATATATTGATAATACATGAATTAATGTATGAATAAAAGAATGCATTTTGAAAAATCGAAATATATATATATATGCTTGTTATCCTTTTTGAGTGCTGGGGTTTCTTCATTACTATTTCTGCAGTTGTAACAGAGCTGAAAAGTATTGGGACCCCCCCCCCCTCTTAATTACTGAATTCAGGTGTTTCATTCAGTGCCATTGCCACAGGTGTAGAAAATCTTTACAAAAATTTTGTGAAAGAATAGGTCGTTCTAAAGAGATCACTGAATTCCAGCGTGGTACTGTAATAGGATGCCACCGTTGCAACAAGTCAGCTCGTGAGCGGGGTCACATATTGCATAACAGTCGCCAATGCTGTGCTGACTCAATAACTGCAGAGCTCCAAACATCCTCTGGCATTAACAAAAGCACAAAAACCATGTGACAGGAGCTTTATGACATGGGTTTCCATGGCCGAGCAGCTGCATGCCAGTCTAACATCACCAAGCACAATGCCAAGCGTCAGATGGAGTGGTCTAAAGCACGGCGCCACTGGACTCCGGAGAAGTGGAAACGTGTTCTGTGGAGTGATGAATCACACTTCTCAATCTGGCGGTCTGATGGACGCGTCTGGTGAATGCCAGGGGAACGTTACCTGCCTGGCTGCATTGTGCCAACTGTAAAGGTTGGTGGAAGAGGGATAATATTATGGGGTTGTTTTTCAGGGGTTGGCCTAGGCCCCTTAGTTCCAGTGAAGGGAAATATTAATGCTTCATTGTAGCTTCCAACTTTGTGGGAACCGTTTGGTGTTCGGCCCTTTTCTGTTGCAGCATGACTGCGCCCCAGTGCACAAAGCAAGCTCCATAAAGACATAGTTGGATGAGTTTGGTGTAGAAGAACTTGACTGGCTGCACAGAGTCGTGACCTCAACCCCGCTGAACACCTTTGGGATGAATTAGAATGGCGATTGTGAGCCAGGCCGTCTCGTCCAACATCTGTGTCTGACCTCACAAATGCTCTTCTGGATGAATGGGCAAAAATTCCCACAGACACACTCTAAAATCTTGTAGAAAGCCTTCCCAACAGAGTGGAAGCTGTTTTAGCTGCAAGTTATGGACAAACTTCATATTAATACCTATGGATTTAGAATGGGATGTCAAAAAAGCTTCTGTAGGTTTCCCAATAATTTTGTCCATATAGTGTGTGTGTAAAGGTATGATGCGTAGTGGTGGTTAATTTTAATGCCCATACCTGTTACGTTGAGTAAATTGCGTACTCGCTCCATTTAGTTGTCCTTCATTTAAATATCGAACTCTCTTGTGGTTCTTTCAAAAGACAGAAAAATAATAGGTGCCATTAGCAAGATTGGTAAGAAATAAATTGCCAACACCTTCCTCTCGCTGCGCGTTCTGGGACTTTTTAAGCTGAAGGAAGAATGCTTTCCTCCCTGTGTTTTTTTCTGGAGGGGTGGGGAGATTTGCTAGATCAAAGCCCAAGGATATTGCCATGTTGTAAAGTGACAAAATCACTCTCAATTTCCACAGGGAAGTGGCTGTTGTAATGATAAGTAATGCTTTTAATATCTGGAGAGCAGGCCGCGTGTTGATAAGTGCTTTCATGGCATATTTCACCAGCTTTCAGATGCCATTAGCCCATAGTAATATCAGTGTGGGTCTGTATGTATGTATGCTTATCTGTATGAGGGAAAATGTTTTGTGTACATCCCTTTGTATTGCTGTTTATGTGCCTGTGTATATGTACTTATATGTGCCTGTGTATTATGTGTATATATACTTATATGTGCCTGTGTATTATGTGTATATATACTTATATGTGCCTGTGTATTATGTGTATATATACTTATATGTGCCTGTGTATACTGTATGTACTTGTGAGTTTTACCATAGTCCTGGGTTTTCTTTTGCCCTAATGCCTTTAGTGAATTTATTCATTACTGTTTTCATATAGAATTAAAAACTATATAATGTAACAGATTTGTCACACCAGATGCAAGTGGTATTGGATATTGGTAAATGGCTAAATGGGGTTTAAAGGCCCTTTTACACTGGCCAATTATCGGGCAATCGATGATTGCCCTGTGAAAACGGTTTTAAATGCCGAAACTATTATCGTTGTCGGCAGCACATCTCCTGTGTAAACGGGGAGATGTGTTGCCGACATGATAAAAATGTTTGGGGACGAGTGATCAGAGTAAGGAGTGCTTATCCCCATACTAGCTTCTTAAAGGAGCTAGTATGAGAGGAAAGGAGCAAACAAGCGGCGATCAACAAGCTGTCTCGTTGATTGGCGCTCGTTTACACGGCCCTCGTCGGGCTGTATGATATCATCTTGACTCTGTTTCGATGAAAACACTGTTTTCATTCATTTTGTGCAATGATTGAGCATGTATGGTAGATGTGAAAATCAGTGAGTTGTAAAAGTGTGTCTATTCAAGTTCTAGAAATCTATGCATCTGAGATAAGAAGAGATCTCACAATTTACCAAGTACCAGGATTCCTTTGTTCATGGTATTTTTGGGAGTCCCAGTCCAGAGGCCCCCGGAAGCGTGATCTATATAATGACTCGTCCGTGAGTTATAAAAGCAGAGAACATTTCACCGAACATCTAGAATTATTTCATCTCTATTCGTAGCTGTAGCCAGTTAGTGTCTATGAGAAATCCATAGGATTCTTTATAGGAAACTAGGTTTTAATAGCTTTGACCTGGGTGCACTCAATTATGCAGAAACATGCCATTAAAGACTTGACTAGCACTTTTATACAACATTTCTGCAATTAGGAAATGCAAATTAACACTGGTAAGGAATACTCAATGAAAGAAATGAAGGTATTAATGAGCGTCCAGCATTATTCTTTTGTTAAATGATTACTGTAGGTGATGTATTATATAAATGCTACTGGGGCTCCAACGTTTTAAAAAATTGTCCCATCAGGACAAGTTCCACCTTTGTCCATATTCCCTGTTAAGGCGTTAGGACGTCACATAAGGGTTACCCTGCTTGGAACCAGGTTACCTCTATGAGCCAAAGTGGAGAGATACTAACCAAAGGTGGCTCTCGCTTTGGTGGACTCGGGTCATCCACATAATACATTCTTCTCAAATGCCACCTGTGATATTACATCTCCGCAAATCTTCTGCCGATTTTTCCTGAGGTTCCGGGAGACAGTTCTGCGATGGCTCTCATATTAAAGCAGTTTTCTGTCCTACAGCCCATCAGCAGACACCTACTTTAATAGCAACCTATTTTGTGGAACCATTAAACCACAAAACATTGAAATCAAATAACTACTAGGTAGTGGGGCTTTTCCCTAGATAATATTTATCTTTCCCCATTCACCCCCATGTGGAAGAATTGGAGTGAAAACATTTAAATGTGCCCAAAAAGGGCACCTATAGTGTTTGTCACTTTCCAGGTCCAGTACCCAGGGGTTCCTGCACTATAACGGCAGTGCCTTACATATTGCTTGGTCTCTACCTGCTCGATCATGCAGAATTAAAGACCAATTCTCTTTACGTTACTTGTCTGCCCCATTTGCCTAGGTGCCTAGAGCAAATCCTGTAGTAAAAAGATTTTCTTAATTAGGTAAAAACTCTCATCACAGAATATGGCTTTTCTTCTTGGCGACTCTGCATCCAAATCCAGTTATTTGAGAACACTGTTTGCAAATCCCCACCCTGTGGGCACCGCAGCAAATGACTTTTCTTACTGTTGTGATTAACATAAGTCCTCAGTGCCGTTTCCTTGTGATAAAAAGCAGAACAACGCAGATATTAAGTGAGAGGATGGGGATATAGAAGCATTAGACATCTGTAAGAAAATAATCTGATGCACATACTATTACGTGTGTTTTACTTTGCATATTTCAAGATTACAAAAGTACAATTTTAATATGTCCTCAGAATCGGTATGTGATACGTGTCTTTAAAACCTCCAGGCTGCTATAAATTCTCAGTCTATATGCTTTACCTGTTCCACTTCTCTTTCCGTCAGTCACCTCTGGCCACCTAGTGTGTAGCGTATTCGCTGTAAAGGCTTTCAACATTTTATGTTACATAGTGGCCTATGTGGTTGTAGTACAATCCGAGCCTAAGCGATCATGGAAATAAATAGCAAAAAATTGCATAGTACCCCATTCCACTATGACCACCATCAATAGCAAGTAAGTTATTGAAATAAAAAGTTTATGATTATTATGAACTAAATTCTGTCCCAATGTCTCTTCTCCTATTCTTGATATTTCAATGCTCTATGTTCCATTATCATTTGCCTCTCCTAAACCTCTTCTGTATTTCTAACTCCCTCTAAATTACCTAAAATTTTCCCCTTTTCCAGTGGCGCTAACACAGTGATCACAATGAGTCTCCTTTAACAGTGGAGATCAACCCTCTTAGACGATGATGCTTAATACCCCCGAAAAAGGCCGTACTTACAAATGGACACAGCCAGGTCAGAAACGCTGATGAAGGAGTGAGCAGGTGCTTTAAATAATAATAGCCACTCTCACTGGTCTTGAGGGGAGTGGTGTGTGGTGCATGGGATGTGTAGTAAGAAATAATAAATGAATAGTGCGTGTGCAAGTGTAATACTATAAGTGAAATATAGGGGGCAGTAATGAGTGAAGTGCCTCAATAGAAATAAATGGATAATGGGATACAAGTGTGTGAAACATGGAGGGATAGTGTGTACGTCATGAGGCACAACGTGTATAGCCAGGTAGAAGCCTATTTGTGACGCCTTGATAGTTCATAGAGCGGGCTACCCTGCTTGCTATGCCAAACAACAACACACCATGCTCTCCCAGCATCAAAGACCCGGCTGTGTCCAAGAGAAGCGAATATACATAGTAATGAAAAATACCTGGGGTATTAGTAATCATTTTGGCCTAAAGGACGCAAGCTCGCAATCCACGACAAGGATCCCCAGACTTGCGAGTCCCTAACTCCTTAAATGGAACAGAATGTTCCTGATGTACAAACAGAACCGATAAAAACCAGGGGACATATACAAAACCACCGAAAAAGGCCATACTTACAAATGGACACAGCCAGGTCAGAAACGCTGATGAAGGAGTGAGCAGGGGCTTTAAATAATAATAGCCACTCCCACTGGTCTTGAGGGGAGTGGTGTGTGGTGCATGGGATGTGTAGTAAGAAATAATAAATGAATAGTGTGTGTGCAAGTGTAATACTATAAGTGAAATATAGGGGGCAGTAATGAGTGAAGTGCCTCAATAGAAATAAATGGATAATGGGGTGCAAGTGTGTGAAACATGGAGGGATAGTGTGTACGTCATGAGGCACAACGTGTATAGCCAGGTAGAAGCCTATTTGTGACGCCTTGATAGTTCATAGAGCGGGCTACCCTGCTTGCTATGCCAAACAACAACACACCATGCTCTCCCAGCATCAAAGACCCGGCTGTGTCCAAGAGAAGCGAATATACATAGTAATGAAAAATACCTGGGGTATTAGTAATCATTTTGGCCTAAAGGACGCAAGCTCGCAATCCACGACAAGGATCCCCAGACTTGCGAGTCCCTAACTCCTTAAATGGAACAGAATGTTCCTGATGTACAAACAGAACCGATAAAAACAAGGGGACATATACAAAACCACCGAAAAAGGCCATACTTACAAATGGACACAGCCAGGTCAGAAACGCTGATGAAGGAGTGAGCAGGGGCTTTAAATAATAATAGCCACTCCCACTGGTCTTGAGGGGAGTGGTGTGTGGTGCATGGGATGTGTAGTAAGAAATAATAAATGAATAGTGTGTGTGCAAGTGTAATACTATAAGTGAAATATAGGGGGCAGTAATGAGTGAAGTGCCTCAATAGAAATAAATGGATAATGGGGTGCAAGTGTGTGAAACATGGAGGGATAGTGTGTACGTCATGAGGCACAATGTGTATAGCCAGGTAGAAGCCTATTTGTGACGCCTTGATCGTTCATAGAGCGGGCTACCCTGCTTGCTATGCCAAACAACAACACACCATGCTCTCCCAGCATCAAAGACCCGGCTGTGTCCAAGAGAGGCGAACTATCAAGGCGTCACAAATAGGCTTCTACCTGGCTATACACGTTGTGCCTCATGACGTACATGACGTATACACTATCCCTCCATGTTTCACACACTTGCACCCCATTATCCATTTATTTCTATTGAGGCACTTCACTCATTTTACATTACATTAGACTTGAATAGGGGTTTAAAAAAAACAGAGCATCCTTCGTATTTTTATATCTGTACCTTGCTTATTCCTTTTTGGAAACGCCGTGGATTTTCGTTGTGAATTTTACTTTTTGCAGTGCATAGGGTTAAATCTGCCACAAACTCCACATGTATCAAGACTTACCTTTAGTATATTTTTGGATAAACTGCTGGGTAGACATAACGCACTAAATGTATTTTTACTTTCTGTTTAATGAATGCAGAAATTGCATCAAATAAAAGTAATAAAAATACATGATGTTGTGTAACAACACAACATCATGTATTTTTATTACTTTTATTTCATTTTTACTCCAGTCAGTTTTGTGTTAATTAAACCTGCAATAGATGACGTAAATAGGACAAGACCAAGATGGATAAACTCTTCAGGAAGTTGTGTAATGGAGAAAGACAAATGCTGATATTGCACATAGAGGTTTGCAACATGACTGGATATTAACGGCATTACTTTGCTATGAGTTGTAGATGTGAGGTCAGGGACTGTAGAATAGATGTGTGCGGGCTCTTCAGAAGGTACTTAACGTTAAAATATGTATTAATGCCTCTTCTGCCAAGAGTGCACGGAGAGAAGTGGTCCCAGCAAAGATTCTTCAGGCACGACCACAAACCAATCAATGCAAAAGTAGATGTTGAAGAGGCAAAACCCAGTGACCTATTAGTTCTTATGTGTACGCCAGTTATGCCATCCCCTGCTCGTACTTTTAACCGGTGATGCAGATTAGGGCTTATAAAACGGCTGTCTCCATCATGGTTGTAAACATTTTAGATACTTTTTGTTTCCTTCTGCCTAGTAGATGTAAATTGAGACATTTCCAACCTTCCATGATATATGGTATAATGTACCCTCTACTGTAAATTATAAGAATATAAGTCACATAAATCAATAGTGAACCAGAATCTCCCCAATACTCTTCAAAAAGAGGTTCTGTAGCAGCTGTGGTGTGTACTCTAAGGGATCATGTACCCCCTACTATATCAGAAGTCACCAAGTTACGTGACCATACAATGCACAAGAACAGATTCCTGTCCATCGTTGATTGCCTTAGCAATTTCATAAAAAACAGTCTGCAGCAGCTGAGTTATTATGTTCTGCAGCAGCTGAAACACAGTACTGTATAATACACAGTGAAGCTGCTGAAAAACATAATACCAAAGAGAGAGAGGAGCTCTACATGTTAGTCAATCAGCGATCAGGAGGAGAATGTGATGTTTATACATGCATTGTTTGTAGTGTGTGTTGGATTCACGTGGTCCATGCAACCCAAATTAGAGTTCGCTTCGTCCTATGGAACAAGCTGAGTTGCACTCCTGCCTAAGGCTACATTCAGATGAGCGTATGCAACCTCGGACATAAAAAACTGAAGTTTTTCACGTTGGAGATGCACCAGTGCAGGACGCGTTGTTACGGATCCCTCATAGATTAGATTCTATGGAGGGAATGCGTGAAAACGCAAGAAAATAGGACATGTCCTATTTTTTCACGGACCCTTCACGCGCTCCGTTGAAACAACTGCCGTGTGAATAGTCCCATTGAAATACAAGTGTCCGTTTGACGGCCGTTGATTTAACGGCCGTTACACGGATGAGTTACACGCTCGTCTGAATGAGCCCTTAGCCCTCAGTAACTTCTAGAAGAGTGCAAACATTGCACAACAGTCAATTGCAACCTCAGCACACAGTTGTCATAGTTGTATTGATTTGCACAATCTGCAACTTTAAAAAGTGGTGTGGTCTAATCTAGCATGTAGCCTGTCACTATCTAGTACAAGTGTTCTATTAGTAAATCAAAAACACTACAGTCAGTTTAGATCCCCCTGGCTTCACAGGGCATAGGCAGACATGTGTCTACAGCTCTATAGACAGAATATAGGTTACCATAAGTATCAGCAATAAGTGTCATGATGTGCTTGCTGATGAAGTTGCAACTTCATTCCTTGTGAGTAACTAGCAGAAATTCAACAGAACAAAGGACATCTGTAAAGTTGAACCTTCGTGAAAACCAAAGCTTTCTATTAGAAGTATATATTTATTAGGAAGTCTTTAGCCTTCCTAGTAAATTCACTCTGCAAGCATAGAGTATGCCAGGCATCATCTGAATGATAAGTGAAAACTCATGGTCAAATCGGAGCGTTTTGCAAAGCTCAAAAATAGGTAAACAAGTTAATGACACGGAGTCCACAAGGTTTAAATGAGTGTCTGGAGACCGTTGGGAGGCATTTTCGGACGTTTTTTGGCACGGTTTCCGCGTCAAAAAAACTCAGTGTGAACAGGGCCTTAGATTGTTTTAATGAAGTGATGAAGTGACCTTACATCTATTTATTTGTTCACTCCAATCCATACCTTTCAACATTAATACATACCCTATATCAGATTCTTAGAATAACTTGAAAAAACACCTCCTCATAACATATAAAAGACACTAAAGTTCTGTCGCCTGACACCCGCATGCCCCTCAGCCCTTCCCACCTTCTCTCAGGCAACCACCTAAACATTAAACATCAACTTTCCATACGCCTACTAAATATACATATGTTTACTGTAAATGCTAATTGTAATACAAATTTGTTGGCGCCTTTTTGTTTTTAAATACATCAGCTGGAGCTCAAAGTGTCACATTAGTTATAATAAAAATACTCTATCGAATTGATACTTTATCAGATTGATACTTTCATTCAAGCCCCTGCAGTAACAAATAAGATCAACCATTACTGCAGCCGTGTCAGGTCCCAAGCGGCAACTCCCAAATGTGAGACGACTCTAGCACTGAGAAAAACGCTACTTCCATAAGCACAGACAAGCAGAGATAACAGTCTATCCGCGGCGTCTCATCCATTGAAGTTCCCCCTACCTGAGCATCCGAAGGCAACACGGACAGAGAGAAACACGCTGATACCGCTCTAAACAAGACACAGGGGGTATTTATTATTCTTTGTACGACCGTTTTCTGGCGTAGAAAAGTCGTAGGTGGTAGCTGCGGTATATTTGACTTTTTGGTGCTCCTGCTACGTTTCAGCATTTCGTTAATGAAATTTTACGAGATTTTCTGTACCTTTTTGTTATTATTTATCTTGTCTACATTTTAATATTTTTGCATCATTGGACAAACATCGAATACATGTAAAGAAAGTTCTTAACTGGCTACAGATCCATAATTCCTCAGTTTCATTCTTTCCACCCATCGAATGCTGGTGGATCCAGGGAAGGTGGCAGGTGCGTGACAATGTCCGACTTCATCTGCAGTAGTTCTAAGATTTTTGGGTTTCGCCAACTTCTATCAGAAGATTATTCGCATCCTCTCACTATTGTTCAGCCATTGACCGCTTTGACTAGTTCCAAAAGTCTGCTTTTCTTTAATCCAACCTGTTCATGTTCAAAAAGCTGTTGATCATGTCAAATACACATTTACTTCTGCTTCAGTGCTCATCCATCTACGTCATTCTCTACCGTGTATAGTTGAGATTGATGCCTTCAAACTAGCTGTGGGAGCCATCCTTTTCAATAGAGTGGCTCTGTCAGGTCCGTATTTCACACCGAATAACCACCTCTGTAAATTGAAAGCTGAAGGCATGCCTGAAGAGAAGTACACCACACAGATGTTTGGTACAGCTTCCCTCTCTCAGTCAGGAGGAAGACTGAAAACTTTTTATTCAGAACAAAGAAACACAGAAAGAGACACATGCCTCCTCCCCAGAGATGTGGGAGTGCCCAAGCCCCCGCCAGTTTCTCAGACTCACTCTTCTTGCATTCCAGGGGGCGGTGTCTTCCATAGGTGTGTCCGACATGAACAAAGAACTTGTTATATATATCAGTATATTACACAAAGAACTGAAATGTATATACATATGTGTGAGGATAATATTTTTCAAACAATATACATGGTAATGATCCCTGACAGTCCCCCCTAAAAATATTATAACTCTATCCCTGAGTCTTGCCTAGCAACCTACCACTGACCACTCGAACCAGGCGGGTAGGGGTTTTGGATTTCTTCACCAGCTTGAGACGAGCTACTCCTGATGAGTAACACCCTTTGTACCTGGACTTCCAAGGTGTCGGAGTGGTCCTAACTTTCCCTATTCTCCTCTGGATACAGGATGGTTGTCTTGATATAATCTACAAACCGCTGCTGGTTGTAATATATATATATATTTATATATATATATATATATATATATATATATATATATATATAAAATTAATCCGGTCTACATTTTATTAATGGTAACAACTGTCGCACTGTCACTTACTGTCCTAATGGGACTTTTACCCCTGCAGATATAACAGGTCATGGGCAGCACAGTGACCTTCACCTCACGCCTCCACACAAAACTCCTCAGATTGTAATTTGCAGCACCGTGGCATATTTACACACATTATAATTATAAACCTCAGACATTATAAACAATAGGGCCTCAACTAATAATCATAATGCTATCACCCTCAGGTTTCGGGTCCCATCAGTTCATTGCCAGTCCTGTACACCATCGTCTTCTTCTTCTCCTGTCTTCTGCTCTTCACTGACTGTCACCCTCAGGGTAACCCACACAATTGTGGAGTCAGACTACGTTGGTGTCCAGTGGGGGAGTTATTATTACCCCCTCCTAGTCACTTACTTATCAAAACACTTGATCCTGCTGACGGATTCACTCAGGTCTTTGGTCTTTACTTTGATCTTTACTGATGTCATCAGGACTTGGTTTGGTCCTTTTCATCTGTCCGACACCGTCTCCTTTAGTTTACGTCACCGGGCTGTACATAGCACCTCATGTTGTGAGCCTCGGGTGAGATCCCACGTAGGCGGATTAGTGGAGTTGTATTGTGACTATCAAACCCTCCGCATCTGTACTCTTCCTCTGGCAAGTTACTTGTCTGGGCGGCCGCTTAGAATTGTGACACTGCCGTCAGTTCATGATAAACGCGTTGTAGTGGCTCAGGCTGCGCCTGCCGCATCTCAGTGATGGAGTTCATCGTGTTAAAAGTCTTTTAGTTCATATTTACTGGCACTTGGTGGGGACCCCCAACTCTTGTCAATTGTTAAAATAAATAGTATTCTGGTGATAACATCATCTGCATACATTAGAAACGTTGTTCTAAGTACATACAATAATGTCAGGCCCTTAAATGACATCAAACACCTTTATATAAGGAAAAACTTCTCTGTTACAATGGACGGGGCACCTAGAAGATGTGTAATTTATTGGGTACATTTCATTTGCACTTGGTGATACCCTTACAGCAGGATTTGTACCTTGATCTCAGCTGATTGCCTAGAACATCTCCACCTCACAGAAACATACACAGATTCCACATGTTTATCTGACAAGTGTCTTAAACCTATTTTTCTTACTCTAATCTGGTTCGTTCTACCTGGGAATGCCTCTCAAGGTCTGTTCTCTTCGTGGGAGGCGGGTATGATAAGGTTGGCACGGGTCTGCCAGGACTGTTCTGTAGGCAAATCAAACAGCTCTAACAGAATTTAGCAGCATCAGCTGTAAAACCTGGGGCATACCAATTATATCTTACCAAATCGATCCTTGCAGTCTTGGGGCATATGTGAGGTCATACACCATCAATGCAAATGCCATCAAGAGTGCCTTGGGTGTTACCGGTTCACCTTCCCTTATCCGTCCACATTCTGTTAGAATCTGGTTCTCACGCCTTCCGCTCCCAGTTGGACTCTTCCTGTGGAGAACAAGCTTTTTCATTGTATAAACATTAATTGATCTTAATCAAATTATTAATTTGAAGAAAAACATTAACAAATAGCATCTTTACATCAAACATTCACACTGGTCAGTAACTAAAACTTACAAACTGATTCTTCTTCTTTTTATATATATCTATACATACACATATACACCGCACAGAATTCTCTGCTCTAAAATTTCCCTTTCACAACAAAAATAAACAAATAAAAATGTTTTCGAATCGGAATATTCCACTTCTTTACCTTTTATCTGACGCATGACTCTAATAGTCCAATGCTAAGGCTGGTCCAGAACTTTACATAAAACTTAACCTCAGTATTTAATATTCCCACAACACTTCTTAAATACAGTTATTAAACAAACTAACTTTGGGACAACGTCTAGAGAACTGCTAACATCTTATCATTGTACAAACAACAGGTCAATACTTGGGATAACACTGTTCCCCAGTCACTTACACACAACATCTGCAATGGGGAAGATATCGGCCGGGCTTCAGGCCCCCCCTGAGAACAGGTCTACACACACGAGCACATTGTCATACACTTCTACCTCGGGTAGTTGTTTGTTCTGCAGTCGCTGGGACTGTTAATCTGGCCGGGCTGCACTTTTCACAGGTACCTTTGCTGTTTTACCTATGTCACGCCGTGCGCACATCATGCCGGCTGCTACAAACCTAGTGGTGGCATTATTGTATCCAGGGACAAGCCAATTTACTGATACCTGGCTGCATATACCATTGTTGTCAGGTCTGTCTTCTCTCGCTCTCTCAATTGGCTTACCCGATGATCCAATAAAGTTCCTACTACCAATGGGCCCATAATTGTGGGCGATGCCAAAAGCGTACCTAGAGTCAGTGTAAATGTCGGCCATCTTACCTTTTGCCAGGTTACAGCCTCAGCGAGCACCTCCAGCTCCGCTCCTTGAGATGAACAAGAAGGTGAGAGTGGTTTCTGAATGATTTACCTGGTGCCTCGTATCCTGTCTTGTACATACTGTATAATAAAATCTCTTTATTACAAATTTACATTAGAAACCCATGTCACATATAGATAGAACATCTCAAAGGGGTGGCGTCTTCATCCTCTAAAATAAAACCAAATGTTATACACTTCTCCACACTCATCTGATAATCCAGAACACTTTGAGAATCTCACTTTTATCAGATTCTGCAAATACTTTATTAATACAAAAACAAAATAAAAAAATTCCTAAAAACTTTACATCAAATTAACAATGTCCAGACAATTTTTGTTTTTTTCCTTCTCCCCCATCTAAATCTGTAAAGACCCATCTGCGAGTGACGTCACCTCCTGTGTAAATTTGCTGGAGGGGGATGGTCTCTTACACAATACCTCATATTGGGTGGAGACTACAGCACAGCATACCCAGTGCCATATTTACTGTTCTGGAAAGATCTGGAACCATCTACAGAGAAAAACCTCAAAATTTAGGTTACTCTCATACGCATTTAATCTGGATTATTCATTGGGGTCTCTTACACATTTTTAGATCTCCTGAAACCAAATTAATTAATTCAAAACAAACCAAAATTGTACCTGATCAGTTCCTTCACCATTCCCCCCTTTGTGGACTCTGCAAAAGTAATGTAGCAGAGTTCAAATCTACATCTCAACATAACACTAGTTTAACCCCCTGTAATATACAACAGCCTGAAACAAAAATGACTTTTTCCTGACAAATACATTTTATCTTTACAATTATATAACTCATGTGTGAAATCAAAAACAAAACAATTGTAGTTAGTTATTCAATAAAAACAGAAAATATTATATCTGATAACATTAATTACTGCAAACCAATAAACTGTATATAAAAATAGGGAACGGTGGGGGGCACATACATTTTCAAAACCCCGTGTCTCACAGTATCTGTAGTTTAATACATCTGAATTAACATCAAAACACATGAAATCTGATCACACCATAACACATAAATATCGTAACGTTTATAAACAACAGCGCATGCGCAAAGAGAAGAAATTTATTTAGGTTTGTAGATATTACTGATATATATATATCTAGCAGTGCATATTGTAATCCCTTTGTCCCATCAGCCCTGCAGACTGCATCCAGTCAGCCCCCCTCCTCCTCCCAAACACAGCATAGTACACTACAGGGGGGAGGGAGGGGGGTCACACACTCACAGCTTCTAACAACGTCTAGTCTCACAATCTTAACACTTTCAATGCCGGCAAAACAACATACGTATCTGCAATCATTCATCACACCATTGTATAGGAATTATCTACGTTCAAAACATCAACCACATAATCTGTAACAGTACAATCTGTCGGCCACCATCTCTATATTATGATGACGTGTTGTTTCATCAGTGAACTAGACTGGAACTTCTGTAAATAGAAAGGACACTACAAATTACAAAATTAACAAGGCGATTATTTCATACTGATTTGGTTGGGCCGGGCGTGGCCACATCAGGGGCAGGGGGGGGCAGCCTCTCCCATTGGAAACACAGTGCGCAGCTGTGAAGGGGGGGGGTGGTTTCCCACCCACAATGAGGACGCACTCAACATGAGGTACGGACACCATTACCGGGCGTCGGCTGGTCCTGTGTTTTCTAATACATATAACATACAATACCTTTCTTATTCCTAACTTCCATTCACTTCACCAAATCATGAATAGGATCGGGTGATCCTGATGATTTGAATATGGACCGTAAACCATCCATTCTAACAGTCTATATTATACACGTAATTTATATAACAATCTTCGGTCTACAACTCTTGGTCTGGCAGGAAATATTATAATTTCACAGTCTGCAACGCTAAGTCTCGCCGAAATAGTATCATCTCTAGTTTGCAATGTAATTTATTACATCTTGCTAGGATATAAAAAATCTTTAGACTCTCTGGCCTCGCTGGAAATATTAAAATTTGCAGTCTGCAGCTCTCCGGTCGGTTATATAATCTTTTATTTAGACTCTAATTACCCAGAGGATGGTTAGTCGGGCGTGACTAAGGTCTCACAGGTTTTTTTTACCTCACAGCGGAAAATATCACCTCTGTCGCCTGAGATAATCCAGGAAATCAACAAAAGGGTTCTACAGATCGCCACAAGACTGCCCACTAACACAGATAAGACGAAGATTTATAAAATCAATTAGCTTACCGTGTTATTGCGGAGGTGATCAAATTCCTTCAGTGGGCAACTTTGAGTCCTCTGTTTCACCCTGTGATTGTCGATTGTCCGGATTTTGATATTTCCCCGAGTGAGGCCCCACGTTGGGCGCCAAATGTCAGGTCCGTATTTCACACCGAATAACCACCTCTGTAAATTGAAAGCTGAAGGCATGCCTGGAGAGAAGTACACCACACAGATGTTTTGTACAGCTTCCCTCTCTCAGTCAGGAGGAAGACTGAAAACTTTTTATTCAGAACAAAGAAACACAGAAAGAGACACATGCCTCCTCCCCAGAGATGTGGGAGTGCCCAAGCCCCCACCAGTTTCTCAGACTCACTCTTCTTGCATTCCAGGGGGCGGTGTCTTCCATAGGTGTGTCCGACATGAACAAAGAACTTGTTATATATATCAGTATATTACACAAAGAACTGAAATGTATATACATATGTGTGAGGATAATATTTTTCAAACAATATACATGGTAATGATCCCTGACAGCTCCAGAAGGCCTTACCCATACAATTGCCTTCTTCTCAAAGAGACTTCTTCAAGCCAAGAGAAATTGTGATGTCATTGATTGGGAATTATTAGTTATCAAACTAGCATGGGAGAATGGCAACATTTATTGGAAGAAATGGATTGCCCGTTTATAATCTACATGAACCACAAGAATTTAAAGTACTTCAGAACTGCGAGTTTTTAACCTAGCCAGGCCCAGTAGGCTCATCTTTATCAGACTCTCATACCATGTTATGTATCATCCTGGATCAAAGAATAGTAAGGATGATGTCTTATCCCATTTACACTCCGCTTACCCGATCTCTCATCATGATGTTTAAATCTTGCAAGAGAAGAACTTCCTTGCTACCTTTCCCGATCTGACAACCCTTCTAAGGGTGATTCCTCACAGTCCAGCGCTGAGATCAGCAATCAAGATCATTATCAATCCAAGTATGGTCTTCTTAGCTTCCAAAACCAAATCTTTGTTAATTCAAGTCTGAGATGAGCTGTAATCACTCAGCATAACTCTAGAATCAAGGAGACCACCAAACTAGTTTGCAGGACGTTTTGATGGCATCTTTTAGTCTCTGACTGTAGACCATTCATCAGTTCCTGTCCAGTTTGTGCCTGGAACAAGTTTTTCCATACCAGACCGGTTGGACTTCTCCAAATTTTACCAGTCCCTTTGAAACCCTGGAGCTTAATTTCTATGGCCTTCATCATGGATCTGCCAGTTGTTCAAGAATACTATTTTTTTGTTTTTGTTGACCAGTTCACTAAGATGGATTATTTAATTCTCCTAAAGGGACTCCTAGCAGATGTTCAAACCGCTGAGATCTTCATTTGAAAAATTGTGAAATAACATGGTGTTTCTGAGGAGGTCATCTCAACTTTCGGTGTTTCGATTCTGAAGAACTTTCTGCCAAGCTCTGGGAGAAGAACTTACCCTCTACATCATATTTCATCCACAAGTCAATAAAGAGATGGTAAGAACAAACCAAACTCTGGAACAATTTCTCCAATGATTTTTTTTCCTCTTCTCCTGATAAGTGGCTGTCAGTTTTGCCCTTGGCAGAATTTTATTTAAATAATTTTCCTCACTTATGTTAATCAAGCTCCATTCTTTGCCAATTACTGTTTCCATAACTAATGGCCTTCCCCAAGTGACCTCTGTACCTGCTGTCCAAGATAAGTTGAATTATTTTCAAAATAACATCAGTTTTCACCAGCACTTGCTCAAACAGAACCAGGAGTGTCACAAGTACAGATGTAGCAGTCTTTATCTTGACTTTTAACACATTAAATACACAGTGGCAAGAAACGTTAACTTGACTTTTTCAATAGCTTTTGTTGTGTGATATCACGCTGCAGCAAGTTGTCAGTCAAGATAAACTTGGCTACATCTGTACCATGCAGATCAAAAGAGGCAAGATTCTCTTAAAGAGGATCTGTTACCAGTTTATTAATTCCCTATCTCCTAGCTAATCCAATAGGCTCTTTGATACCGATAACTACAGTGTGATTTTGTTTAAAAAAAAAAAAGTTTATTATTTTAAAAGTTCAGTTTATTTTTATACATATGCTAATTTGTGGTAAAAGCTTTAAAAGTAATTTTGTATTGTAAAGCGTGTATTGTAATATTCTGTTTTAAAAGTGATTCTATTCCTGTAAAAATTTCACATTGTGTTGAATAAAAAATTCTAAAATGAAAAAAAAAAAAAAAGTAGGTAAAACTGGGTGGTTATCAACACTTATCCTTCATTTTCCCTCCATGCTAAAGAAACTGGCACCTATACATATTGGACCTTACAATATCGTACAAATAAATCAAGGTCCACAATTGGCGCCATCATCATACATCCAGTTTCTCATGTGTCACTGTTCAAACCATTCATTCCCAGTCAATATCCTCCCAGGAAATCTTTTGCTCTCAAACCTGTTGTCCTCAATAAAGGAATGTTGTCGTTTGAGGAATATGAAGTGGAAAAAATTGTAGACTGCAGAAGGCACCGAGGGAGCTTGCAATACTGATTGCTTGAAAGTGTTCTGGGCCCGAGGAAAATTTGTGGGAGCCTCTTCATAATATCCATGCTCCAAGATTAATTTAAGAATTTGATTCTTCTAATCGTGGTCCAAGTGTCTCCATGGCAACAGGACGCCACTGCTGTCCTCTTCTTGTTCTGCGCATTATGCGAACCACTCCAGCCTTTGAGAGCTTGGTTATCGTTCTGGTGGGCATTTTCCTGACGTTTCTTTCTATTGTTCTGGAGTCTCCTGTGTTTGACCAGGCTTTCGTCTTGACACCGAGGCGGTACTGCCCAGTGGGTCCACGAACCCTATGTGACACCTAACCGTTCCCTCCATGCTTTACCGGGAGACCACCAAGGAGGAGCCAGGTATGACCACATTAACGGGAGCAATTGAGGTCCAGCATCCGTCAAAGGGATCCGGAATCCGGAGAGCGGAAAACCTGTCAATGAAAATGGGAAAAAGCATCAGCGATGGGCATTATCAACCCCAGGGATATGACGAGAAATTAATATTGTGCTTTAAGCAAAGCAAAACAAAACTACGCAAGAGGACCACCACTGGTTCACATTCAGATGTCAAATTATTAACCGCACTAATAGCTGTCAAATTATCTGACCAGAAAACCATAGACCGGTTAGCCATGTGATCCCACCACAATTCCACCATGCCAACAATTGGAAAAAGCTCCAAAAGTGTCAAATTGGTGCACCAGCCGCGGGACCAGCCAAGCATCTGGCCATGGGCCAGCACACCGAGAAGACCCAAAAAACAGCACATAATCCTGAGAAACCACACGGGACCTGCTACCGATGCCCCAACATCTTACATGCTCCACAGGAGTGCTGCGACCGCTGGCCGAACCAGTGCAGGAACTTCTGGAGACCGATGAAGATAATTCCGTGGAGGAGAAAGATCGGCGTTGACGATTAGACCTCTTCTTTCCAGCAGCCCTACGTGACCTAGAGTGACCAGCGGACCTCCCCGGGGGGAACGTGTCGCACCGAGAGCAGACCGAAGAGGAGCCCAACACATGCACCGCTAGAACATAGGACTGACCGAGGGATGGACGAGGCGGAGCTAACCCAGCCAGTTGAGCATGTGGTTGCTGAGGAGGCGCCCTGTGCCTGCTGAACAGATGTTCCTGATTGCAGGGAATTAGTTCAGCGTCGCTTTCAGCCATGGAGAAAAATTATGCATCATACCAAGTACCTGCAGAGCCTGCACTAGCAGAGGTTGTCGCTGAAGATAACCACGGGGGGAGTGGGGGTCCCCTGGGTATTGCCACCATGTAGTCCAGGTTAGTGGGGAGCGCTCTGGAACTGGGAATGGTGTGTGGCGAGCTTCGAGCTTTGGTCCGACCCAGGCTGGACGGCCCCGACGTAGGAGGCATCGCTTCTGACATTGCGGCCTCCAGCGCTTAATCGGAAGAATGCGCCGGAGCCAGAGTGCCGCTCGCTGGAAGTGTCGATGTCCTGGGCCCGGCCCACACAGCAGAGTGGCGGGCGCCCTGATCACCAGAGGGGGAGAGGCGGGAAGGAGTCTGCGACTGACGTGCGGACCTCTGCTGAGCAGTGGGAGGAGCCGAGGCAATGGACGCCAGAGCAGACAACTCCCAAAAGAAGCATCTGCAGCCAGCCCATACCTTCCTCCTGAATGCGGAGGCGGGTAGAATCATCGGTGGATGCCATTTTCAGCCACACAGAGTGTATGTCTCAACGTCTCAACCTCGCTTCTGCATGGAATGGTTAGTCACCAGGGTGGGCACAGGGATGTATCATTGTAACACACACCCACTTGTAAACAATGGGCTTTATTACCCAATCCCCTCACGCCTGTAATCAGAAAACCCTTCCCTTAGCCTAATTAACATTCTCCTTCAGATTTTAACCCCATTTCCGTAGTCTAGGGCCCTGCAATTGATACGCCTATGGGCCTACGATAACATACATTTGTGTGAATGATATTAGTGTAAATATCAGGTTTTATACTTTTTTAAAGGGGCATTCCACAAAAGATGTTTATGGGAAATTAAGAGGCCGACTGTTCCTGTATCTCCCAAAGACTATATTCACACATGGCAGAAATTTCTGTGACTGAAAAGAAATTCCCTACATTTGAATGGGGTTGTTTCTGCAGCAAGCACATGGATTTCTGCAAGCCCCATTCAGATAAATGAGGCAGTCGCAGACATTTCTGCAACAAATCTGCCTTGTGTGAATATTCCCTTATAGGGATTGAATGTGCATGCGTAACCACTTCTCTTCTGGGAATGTGGAACAGGACACTGCAATTCTTGGCATATGGGGAACTCTGAGTAACCTGATATAGTCACTATGACTTATGTAAGAAAACCCCTTTAAACTACAGCTGTCAAGTTTATTTGTATTATTGAGCGGAATAGTGTGTATAAAATAATTGGATGGTTTATGTTGTACTTTTATGCCCATCGTGCCTCCACTTTACTGCAGCAGGTTGCCTAGCTGGGAGGGATGTGTTTTTCGAACTGAACATATTTAGCTGTTTTAATTGTGCAGCCAAAAAGTAGAAACTTCCAAGCTGTTGGTTTAGGAGAGGTAGATGAGCTTCAACCTGGCTATTGTGGAAAGAGCCAACATATGCAGCTTGGACCACTGCTGTCTTCCTTCCCCTGTCTGTGCTCTACTGCAGTGATAATGCGGGTATTGTGTTGGCATGAAAGAGCACCAACACTCTCTTAGCCAAACCAACTTTGTAAATAGAGGGAGGAAGAAGGCACTACATACTGATATAATTTTTCATGAATAAAAAAACTTCCGTTTACTATATTTTTTTTATTGTTCTATGTGTAAGTATATTACTTGCTATTTATAAAGTATACAAAAAAAATTACATCAAGAGTTTTATCATAAAATACAAATCACCAGTAGTGCTGGTCTCAGAGGGTACATGGGTGATCTGTACAATTACTAAATAATCTAGGGGGGGGGCAGTGATCCAGGGCCACCTTCACTTTCAGGCCCCCTGTCACGCTTCTGCTTTGCCTCCTCATTGGGCAGCTGTAAGTGTACTAGATGGATGCATGCCTCATTTATGACAGACATCATGTGTATAGGTGGATTTACTAACTTTTAGCTAAACGGCTCCTAGAATGTGTGTTGTGAAGGCTTGTTGTAGGGAATTTACTTGCAGCCTGGGTTGTGACATGGTTATGGAGTCCTGGCAGAACGGGACCCATCATATCCAGTAGTAGACAACCCTATTTAAAGTGGACTGGATCTAAAAAAATTATTGCTGGAGGATCTATGAATTTTGGGGGGTTTATTTACAGAAAAACTACTAGTCCGTATTGGCCGTGAATAAATTATAACAACAGAGTTTATGATGGACATGCACATGTAAGATAGTTTCCAGGTTGGCGTTCAGAACCATTTCCTCTATAGGCCCGATAATGTACCGGAATTCAGCACTAAACATACTATATGCTGTATATGTTACATAGTTAGTACAGTTGAAAAACGACATGTCCATCAAGTTCAACCAAGTGAAGGGAAGGGAAAAATTTCTACACATAGGAGCTAATATTTTTTTGTTCTAGGAAATTATCCAAGCTTTTTTTAAAGCCATCTCCTGTCCCTGCTGTGACAGCTCCTGCGGTGACTATTCCATAGATTCACAGTTCTCACAGTAAAGAAGGCTTGTCGCCTCTGCAAGTTGAACCTTTTTTTCTCCAGACGGAGGGAGTGCCCCCTTGTTTTTTGAGGGGGTTTTACATGGGACAGGATTTCACCATATTTTTTGTATGTGCCATTCATATATTTATATAAATTAATCATGCCCCCCCCCCCCCTTAGTTGTCTTTTTTCAAGGCTAAATAGGTTTAATTCTTTTCATCTTTCCTCATAACTTAGATTCTCCATGCCCCTTATTAGCTTCGATGCTCTTCTTTGTATTTTTTCCAACTCCAGGGCATCCTTTCTATGAACTGGAGCCCAGAACTGAATTGCATATTCTAGATGAGGCCTCACTAATGCTTTGTAAAGTGGTAATATTACATCCCAGTCCCGCGAGTCCATGCCTCTTTTAATACATGATAATATCTTGCTGGCCTTTGAAGCAGCTGATTGACGTTGCATGCTGTTATTTCGTTTATGATTTACAAGTACACCCAGATCCTTCTCAACAAGTGACTCCCCCAGTATAGCTCCCCTAGGACATATGATGCATGCAGGTTGTTCGTACCCAGATGCATAACTTTACATTTATCTACATTAAACTTCATTTGCCAAGTGGACGCCCAAACACTTAGTGTGTCCAAACCAGTTTGCAATTTACGAACATCTTCCATAGACTGAACATTACTACATAGCTTTGTGTCAACTGCAAAAATAGAAATAGTGCTATTAATCCCATCCTCTATATCATTTATTAAAGGGAATGTGTTGCCTGAAAAACATGTTTTTTTTTTAAAAATTAAACATTTAGTGTGTGGGTGATTAAACACTGTTCAAATTTTTTTTATTTTTTTGCACGAGTCCAGGTAATATTATAAATTATTTCTAATTTATAATACTACCCATTTTTGGTCACTAGATGGAGCTGTTCCCAAAATTGCAGCATTGCAACATTTTGTTAAAAGCCCTCGCTCTAGTGAGCTCTCAGCATCCCCCCCTCCTTTATCCTGGCTAGTGCCGGGATAAACGAGGGGTTTGAACGATGTAACCTCCTACACTGTGTGTCGCCATTTTTTGAGCTAACCCACAGTGTAGTAGGTTTACATACAGTAGTAAACACACACAAACACGAACATACATTGAAATCTCTTACCTGCTCCTGCCGCCGCGGCTCCCTCCGGCCCGTCCGCTCCGTTTGCTGCCGCAAGTGCACAAATCCGGAAGCCGCGACCGGAAGTAGTAATATTACTGTCCGGCCGCGACTTCCGGTCCACAGGAAAATGGCGCCGGACGGCGCCAATTTCGAATAGGACTGTGTGGGAGCGGCGCATGCGCAGTTCCCACACAGACGCCGTACACTGCAGTCAATGGGACGGGAGCCGTTCGCAGTCCCTATGGGACTGTGGCTGCCGTATTCCATGTCTGTATGTGTCGTTAATCGACACACACAGAAATGGAACAAAAAATGGCAGCCCCCATAGGGAAGAAAAAGTGTAAAAATAAGAAAAAGTAAAACACAAACACACAAATGAATATAAACGTTTTTAATAAAGCACTAACATCTTTAACATATAAAAAAATAATTTGTGATGACACTGTTCCTTTAATGATATAAATAATAGTGGTCCCAGCACGGAACCCTGGGGTACACCACTTATTACCGGGGACCATTCAGAGTAGGAATCATTGACCACAACTCTCTGGATTCGGTCCTTGAGCCAATTCTCAATCCAATTACAAACTATACTTTCTAAACCTATAGTCCTTAATTTACCCATTAGACGACTATGAGGGACAGTGTCAAATGCCTTTGCACAGTCCAAAAACACTAAATCCACAGCGGCCCCTCTGTCTAGGCTTCTGCTGTTCTTATCCAATTAAAGAACACCAGTATAGAGCACATTATATTAGGTCATCTGTAGGTTTACAAAACATTTGGGCAAGATAGTTGTATTTTTTTTACTCTATACTGTCAAAAAGAATGCAAACATATGAAACAGTAGTAGCACTCTATGTAAGCACTCTGATCGGTCACTGCCTTTGTGGTAACTCCGGATGCCATTTTTGGTGCAATGGCTATGACTAAATGTGGTGACCGTCTGGTTGTCATTACAGGGGGTGCACCCTGGCTGTCTACTGCCTGTAGGGATACTGTGTGTACTCCTCGGACTTTTATTATGGGGGGGAATTGGCTTTTACTATAGGGGCACCCTGGCTATCATTATGGGGGCACTTTGGCAGTAACTAACTGGGCCACTATGCCTGTTAGTATGGGGGCATCAGCTTCTGACTGATCAGTGTCTGTGAGAATATTGGCTGTCACTGACTGTGGGGCATTGTGATTGATCACTTTCTGTGAAAGCACACTGGCTGGCCAATACCTGCGGGGTCATTATAAGGGCACTGGCTGTTACTGACTGTGGTTGCACTGTAATTATGGGGGCACTATTGCTGCCATGACTGTGAGGGTACCCTCACTGGTCATTGTCTGTGGGCCCACTCTAGCTTTTACTGACTGTCGGGCTACTGTTGCTGTCATGATGTAGCACATGTGATGTATCTTTCTTTTACGACAGTAATTTTTGAATAGACTCTATTAGCAAGACCGTTTTCTTTGCAGAACATGATACTGGATCTGTGCCTGATCACCTGCTCAAGGGGTGAAGTGCTGTCTTATTTTTTTTACCAGTGTAACTCCACGATGGTGGTGTTTTTTATTAATACGGGTGTATACACCTGCCTGGATTTATAAATGTGTGTGCACCCTCCGGTCTCTCTTTGGGCTGACTGCTTGAGGCAACAGATGGTGTGTGCAGCCCGTCATCTTGGCACCGGTGGGAACATTACAGCATGAGCTCAATGATGGCTTGGGTAACCAGTGCTGCCACTGCTCACTGATGCCAAATTACTTCTCCTGAGTTTCTGAGCACAAAAGTCAGTTTTTCAGAATGTCACGGCATTTCAATGACAAATAGATATTTTTAACCATGCAGAGATCATGCAGTGATATTCAGGTTTAAGACATTTTAGTGGGATTTGCAATGTAAAATTATAGTATGGCAGAGTCCATTTGTATTTACAGGCATTCTAATGGTGAGCTCGAACCTTGCAGATTTTCACAGAAAATCTGCAAGATTTAACAGAAAAACACCCTTTACATGTGGCAGAAAAAAGCTAGGCGGAATTCAAGACATACTGCGGATTTTTAAATCAAAAGCCTCGGCAACAGAATCCACATGTTACGCTGCAAAAATTCCCTGCACTTGTCTGCACTTACTCTTAGGCCAAATGCACATGATGCGTATTACGTGCGTGTTTTCCTGATACAGTACCAGGAACGCACATGAGATTCTAAGTAATCTCATCTACACGTTACAGAATTTTTCCACGCGTAAATTGACCCGCGGTGCGTATTTTTTAAACTGCAGAATGTAAATCTATCTTGAATTTCCCCTTCAGTTTTTTAAAGCGCAATATTAGGTGCCGATTTACCTGTGTTTACTTGCAGTTTTGATGCAGATTTTCTGCACCGAATTACGCAACGTGTGCATGTAGCTTTAGGGTATGTTCAGACGTAGCGTATATGCTGCGGATTTCCCCTCCAGATTAACAGCCAGTAAATCTGCAATGTATTACAATAGCAGGATGAGATTTGAAGAAATCTCGTCCACACACTGCAGCAAAAGAAAATGAGAGAAAATGTTCATAAATTAAACGCGGTGCGGATTTTATATCCGGAACATCGCAGTTTATGTTGTGGAGTTGCTGCAGATTTGTTGCGGATATTCCGCATTTAAATAAATGGGGTCAGTAAAATTCCGCAACAAATGCCATGTCATGCGCATGGCCGCGGGCCGTCAGGCTCACTCACCTCCTGACGCCCGCAGCCATGGAACTGTGAGCGCTGGTCCCCATCTCCTCCTCAGGAGATGTCAGGGCTCACTTCCACTTCTACCGGACGGGTCCCGTAGGGCGTGCCCGCTCTTAAAGGGCCAGCGCGCACTTGAAATTAGTACTAAATTAGCCCATGAGCACCCTGGACTATAAGAAGGGACCAGCCCCTTCCTAAAATGCCTGAGCGTTGTTGTCGTACCCTAAGTCTGTCTAAGCAAATGGTCTCCTAGTGTTTCCCAGTTCCCAGTGTTTCCCAATCCTGCTACCTGTAACCTGTATCCCGTTCTATCCTGGTCAAGTGCCGTGCTGAGCTGAAATCGTGCTGTATACTACACCTGTCCTGCTACACCACGCCTGACACCTGCCTGCTGCCTAGTCCCAGCCGAGCCTGTCTTGCTACTGTCTGAGCTACCACAGGTACACTATACGAACTATAGACTGTGACCTGTGTCCTGTTGGCCAGCTGCCATACCGTCAAGGCGGTATGGTCCAGTGGGTCCACGTACCCAACGTGATAATACGCTCAGGCCCTGGACCCCTCTGGTCAATCCAAGACCATGATGATGTCCCAAGAGATGTGGGCGGATATTATAGGCCCCCGGTCTCAACAGGACCAACTCCTCCAGATCTTGGACATTATTGCATGTCGGCTAGAGGTGCAAACTGCCGATCCGCCTACTACATCTCCTGGCAGTACTGATACTCCGACTACACCTCCTGGCAATGCTGATACACAATTTTCTTTGCCACTTTCTGACTGCTATGATGGAGACGCAAGGACCTGCCGTGGATTTTTGAACTAGTGCCAGATCCACTTTAGCCTGTATGCAAGGGCATTTCCATCTGATGGTGCAAGGGTCGCTTTCATCGTCTCTCTCCTCACTGACAGGGCCCTTGCATGAGCGAATCCTATTTGGGAGAGACAAGGACCAGAGACCCGGGAATTCCAGGGGTTCCTCCGGACATTTCGCACGGTGTATGAGGAGCCTGGCCGAGTCTCGTCTGCAGCCGCCACCTTGCTGAACCTACGCCAGGGAGACACCTCCGTGGGCGAGTTTGCCTTCCACTTCTGCACCCTGGCGGGAGAACTCTTGTGGAACAATGAGGCCCTGGTGGCTACATTCTGGCAGGGACTGTCTCCTAAGATTAAGGACGAGCTTGCAGCCCGAGATCTACCGTCTACCCTGGATGACCTCATCCTTCTCGCCGCCTGGAGTGATACAAGGAGGAGGTTGTATGACACAATCTACAGGGGAGCACTATCTACAAGGGGGGGGGGGGACTGTGTGTGGCAGCCAGGGCAGCGGGGCATTATACTGTGCGGAGGCCACTAAGCGGACAATATACTGTGTAGGGGCACTACAGGGGGCAATACACTGTGTGTGGCACTTAGGGGGCACAATTAGAGTACAAAATACTGTGTCCTTCAAGGGGTTATAATACATTATATTATTAAATATTATTATTAGACTGTATGTGGGGCACTACAGAGGCATTATACTTTTTTATGGGGTGTTTTTTTTATGATGAGGTGGGGCGCCGAAAGATAATTAAGCACGGGCGCCATCTATCCTAAGGCCAGGCCTGTACATGTACATAGTTATTCAAAACCCCGATCACCGGAAAATTCAGCACGGCAATATACTTATTCTGTGGCGGAATTGCCAGAAATTTTCACCATAGATTTCACCCGTGGCAATGCATAGGGTGAAATTCGCGCTAAATCTGTGACAAAATCCACATGAAACACATGCAGATTTTGCCTCGGATTTGACACTTATTCGTGGCAAAATCAGTGGCAGATAATTTCCTGGACCTGGCCTTACAGTACTCTGAACAACAGATGAGTCAGCGCTACTGCAACACCTCTTCATTCAAGTGAATAGGGTTGTGTAATAGCTCCCGCACTGTGAGTGGCTGGGTGAGTCGCCAAATATAGAAAAATCCGGGGAGAAGCCCTTTTATTCTAAATATTTGTGGGAGTCCTGGCTGTCAGACCATCACCGATAAGGAAGTGATAGCCTATCATTGTGATAGGCCATAAATTCCTATGGTGGAAAGCCCCTTTTACTGCAGGGTCTATATAGTAAATATGTATACATAATAAAGTAGAAAAAAGCCACACAAACTACCCCTAGCACTAGTCCTGCCCCAAGTGTCCTAAACCCACATATTATTTGTTACAATAAACTTAATATATTGGAAGAGACACTCTTTTTGGAACTCTTTTTTTTTTTTTCAAAAAAAAATTGTACAAATGTGAAAAAGTGTTATTTTGTTTGCATTTAATTTCTTACACTTTACTGATTATTAAAAAATCAAAATTATTTCTATCAATATAATACAGAAACAAATTGAAGGCCGTAACATCAAGAGATACCCAAAGTAGGTAATGTTGTCTAGTCGTCAACTCCTTCCCGCATGTACGTCATCAGTTTCGACTTACACATATATCCAGATGACCGCTAACCAAGGCCCCCAGGGCTTGCAACATTGCCTGTTAGGGCGTACGTTAGATATTCTCTCACAGATGCAGGTGCTTGTTATATGTAACTTACTGTATATGTACCCCAAATTAATGCCTAAAAATCCATAACTGGCAAAAAAGGTTGCTATACGGCTATGTCAATGTAAAAATCGAGAAATATTGACTGATAAAAATAAAAAAATAACTTTGGTCCTTAAATCTAAAACTGGCTCTGTCCCTAGGGAGTTAGCGGGGGGATACCCGGGTAATTATTGTAAATCTCTACATAATATTTATGCTTTTGTTTACACTATGGCCATGGGTGCAGGATTTGTAGTATATGCTTCAATGGAGAATGTAATACTGTGCATGCCTCCCCTGGAGATGGTAGATTTCACTGTATGATTTACTGAACCTTCCCGACCAACATCTGCTACACACAAACCATGATGTAAGGTTTACTAGAAAGTTAATTATAGGAAAAATAAATGCAAATAAGAACCACAGTCCTCAAGTGTTTTTGTTAGATTTACTTGGAATTGCTAAAATCAAGAAATTATTGAACACATTATTTTTTGACTGTGGTTATTGACACCATAATTTCTTTTGGAGGAAATAACGCTAGTAATGCGATTACTGACACATTTCACAATACTTTTTATAACTTCAGTAAACTTTATAGGGTAAAGTGTTGGCTGTAGCAAAATTTTATTGACATTCGTGTGGCTTGTTTTTTATTTTTTTAGATAGACTAGGAGGTACAACAAAGTATGTGCCCACCAGAACATCACATCCAGATGTGATTAAAGAGAACCTTTCACCTGCCCATACAGGTTCAGCTGAGTGTAGCATGCAATAGGCAGGGCTGCACAAACCCTGTCTCATTTTTAAAAAAAAAGACTAGCCTCCCCTGTTATTTAGATATCGGTGCCGTTATATTTGGCAGCCGATATGTAAATAACCCCCTGAACGGTCAATGGTGCGTGTAAATGGGGGCGTGTTACTTATCGCTGGGACACTGTCCAATCAGCTAGGGACAGTGTCACAGCTGCTTGTGCTGTGTGTTCTCTCTCGCCTGGTGAAGAAAGCAAAAAATGCACGGCGCCACATAGTGCAAATCACCAAAAATAATGGAATAAAACAGAGGAAAGTCAATTGAGCTCACCTCTTGGCATTGTGCTAGCACAGGCACAATGCTGTTGTAGACTAAGGGTATGTGCACACGATGAGAGGCTTTTACGGCTGAAAAGACAGACTGTTTTCAGGAGAAAACAGCTGCCTCGTTTCAGCCATAAAAGCTCCTCCTCGTATTATGCGAGGCGTCTGGGACGCTCGTAAATCTTGAGCTGCTCGTCATTGAGTTCAATGAAGAACGGCTCAAATTACGTTGCAAAGAAGTGTCCTGCACTTCTTTGCCAAGGCAGTCAATTTACGCGTCGTCGCTTGACAGCTGTCAAACGACGACGCGTAAATGACAGGTCGTCTGCACAGTACGTCGGCAAACCCATTCAAATGAATGGGCAGATGTTTGCCGACGTATTGTAGCCCTATTTTCAGACGTAAAACGAGGCATAATACGCCTCGTTTACGTCTGAAAATAGGTCGTGTGAACCCAGCCTTATAATGAAAGAGGTATTATTAGACCGCTGCAGCCAGTCACTTGGCCTGATGAAGATGCTGGTTCAGCGTTGAAACGCGTAGTCTTTTGCAATAAATTATTTATTTTTGTATTTCAAAACACTGGAACTGCTTCTACCTTTATTACCAGCAGCGCCATTTATGGTCCACCAATATTTTCTTCCTGCAAATGTTCTCTCTCGCGAGATCACACAGTATTTCCTTCACTGTCTGACAGGAGCTGAATAGAAGAGAACGTGCGCGCATGCGTGCGGGCGCGCTCTCACTCTTCAGGTCTCAGCAGACAAGGACGACAAGACTGTGTGATCTCGCGAAAGAGATCACACAGCGCAAGCCGCTGTGACTTTCCGTAGCTGATTGGACAGTGTCACAGGCAGCGATAAGTAACACGCCCCCATTAACAGTTCAGGGGGTTATTTACATATCGGGCGCCAAATATAATGGCACCGATCTCTTAATAACGAAGGAGGCTGGAATTTTGTTTTAAAGTGAGACAAGGTTTGTGCAGCCCTGCCTATAACATGGTTCACTCAGCTGCACATGTATGCGCAGGTGAAAGGTTCTCTTTAATGACCATCTGATTTGACAATTGTGACCCAGTTATGTATTCAAAAGGTTCTGTGATTAGAAAAAAAGCGTCGGCATCTTTTCCTGAAATAGTGCCACTCTTGTCTAAGGGCTGTTTCTGGTATTACAGCTCAGCCACACTACTGGCGTGGACTCATTTCATAATATTTTTGTATAGGGCAGCCTTTTGCAACCAGCGTTTCCCAGAAGACAGCAGACCTGTCACTTCTACAGTAGGGAAGATAAACCTATTTCTGCCTGCTTAGCACGAGGACAGGCAAAGAAGTCTGCAAATCTTGGCCAAAATATAGATTATAGAATACTTTACTTGCCGCTAAACCAAGCTGCTTTAGGGTAGCATTTGGAGCAGGGGTTCCCTGGGAATGGAAACATTTTTCAGGGGTTCCCCTATATAGGGATGCACGATGCACTGAAACTTAGATACTGTTTCAATACTGTGCACCCTGAAACGGTTCAATACCATTATTTCATGTATTTCGATACTAAGCTGTGCTTAATAGAGTAACGCATGAATGTAGCTAGAGCGGGGTTGCGGCTGTGTAATACATGTGTAATACAGCCATTGCCCCGCTCCTGAGTCTTGACAAGTGCGCACGTGGTCAGCATGATGTCGGCACTGAAGACAGAACATGGTGGGCGCACCTCAGAACACCCCCATGTTCTGTCTTCAGTGCCTGCGCCGCTGCTCTTTAGTGCAGCGCCGGCCACATCACCTCTTACTGACCACACGTACACTTATTGTCAGGAGTGGGGCAATGGCTGTATTACTCAGCCGCAGCCCCGCTCTAACGGCGGAGATCAGAGAAACCTCTCATCTCTGCCATTATTCCCCTGAATGCTCTGATCAAAGCTGACTACAGCATTCAAGGGGTAAATGAGAAGGGGGGATGCCCTTTGGATCGAATCACGGGGGAATCCCTGTGACGTGATCGAGGGACATACCATATATGGACAGACAGCCCAGGGTCCATTGAAGGACACCAGGGCTGTCTGATCATATTTCCAGTTGTTAGGGCATACTGAGGTATGCCCTAACAACTGCCTGTGTACTATCAGTATATAGATATATGCCAGTACCTTAAAGTAAAAAAAAATAGGTAATGTTAAATAAAAAAACAACAACACATTTTTTACAATAAACAGTCTCAATACATAAATTATACACATATTCGATATCGTCGCAACCATAATAACAAATTTATAGCGTCATTCGTGTTTACGCTGTTTTCAAATAAAAAACAGTTTTCTTTCACTTATTAATGTGAGGCACGAGGTGTTATGAATTTTGAACCTCCATGTGCCTCACAGTAATAGTAATTAACCCCATCATGTAGCTCACACATTAACCCAATGTTGTCCATTATGACTGAGGAACATGATAGGGTTAATTCCTATTCATGTGAGGCACATGGAGGTACAAAATTCATCACACCACGTGCCTCACATCAGAAAATGGAAGAACTTTTTTTAAAATTATTATTATTGTTGGCAAAGTATCCTTTTGGTATCGAGTATCGCAATACTACACAAAGTATCGGTATCAAAGTCCATATTCTGGTATCGTGACAACCCTACCCCTATAGTAATAAGGATGGGATTCATTGGTATAGGGAGCTCTTTTTTTGTGATTTGATAAATAACATAATTCTATCTGCATGTAGCCACCACTAGGGGAGCTAATTGCATGTGGAGTCAGCATATTATGTATTATGTATTATTTTTGCTAGGTTACCTAGCAACTTGATTTTCATTTCACTAGCCACCATTTATGCTACGTGTATGGATATTGTCACAGGAGATTCATTATCTTGTACTATAGACTTTTTCTCAACCCTCTAAGAACAAGTGTAAGGATGGAAATACCCACAGCAAAATGAATGAAGGGGCTGGGGGGGGGGGGGGGGGGGTACAGCAGCAAGAAATGAAGGTTGGGTTATATTCGTGTAGCAGATAGATGTAGATTTAAAAATAATAAACAGCATATTGATCAAATATAGAGTTATATTGGCTCCCCCTAGTGGCCAATTAGGACTACTGAAGAATGTACAAATTAAATTAACTCTTCTGCTTTGTCTAATTAAAAACTTGAAATGCATTGTAGAAGTTAAATAATATTTTAGGAAGTTCTCATCTGTATTGGAATCCAGATTTTATGTTATAGCAAAAGGAAATTAAATTGTGTTAAAAGGAATTAAATGGGGTGTGTGTGTGTGTGTGTGTGTGTGTGTGTGTGTGCGTGTGTGTGCGCGCGCGCCTGTCTGTCTGTCTGTCTGTCAGTGTCTGTCCAAGGAGTTATGGCAAAAATATACCAACCATTATGATGCTGGGTTTTACCACCCAGGACAGAAGGGAAGTGTTTGTTTGCCCCCCAGAACCTTTCAATGACCCTTGTGCCAATTACCCCTACACCCGTATGTGCAAACAATACAACTCCTTTAGAGAGGTGAGTCTTGCCCAGCTTCTGAAAATCTGACCACACCGTAGCAAGTGGGATGGGACCAAAAAGTGCTGGACCCCCTCTCTCTCTCTCCAAGACCTTCATAGCAGCCACATGATCTGCTTCTATGGAATGTGCACCTTGGTACCGACAAAAAAACAGGTTGGGCACCCAGTGTTCCTATCCAAAGCACTCTTATGAGTAGGGATAATGACCACAAACTAGATGAAAAAAGGGTACCACCACCTACTTAAGGGTACCACCACCTACTTAAGGGTACCACCACCTACTTGGATACTAGAAGTGTAAGTAAGCGGAACGAATGGTAAGTAATTAATCAGTGAAAACTTTAAGGTACATGATGTAACACACGTTGACCCATGGGTAACTGATCTGGGACCACTGAACCACCTTAGACAAAAAGTAACGGATAAACAGGACAGACGATTGGTGCCACCATGACCTAAGGGTTTGCTTGGGCAGGAGTTATGTGGGGCTCTTTATGCGACCATTACCCCATGGAAATTACTGTAGGCAGATACGTTTATATCTGGTATGTGCTACGATGTACACAGCGCCACTCATTTCAATATTTATTACTATTTTTAATCTGCTTAAAGTTTTCTTGATTTTCTACATTTTTCTTTAATTCTCAGCATCTTCCTGAGCTGCTTTTTTTTTTTTTTTTTTTTTTTAGGATCCTTACATCTTGGCAGGCGCTGGATTCCCATAAAATCAGTGCTAATCTCCCAGCTTGGCACGCTCTGCGATTTCTTTGATTACAGAACTTGTGGCGTAGGGATTTTTTTTTTCTTTGACGAGCTGGAATAGATAATTACAACCATAAATTATAGTGGCATGGCAGCTTGTGTCCTCGATATGCTAATCGGTTACTGCTATCTTGCGCGGTTTGAAGCGCCACTCTTTCATAAGTTACAATTTCAACACACGTGGAGGAGTTTGGTGTTGAGAAATGAATACTTGACCCACTTGATCTGTCCTCCTGCTGCCAGCTGTGCTCCGTACCCTATGTACCCTGTGTCTTGTATGTAGATATGTCCGTATCATCTTTTATACGTGCTCTTTTGTACTGCCCTCAGAAGAGCTTCAATGCCACCCCTGGGCTCTATTCTCCTGTATAATCTGTCTATCTATATACATGTCTGATGACGGCTTTATAAGACTTGCAGCAGTAATATCTTTATGAAATGTATGTTTTAAAACATTTCATATAAAAAACGCAATCAATCTTTTTATATTACAATATTGTTGATATGGCAGCTTGCTGCACTTCATTCTATCAATTTTTAGTACTGACCTCCATGAACAAATGGAGTCGATTGAATTTAGACTTATTGTGAGGCCTCACAAGACCTAATCCCATAGGACTCAATAGGTTCTGCTTTATAGCATGTTACCAGATTACATTTTTCTACAGCGTTTAGAGATTTACTTTCAACTACTTGCAGACCCCAATTTATACAGAAAGGTCCTGAGTTTTATCTCCAAAACAGGGAAAGCTGGAAAATTCTATGTTACTGATGTAGCCATCTTTATCTTGAAAAATTAAAGATAAAGGATATAGACACCGTGTGTGTATTTAAAGGGGTTTTACCACCAGAGACATTTATGACATATCCACAGGATATGTCATAAATGTCAGGTAGATGCGGGTCCCACCTCTGGTACCCGCACTTATCTCTAAAACGGGGCCTCCTAAACCCCATTCTATCGCCCTGTGTTGCGGCTGAAGCGTAGCATGCTATGCTGTTTCTGTAACTACCATTCACTACTATGGGACTTACAGAAACAGCGTAGCCCAGCAAGCTACGCTGTTTTTATATTCATGGTCGTAAATCATACACTTCAGCCACAACAAAGAGCGATAGAACGGGGTTAGGGGGCCTCGTTCTAGAGATAGGTGTGGGTTCCAGAGGTGGGACCCGCATCTATCTGACATTTATGACATATCCTGTGGATATGTCATAAATGTCTCTGATGGGCTACATCTGTATGTGCAATTCTGTATGTATAAAATGTAAAACTTTCAAAGGGTATAATAGAAAAAAATTAATCCTATGATGTTTGTAGAATATAAAAGGCAAAGATTCAAGGATTGGTGACATTTGGTCACATCAGGCAGGTTGTGGAACTACATCTCCCTGTAGTCCAGATCATACTGTAGCATAATGTGTGTAATACTTGGACAGAAATGTTCTTTATTAGATTGGCACATTACCAAAACTGCGTATGCATGATATGGCATATGGATTCAACGCATAGGATTTATTTAGTGCGCCATCTGCTGTTCAAGTATATTGTTACAGTTCATCAGATAGCAAAGAAAAACATATTTTCAAGGTATGAAGTGGGTATGCCTCAGTAAGCCCCATGTGCCATGGCGAAAAGAAACATGCTTTATCTGATGATGCTCCAAATGGCCAAAGGGATGATAAAGATTAAAGTGAACAGGTGACATTTTCTGTCTTTACCGATATGCATCTTGATTTTTGTTTTAACTTTCATTATATTCCTATTTTTCTGATCTTTGATATTTTTACTGCTCCACACATACTTTCTCAGTAAATTGCCTTCTAGTCCCCATCCACCGCAGGTAGGGACTCACTATTAGGGCCATGTAAACCTTTGAACACATTATTGTTTTAATAAAACAATGTATTATGGTGTTTTAAGCAACTTTGTAATTACTTTTTATTAAAAAATATTTAAACTTTTTCAGTTTTGGCTTCCATGTATCCCGGATACATAGAAGCTGTATCTTGCGTGCAGAGCCGAATCATCAAGTCAGCGGGACTGACGGGTTCAGTGACCGCGGGTCCTGCGTGCCTCTGACATGCAGGATCCACCTGTTATCGATCACATGTAACCTATGACCGTAGATGTAAACCATAATAGCTGGACCCTTCGTGTCGGAGACAGGCAGGACCCGCTGTCACTGAAGCAGTCAGTCCTGCTGACCTAACGGATTCGGGTTTGAACACAAGATACAGCTTAGAAGCTGTATCTCAAAAAGTGAAAAAAAAAATTACAAAGTAGCTTAAAACGCCATAATACATTGTTTTATTAAGAAAAAAATGTGTTCAAATGTTTACATAGCCTTTACGTGCAGGGCAGTACCTGCTGTTCCTGCCACATCTTATAGAAGAGAAGGGTGATGGGGTAACGCACAAAACATAAAGGGAAAGGTAGACCAATTTGAGCTGCATGGGCCTAATAGGGGCTACCCCTATGGTACATAGGCCCTTGTATGTGCCAGGGATTTCTAAGAGAAATCTGGGTACTTCATATGATGGTTTCCTGTTCTTCTTCGTATTGCAGACCGCAGTATAATGTATGTATGTAATATATAACCTGCCGGAGTTTATCAGGTGTCCTCCAGCATTATGTCTATTTCTCTCTGCATGAAACCTTTGTGGGAATAAGAATATAACGCGGTTTGGTCATCAGAAGTCAAGCATGAAAATTTCAAAGCTTCTTTGCTGGAGCATGATAGGACCTTTTAATAGCTGAAATATAGTAATAGTTTCTTTTACTGGAACCCATAAAATTGTGCAGTTCTAAACACTATTTGTGACGGCCTTTATGCTTTTTAATGAATACATCTATTCTCTTCATTATTTATAGATGGAGTCCGTTCCTCATTGATATATATAATATATGGCATTGCTATAAAGCCATAATGTCCTAAAATCACCCAAGGGCCAGAGTGTATTTATTTCTTAGGCTTAATAATTAAAGGAGATGTTTCATTTATTCATGGAAAGCTCTGTGTATGAAACAAAGCTCTGAGGGTTACCCGGCACCAAATCATTATTGAAAAGATGTCCGGTATTATCATTTATGTATATACCGAGGTGCAGAGAAATCAGGGACAGAAACATTGATATTGTAGTCAGACTTCATGTTCCCTCCACTCATGCCATCGTAACCACCATTAGGTATATGGACAGGAGAGCAATTCATTTCACTGGGGTTATCAATAGCACACTGCCCATGCTGAATTTCTCATTTATATCAGTAAATAAGAAAACTAAGGCTTTATTCAGACGAACGTAAAATACGCGCGTGCAACGCGCGTGATTTTCACGTGCGTTGGCCGTAGCTATATTTGTCAATGGGGCCGTGCAGACATGGCAGCGTTTTTTGCGCAGCGTTGCTCCGTTGCCAAAAACTCATGACATGTCCGTTGATTCAGCGTTTTCAACGCATCACGCACCCATTGAAGTCAATGGGTGCGTGAAAACCACGCATGTCGCACGGAAGCAGTTCCGTGCGAACTGCGTGTTTGCGCAACAGCTGTCAAAAGGATGAATGTAAACAGAAAAGCACCACGTGCTTTTCTGTTTCCGAACATCCAAACGGAGTGTCTTTGCGATTAGCGAACCCCGACAACCGAAGCTAACTTCACCGGGTTCGGCCAAACTCGTTTTGGCCGAACCCGGCAAAAAAATTTCCGGTCCGCGACGTCGGGAGACATTCACTGTGCATGGTGCTGAAAGAGTTCAACTGGTTCAGCACCCTGGACAGTGACTTGCGATCCCAAAATACATGAACCTGTAAAAAAAAACGAAGTTCTAACTTACCGATTACTCCTGTCTCCTTACTGCAGTCCGACCTCCCGGGATGACACTTCAGTTCAAGTGACAGCTCCAGCCAATCACAGGCCAAGCACAGGCTGCAGCCAATCACAGGCTGCAGCGGTCACTTGGACTGCCGCGTCATCCAGGGAGGTGGGGCCCGATGTCAAGAGAGGCGCGTCACCAAGGACGCGTCACCAAGGCAACGGCCGGGAAGTTCTCGGTAAGTAGGAACTTTATCTTTTTTTTTACAGGTTTTTCGCTGTTGTGTTCGGCATTCACTGTCGAGGGTGCTGAAAGATTTAGCTCTTTCAGCACCTTGGACAGTGACGGGCGTCGACAAGCCTCATCTCTATGATGCCGGCTGCGCGAAAATCACGCAGCCGCGCATCAGACACGGATGACACACGCAGCTGTCAAATGGTTTTTGCGCGCGCAAAACGCTGCGTTGTTTGCGCGCGCAAAAACGCAACGCTCGTGTGAATCCAGCCTAAGGTTGTTGTAAACCTGGCTAGTGAACCCTCTGAACCTCATTCAAACTTGTGCTAGCAAAATGTGGGGCCGAGTCTAACAATCCCTTAGTCTTCACTCGTTACCCCTGCAATGAGTTTATGGTCGCTGATGTATTGAGTTTCCCAGGTTGCTGCTCTCAAAGTAAGGGATTATTCAGACGACACGGAAAATCGTTTGTGTGACAGCCGGTTTTTTTAACGGCCATATCCTATTTTTGCCCGTTTTCCCGGATCCCTCAATAGACTCAAGTCTATGAGGGATCTGTGAAAACGGGTCCTGCACAGGTGCAAATCAGCCATGAAAAACTGCAGTTTTTCCTGGCCGATTCGACACCCGGATGTGTGAATAAAGCCTAACGCTGGTTGCTGCCAAGGCATGTAAAAATCATGGTATACATCAAAAGGGGCATAGACGCTCATGACAAGAACAAAGATTTCCTCTATACAAATCACTATTCACACCACACATGGAATATTGTGTACAATTTTGGGCACCTGTGGCGACTAAGGTAATTAAGGGAATGGGCGGATTGCAGTACCCAGAAAGGCTATTAAACTTTGGGCTATTCATTTTAGAAAAAAGACGGCTTAGGGACGATCTGATTGCAATGCACAACTAAACAGATAGGTCCAGAATTATTTTGACAGTGACACAAGTTTTTGCATTTTAGCTGTTTACCAAAACATATAGAATATACAGTTATATAATCAATATGAGCTTAAAGTGCAGACTCTCAGGGGGCGTGGCTAGCGGGCAAGATGGTCGGACGCGCCTGAGCTGCTCTCCAGGGGACCGCTGCTTATCCTGCCATTAATCCTGAGCTGACAGCATGCTCTGGTGGTACTGAGTGACCGGAACAGGACCACTATACCCCTGACTATCCCCGGGCCGACTTTGAAGCGTCTACCCGCTTCCAGCACCGAGCACTCACCGAGTGAAGTATGGACCGCATGCAGCTGCGGCCTAGCTGTCCCCACTGAGCACTACCTCCAACAGGGAAATCCTGCACCGCACTGCTTACATCCTGTCTGCTCTGCCTGAGGCCTTGAACCGACACATCACAGCAGGAGCTGTTGTTACAACAGGTACCGGACACTCACCCTTCAGGGACTGGGCTATTATTGAGTGCATGGCATTACACATCGCGACGGGATTGTGAAAACCGAGGTGGGGCGCAGAGGGGTGAAAGAGGAGGCCGAGATCCTGAGAAATGCTGTGGTATTGACCAGCACTAACCTACTGTAACCCAGTGATCCTCAGTAATAGCAACAGGAGGAATAACCAGGAAAGTCAATTAAGTCCTGGATCCATTGTCATTTGGGCCTTCCTAAAATTAGCAAGGAATATTCGATAGGCCTGAATAGCCTGTCTCATCCTCAGCTGCGCAGATCCTCTGCATTTTGGAGCTTCATTCGTTACCCTGCTACTCTACAAGATCACCTTGATAATTTATCACTAGCTGTTTACTTCTTAAATAAACAACATGCACAGATCTAAACTTCAACCCGCTATGGATAAGTTGAAAGAATATGCTCATACAGACAACGACGACACTACCTCCACTCCTCGTGCAACACGTTCCACGCAGGGGAAAACGCGAGATGGCGACTCCCAATCACGGGATAACACTGAACCTGAGATGGATCCCGAACCTACTTTACGCCAAGTATCTGCTCAATTGCTGGCGGCCATAAACACCTGTAAAACCTCGCTGACAGGTAAAATTGATGAAATAAAGAGCGCGTCACCTTATTACGACAAGATATGCAAAACCTGCGGGGTCGCATTGGAGAAATAGAAGACAGAGTCTCCCGGACGGAGGATAAGATTCGTCCAATGATAGCTACACTCTCCTCCACCACTCGTAAATTGGAAGCTGAGCACTCCAAAATGGACGATCTAGAAAATAGAATGCGTCGCAATAACCTGCGCATTATTGGTCTTCCTGAGAAAACAGAGGGGCAAACCCCAGAATCCTTCGTTGAAACATGGCTTAAAACCACCTTAGGAGACACGTCCTTCTCATCATGCTTTATTGTTGAAAGAGCACACAGAGTCCCAGCCAAACCTCCTCCTCCAGGTGCAAGTCCTCGACCATTTTTGGCTAGACTGCTGAATTATAGGGACCGGGATACGGTTCTCCGCCTTGCTCGTCTGAAGGGACCGTTAAAGCACAACAACTCAACCGTCTCTATATTTCCTGATTTTTCCGCTGAGTTGCAGAAGCAGCGTGCCACTTTTATCGAAGCGAAGAGGAAATTTCGTGATCGTGGCATTCCTTACTCGATGTCTTATCCAGCTCGTCTACGAATTGTGGCCGATGGGAAGGTGATCTTCCTGCATACTCCAGGAGAAGCGACTGAATGGCTCCAGATGCATCCGCATCAACCTTGATTAGGACGCTGGGTGATGTACTGCATATATGAGGGTATTGCGGGATGTATTACCATTCATTTTACAATTTAATCTCCTCCTTACTAGGGGAGTAAAAATACAGGGGAAAAATTTCTATACAGACGGCCGAGAGTCATCTATCTCACAATATAGTGACACAAAATGCCCTTCTATATTACACACATCCTGAGCTATAGACCACTTAGGCCGACACTCATTACTTTTATATTAAGGTCTTACGGTTACTCACACCGAATATGCTCTGTCACATGTCTGACAATATCATGGTCAGACATTCCCCATTTATCTTAAAGTTCAACCCTGATGCAACACCTTCTTAGGGTTCTTATGTTTTTGTTCCTTAATAATACCCCGATATGGTATTATGTTCTAATGTTATTAGCCTATGTCGCAAGTCAACTCAATGTCTCTTATGGTCGTTTTAATGTTCTGTATATACGCACTTACTGTCTCTATTGGTTTTCATGGCTCAAACCTTAAAATGTGTATCATGGAATGTACGTGGTCTGGGAACCCCCCATAAACGTGCATCAGTGTTCTCCCACTTGAGGCGATCCAGCCCCCATGTCACCGGTTTACAGGAGACCCACCTCACCTCCGAAAAATCAGATTATTTAAAGAAACCCTGGATTCAATGGTCCTGCCATTCATATCATACCTCTTACTCCAGGGGGGTATCAATTCTTATACATAGATCTATATGATGGAACCCCATTCAGACCCGTAGAGACCCTGAGGGAAGATTTGTTTTTGTATATGCGGAAATTGACACCAAACCTTATGTGCTTATATGTCTTTACAACCCGCCGCAAGCGAATTTGTACGTAATCGAAGCGGCTATTACTTTTGCACATCAATTCCCGACCTCCTTTATCCTATGTATGGGGGATTTCAACCAGGTTATGCACCTAACTCTAGATAGATTTGGAACTTCCTCATCCCCACTCACCTCTAATCCTACTCCTTTATGTCGGCTGATGGATAGTGTGGGGTGGATCGACCTCTGGAGGACTCACCATCAGGGAGAGGTGGAGTACACTTGTCATTCGACAGGACGACACACATTATCTAGGATAGATTATTGTTTTGGTTCCCCTAATGTATCTATTTACGTCTCTCAGATTGCACATGATATTAGGGGTATATCTGACCATAGCCCAATATTACTCCATTTGACATTTCCAGACAGATGTATACTGACCAACTGGAAGTTTCATCCCTTCTGGTTAAAACTAATTGATTCGTCGGATCGCATACCAGATCAGATTGATCAATTTTTACAAATCAATGATTCGTCACTAACTCATACATTACGTTGGGACTCATTCAAGGCGTACATTAGAGGTTGTTTGAGATCGTCCATATCATATATTAAGAAAACCTCAGCTCGGGTGGAGAGGGAGTTGGAGGAACAGGTCTTGGCAGCTGAAACTCAATATGTTGCAGACCCCACTGATACTCACAAAATGGCCTGGTTAAGTCTGACTCAATTATATAAAAGACAGCTTCATCTTAAATCTAAGCGCAAACTATTCTTTACCAAACAATATTATTTCGAAATGGGGAACCAATCTAGTCAATTACTGGCCCATCTTGTTAGACAAGCTAATGGGACTAACTCAGTGTTAGGAATTCGAGACTCCGGCGGATCAATTATTACGGAAGCGGAACGCATTACATCTCGATTTAAAGAATTCTATACTGAGTTGTATAGTTCCTCCACCTCTCATTCTAAGGCCGATAGTTTAGAATACCTAAATGATCTCACATTTCCAACTCTGTCACCTGAACAGCAATCTATGTTAGACGCCCCCTTTACACTCGAAGAAATACAAGAGGCCATCAGTGATATGGCTATCAACAAATCCCCTGGACCGGATGGCCTTCCAATTGAGATCTACAATAGATACATGGATAAAATAGCCCCATTTTTACTAGAAACCCTTAGCCAGGCGTCCCAACTACATGCTCTCCCTTCTACGTTCTATGACGCTACTATTATAGTTCTTTTAAAACCAGGTAAAGACCCTCTGGATTGTGGTTCATATCGACCTATATCGTTAGTCAATGTAGACTATAAAATACTGACAAAATTATTAGCTAAAAGACTGAATGGTGTTATGCTTTCCATCATACATGCAGATCAGACTGGATTTATGCCAGGGAAATCTACTAGCATTAATATTAGGAAGGTACAGGCCATTACACAATTGGGTAGGGCACATGATATGCAGTGGGCAATTGCCTCTTTGGATACCATGAAGGCTTTTGACTCGGTGGAATGGCCGTTTCTATGGGCCTGTCTGGAACGCTTTGGCTTCGGTCCTCAATTTCGTCAGTGGGTTGAGTTAATATATAAATCCCCTAAGGCTAATGTGGTGGTCAATAACGTCCCTTCTCTTCCCTTCTCCCTTTTTAGAGGTACCCGACAGGGATGTCCCCTATCACCAGCCCTGTTTGCTATTGCCATAGAGGCACTGGCGATTAGGCTTCGAGCCTCCCCGGATCTTACTGGTATAAGCTGGAAGGGTAGAACTTCTGTGGTAGGCCTATACGCAGACGATATGGTCCTTTTTCTAGATAACCCAAACTCCTCGTTCCATGTGGCAGCAAAGCTACTTGACAAATTTTCACAGTATTCAGGACTGAAGGTTAACTGGCAGAAGTCGGCCATTTTATATACAGCTAGACACCCAACTCCAGACCCGTCTATGTCACAATATGGCCTTGAAACCGTCTCTAGTTTTAAATATTTAGGCATAACTATAGTACAGGATCATAACCAGACCCGAGATACGTCATTAACCCCATTGTTAAATACGGTTGGTAAAAAATTTCAAAAATGGTCTAAACTACCGCTATCTGTGGCAGGTCGTATTAACTTAGTCAAGATGGTGATTCAGCCTCAATGTAACTATACATTGCAACATATGCCTGTTGTAGTCCCCATATCGTTCTTTAAATCCCTTAACACCTTAATCATACAATTCATATGGGGCTCTTCCAGGTCTAAACTCAATTTGGCCACATTACAACGACCAAAAAGTGAAGGGGGAATGGCCTTGACGGATTTTTACTTGTACTACCTGGCTGGTCAACTTCGCAATATCCGGGATTGGATTCGAGATTCACCTCTGTCTGACACAGATTATTACCTAGCTTCCCTGGTTATGGGACGTAGCCTGATCAGTTTCCTGGAATATCCTAAGTTTACTCCCCATACTGAACTACTTCCTATGCATGTTCTGGCACTGGCGGTTTGGCGTGCATCCAAAAAATTACTCACTTACACTGATACGGTTCCAGAGATTCCTCTGTGGCATAATCCTACATTACCACATATTCAATTATTGGACGATATACGGGGGTGGCAAGATATGGGCATTGCTTGTTTGGGAGATATGTATGATAATGGTTTGATACTTACATTTCTACAGGTCAAGGAAACGCATCAAACTCCTGACTTGCAATAGTTTAAATATCTGCAATTACGCCATGCCATACAGACTCAATTCCCACCTCATTCCTCACTCATATCAGCATACCCTCTTATTGGTATACTAAAATCACAGGGTCCTAATGGTCTTATTTCGGCTCTATATACCCATCTGATTCTAGCTAAAATAAATTCTGCTCCACTTCCGGTTCTGACTAAATGGAAATCGCAAATACCAGACCTTTCTTCGGAAGATCTGACTAACATCTTACACTCACACTTAACAGTATCCCCGGCTATAAATAATAAACTTATTCAGTTATATATCATACACCAAGCTTATCTCACCCCGGTTAGATTACACCGTATGGGCAGACTACCCACTTCAGCATGCCACAGATGTGGGCAACTAGAAGCAGATTTTTGGCACCTAATGTGGGAATGTTCATTCATATCGATATTTTGGACAAAGGTTTATGACGTTATTACTCCATTATTGCCTAGCCCTCTATTGTTCTCCCCGAAAATAGCTTTACTGGGACTCATAGACGAAGAACACTGGACACATCACACTGGTATTTTTATAAAAGAAATTTTATTTCTAGCTAGGAAGACAATAGCTATACATTGGATGGCAGACACAGCTCCATCAATAGCCTCGTGGAAATCGCTGATTGATACTGTAGTTACTTACGAACAACTGGTATATTCCCACAGGGGTTGTCCAGACAAATTTCAGGGAGTGTGGGGTCAGTGGTTGGATGTCAGGGCCGATAGCCCTCATATCATGGCGCGATAAATAAACTTCCATACTCCCAAGTAAGATATGAGATATTGATAATGTCCATGATGTTATAATGCGACATAGGCGACTTGTTGTTTTGTTCTATTTGGTTAACGTTTTCGGTTAATGCATACGAAATAAATTAATAACACTCCTGCATTTCCTTATGTGGTCGGCAATTGGAAGTTCTGTTAACATACTATATGTGAATATATGTCAATGTTGATATCTAAGCTGTATATGCAATGTCATTGCTGATACTGTCATGTATTATCCAATTGCTGAAATACCTTGTATGTGATATTTTGAATAAACAAATTTAAAAAAAAAAGTGCAGACTCTCAGCTTTACTTTGAGGGTATTCACATCCTAATTTGATGAAGGTTTTATAAATTACAGCTCTTTAATATGAAGCTGCTTCATTTTCAAGGGACCAAAGATAATTGGACAATTATCTCAAAAGCTATTTAATGGGCTGCATGGGCTATTCCCTCATTAATCCATCATCAATTAAGCAGGTAAAAGGTCTGGAGTTGATTCCAGGTGTGAAATTTGCATTTGGAAGCTGTTGCTGTGAACCCACAACATGAGGTCAAAGGAGCTCTCAATGCAAGTGAAACAGACAATCATTAGGCTGCAAAAAATGAAGAAATCCATCAGAGAGCACAAATGTTAGGAGTGGCCAAATCAACAGTTTGCTACATTCTTGAAAAAAAAAAAAGCACACTGGTGATCTCGTGAACTCCAAAAGACCTGGACGTCCACGGAAGATAACAGTGTTGGATGATCGCAGAATCCTTTCCATGGTGAAGAAAAACCCTTCACAACATCTAGCCAAGTGAAGAACACTCTCCTGGAAGTAGGTGCATCAGTATCTAAGTCTACAATAAAGAGAAGACTTAATGAGAGCAAATACAGAGGGTTCACCACGAGGTGCAAACCATTAATCAGCCTCAAAAATAGAAAGGCCAGATTAGACTTTGCCAAACAACATGTAAAGAAGCCGCCCAGTTCTGGAAAAGCATTTTTTGGACAGATGTAAGATCAACCTGTACCAGAATGATGGGAGGGAGAAAGTATGGAGAAGGCTTGGATCGACTCATGATCCAAAGCACACCACATCCTCTGTAAAACATGGTGGAGGCAGTGTAATGGCATGGGCATGCATGGCTGCCAAAGGCACCTTGTCTCTAGTGTTTATTGATGATGTGACTGAAGACAGAATTCTGCCGAATGAATTCTGAAGTGTTCAGGGATTTACTTTCTACTCAGATTCAACCAAATGCAGCAAGGTTGATTGGACGTCATTTCACAGTTCAAATGGACAATGACCCAAAACATACTAAGAAAGCAACCCAGGAGTTTTTTTTAAGGAAAAGAAGTGAAATATTCTACAATGGCCAAGTCAATCACCAGATCTCAACCCGATCAAGCTGCAATTCAATTGCTTATGACAAAACTTAAGGAAGAAAGACCCACAAACAAGTAACAACTGAAGACAGCTGCAGTAAAGGCCGGCAAAGCATCACAAAGGAGGAAACCCGGCGTTTGATGATGTCCATGGGTTCCAGACTTCAGGCAGTCATTGCCTGCAAAGGATTCTCTACAAAGTATTAAAAAAAACATTTTATTTATGGTAATGTTATTTTGTCCAATTACTTTTGAGCCCCTGAAATGAGGAGGCTGTGTAGAAAAATGGTTGCAATTCCTAAACGTTTCACAGGATATTTCTGTTCAACCCCTTGAATTAAACCTGAAAGTCTACACTTCAATTACATCTCAGTTGTTTCATTTCAAATCCAATGTGGTGGCAGCAGAGCCCAAATCATGAAGATTGTGTCACTGTCCAAATAATTCTGGACCTAACTGTATAATTAAACAGTACAGAGATCTTTCTAATTATCTTTTTACACCTAGGCCTATAACATGGACAAGGGGGCATCCTCTACATCTGGAGATGAAAAGGTTTCACCACTATCACAGACAGGGATTCTTTACTGTAAGAGCAGTGAGATTATTGAACTTTCTGCCACAGGATGTTGTGATGGTTGATTTTTTGAACGAGTTTAAGAAGGGCCTTGATGCCTTTCTTGAAAAATATAATATTACAAGTTATGAGTACTAGATTCTGGAGATGGGACGTGGATCCAGGGATTTATTTTGAATTCCAAATGTGGAGTCGGGAGGAATTTTTCCCCTAATGAGGCAATTGGCATCAACCTTATTGGGGCTTTTTCCGTCCTCTAGATTAACATGGTAGGATTATAGGTTGGACTTGATGGACCTGTGTCTTTTTTCAACATTATCAACTATGTAACTATGTAGTGGTTTGCTGTTGACTTAGGAGCATCAGGCAGAATTGGGATTAGAGTGGAATCGGCAGAAAAGAGGGTAAGATCCCTACCAAGAATCATTGTATGGTCTAAAGCTAGTAGGAATGCATCAAAATGGTCTAGAGACAGACGCAGTGCTGGCACTCACTCACGCACCGTAACATCCCTCAGAAGTTTCGGGGGTTTTCCTAAAGGGATAGCCATCCAACTGTTTTTTTTTCTACCCGAGCCACATGTCAAGATCTATACTTGTTCGAATATGTACCATCGGCTGATCTGCACTTTTATGCAACATTAAAAATCATAGTTGTCGGCAGCACATCTCCTTGTGTAAACAGGGAGACATTCTGCCGACGTTATTAAAATGTATTGGGACGAGCGATCGGCATAACAATCGCTCGTCTCCATACATAACCAATCATTTCTCTGTGTGAAAGGAGCAATCGAGCAGCGATCAACGGGCTGTTTCATTGATCGGCGTTCTTGTGCACGGCCCAGGTCAGGCCGTGTATTAGGATGCTTACCCAAGGCTCAGGTTGTGCCGGCTGTAGTACATCATCAGAGGCATGCATCGTATCTGCTCCAAGATGTTTTTTGGCTAAAAATCAGTAAACCTATACAGTTGCCTAATTGTTTTTTCTGCTAATGCCCCGCACATTGGTTTGTCTAACGTTCTCCAAAAATGTGTTCACTTGGTGGTCGTTATACTTCTATATCAGGCTCACCAGTGACCAGGAATCAGTAGCAGTTGTCCATTTATAATTACTTATTTATTTATTTTTTTGGGCAGTGATGGGGACAGAGAAGTGGTGTCAGTAATAGAGGCAGCTAAAATCCTAACCGGAATATTTGGCCTTTGAGTGTTGAAGAGTTACAGAGCTCCAGGCGTCCCAAACATATTAATCCTAAATTCTGCCTTCCCTGCAGCCATCTTTCAATACTCTGTAGACATAATAATACGTAAATAATGCAGAATGTATTTTTAGTGACCAGAGAAGAGTTTAACGACACAAGTTTATGAAGAAATATTCATAAATATTCCAGATTGTGTAAAAAATCTTTCAGGAGTGACATTTTAATGCCCGCATCTTTAATCCCACCATGCTTATTATGAGCTTCAAATGTCAATGCTGTTTTGAACTTTGTGGGTACTAGACATCTGCCTACTTAAGGCCTCCTGCCGACGCTACAGATCTTGTCGCGTAAATTTCTGCATCTGCAAATCAGTTCCATTCGTCTGAATGGGGTTGTTTCTGCAGCAAGCACAAAATGTGACGCGTGTGCAGGGGGTCTAATGCATTGAAAAGATTTATCCCTCCACTTTTTTTTTTATACATTCCTTACATCAACTTTAAAGGCGTTTTCCACCTTGACAACTGATGACCTATTCACTGGATAGGTCATCAGTATATCATCGGTGCGTGTCCGACACATGGACGTAAAGCTGCTCCGGTGGCCTGCGGGCACCGGATGTTATGGGACATAATGCTATGTATGGAGCCAGAAGCAGTTGGCTCCGTACATAGCATAGCTGCCGTGCTGCATAACTGCAGGTCTGCTCCTATTCACCGGCATGTACGTCTGGTGCACGGAGGCATGGGACCAGCTGATCGGTGTGGGGTCCTGTTGTCGGACACCCACAGATCATGTACTGATGACCTATCCGGTGGATAGGTCATCCGTTGTCAGAAGGTGAAAAACCCCTTTAACATTGCTCAAATTGATCACACAAAGCACTTTGGAGACAGTAAGACGACGTTCATCAACATAGCAGAAAATTTCCATTGCAAATCTTTCTGTAATTCCACAGCAAATGTAACACCTTTGGATATTGCTGTGGATTTCATTATGGATTTGCATCGGAAATAATTTACTTTGCAAAAATTCCACAATAATTTCACAACATAGAAGGCATGCTGCAACATTCCCTAAAATCTGTGCAGTTTTTCTCTGCTATTTTTGAACAGTGCTTTGACCCCATTCACTAGAATTGTACTGTACCCACAACAAATCCAATATGTCTGAACGTGACCTACAGTAAGGCCCTATGCACACGAACGTAAAAAGGCCCGTAATTACAGGCCATAATTACTGGCCCATAGACTTGTATTGGCTACGGGTACCTTCCCATTTGCTTACGGGAAGGTGCCGGGCCGTTGAAAAATATAGACCATGTCCTATTTCAGGCCATAATTATGGCACGGGCAGGCCCATAGAAGTCTATGGGGCTCCCGTAATTACGGGTGGCTACGTGTGTGCACCCGTAATTACGGGAGGGTTGCTACGCATGGTACTCACTGTCCAGCGGGAGTCACTGTCCAGGGTGCTGAAAGAGATAAACAATCAGTGCTGGATAGAACATAGGGGCTGCACTGATAGGCAGTAACTCTTTCAGCACCCTGGACAGTGACTACTGCTGGACAGTGAGTACCATATAGATTTTTAATGTTTCCTTCAAAAACCTGCAAAAAAAAAGTTCATACTTACCCAGAACTCCCTGCTTCTTCCTCCAGTCCAGCCTCCTGGGATAACATTTTCATCCCATGTGACCGCTGCAGCCAATCACAGGCTTCAGCGGTCACATGGACTGCCTCGTCATCCAGGGAGGTCGGACTGGATGTCAAAAGAGGGACACGTCACCAAGACAACGGCCGGGGTGCGTATGAACTTATTTTTCTTTCTATCGCTGCGTTCCGCTGTGGAAATCCAGCACTTACAGAGAGTAGAGGCTGGTGATCAGTGCTGGATAGAGAAAAGGAGCTGCCGGTTAGTGCAATGCAATATCTCTCTCTACGTGTAAAGAGAAGCAGAGAAAACGTGTCCGTAAATACCGGTGGAATACGGGTGACTACGGACCAGTATTTACGGGCACGGGTCCGTAAATACGGGTCACAAAGGACCCATATTTACGCCAGGGAAAAAATACGGTCGTGTGCATGGGGCCATAGTAATAGTCCATGGGAAAGTGTTCGTATTATTATTTCATTTTCTAGTTATATCTAAATAAAGCTTAAAGGGGTTTTCTGGAAACATACACTGATGGCCCATCCTTAGGATAGAAGTAGAGAAATGATAGCTGGACAGAATGGAGAATGAGAGAAATAGTAGAGGAATGTTAAATCCATTTATAAATCCCAAACATAATGTGCACCCGGATGCAATTCCATTTTTAAAACTACAAAGATCATATCATTAGATTTGCCATACACATTAGATGTTTGTTGGGTGAACCCGCCGATTTTGGCGGGACCGGCCGACCATTTAATGTGTATGGCGGCATCCCGACTCACCCTCCACAGCATATGTCGGGGGAGAGGAGGGTAGGCCGAACAAGTGTTTGGCTGAGATCTATCTAAAATGTGTGGCGAGCTTTAAAATTAGCCATCTATGTGTGATCAGACCCCTGCGGCCCCTTCATTATTTATCAATCCTCAGCAGCCCGTCTATTCGTTTGGCTGCACCCTGTACTGCAGGTCAGCCCCATTCACTCAAAAATGCCCAAAATACCGGTTTGTCTGTGTCTATATTGTTTCCTCCATATAGAAGTGTGACAGGACAAATAATAAAATAAACTTTACAACCTTCCTAGGACTCTAGGGGATACCAACTGACATTCATTTTTGGGTTCCCATTGGGAACATCGCTGCAGTAGCACTGGCATTGTGTCATGCAGCAAAACTGCTGTACTGTGTTATACTTGTGCAGCACATGCGTGTTATACATGACGCAGGGATTCTCTCCTTGGTGTTCTATTAATCCCTGTGACATGCAGCTCCCCCGCAGGCTCTGTACAGAGTAAAGCAGTTTTGCCTGGACTGTTTCTTTAATTCGTTATTGCCCATCAGAGATCTTCGTACTTTCTTTGCTTATTCACTGGGGTTTCGTGACATATCTGAAGTACAAGGTGCACAGAATGAATTACTTGGTAGGATTAATCTGTCTTTATGAGAATGTAGCTCTTTTGTCCACTGAAAATGACTGTCTGAGGGGTTGTGGCGCATGAGAGACCAAAAAATGTCCACGACTGTATGGCGGCGGTTTATGTTTTATACTAAGTTAAACCGATACAATCACACAAAGAAAGAAGGTCCTCTGTGCAGAGCAACATCTGTTTAGTTTCAGAAAGTGTTCTGAAAATGGGAAGTGAAAATAAACCAGCCCTGTGTATCTGGTGGATGCAGGTTATCCCCGCAGCAGCAGTCCTACTATATTGCTGTCCATGGTGCTGAATGTTTCTAAACAATGTTTCCACCTTAAAACCAAGAAATCATTGGTGAATATAATCCCTTAAACTCTCTATTAAGGTCAGTTAAACACTTTACTCGGCAATTACTTTTGTTATATCCGTTTTCCATTGCATTTTACTAAGGCAATGTTCACATTTGCGCTGAAAGCTGCCTTCAAAGACTCAACGAAACCCTAACAACCCCCATTGTAAATCAATGGAGTTTGTCAGGCGCCGGTGGTATCTGTTACACAACTGATCCGGCAATGCGTTCTGGAATTCATTATTAGCTGAAGCCACATCGCAGATCTGAACAGAGCCTGAAAGTGAGAACTTTACAGTAGTTTACAGGGTTTACACTCAGCTTTCACAGGCTCCAGAAAGGCAAATAGCCTAATTCTGTATTTAATGCCCCAGTATTGCTGCATAATATAGGGCCAGTATTTTATGACATTAGTGGTTGAATCAGAGAAGTAATTTTTCATTTTATTTTATCAATATGTATGCAACTTTTCTCAATCTTAAATGATGTTCACCCCCAATACACATACACAAAAGTTAGAGGTTCAAATAATTAAAGAAGTACTTCGGGCAAATCTGATACACTATGTTATGCCTAGTGTAGGGCTTGAGGGGGCGGTGCATGACACAAGAACTTCAAAAAGAGAATCCCTGTGTCAAGCTCCGCCTCTCAGGCCCTGCACTAGGAAGGTTACATTGTATTAGTGTGGGTTCTATTACCAAGATATCAGATAATGTAACATACAGAATTGGGTAAGAGCTCCCATATTCTATGCTGTCATTAATAGAAACATAGCTAAATTCATATATTAAAAGCAGTAATTAACCCCACTTTAGTCTAATGTGTAGGAGACGTGACTTTGGGAGGGGGGACCTTAAACTCCTATAGTAGATATTTTCAATTGCATAGGTTTAGGCTGGGGGCTTCTCCTTTTAGAGGTGGGAGCATGTCTGTATGAATGGTGTTTTACCGATGGTAGAGTTCATAAAGTAATGTAATTGTCTCAACAGATGAAATCGCAGAAACATTTCTCACCTTCCCTTACCTTGTTTTTACTGTTTATTTGATATTTTATTTAACTATTTGTTTGATTTAGTTGATTGATGTACAGTACTTTTATATCCTCTATTTATCTATAGTTTTTCTACGTATTAGATATGCTGCCATGTCACATTTTTTAACACAATATGGGTTAGATGTTGGCATTAGCCTTTTAAGCCCACGGAAAGGGCAGTACCGCAGTCATGGTTCCTAGAGGTTTCTTCCCCAGGAGGTTGTCCTTTCCCAAGTGTTGGAGAATGATTCTTAGTGAGTTTAGTGCCTTTTTCTTAAATATTGGCCTGATTTTAGTTTGAGGTCTTACGTTTTCAGGCCTTGAGATACGTTTCAAAATAAAAGGTCTCTTACTATGAATTCCAGCCTTTTAATTGTCACTGCTATAATATTGCGGTTGGGGTATTTTTGCAAATAGAAATGGTAAAAAAATAATAGGGTGAATTTTGATGGCCAGCCTGAAGGATGTGATAATGGAAACGTCATTCAGGGATGGCATGGCTTTAAGTACAGGAGTTAGGGTCTTTGGTGCCATTGACGTTTTGATGCTAGAGCTTCTTGCCCATCGATTACTGTCTCACCAGTTGCTATATATCAGGAAGCTGGGCGATCCCACATTATGCAAATGCTTAAATATACTTGTCTAGCATTTCACCTTAAACATACTGTGATTTTTGTAGCCATGCAGTTTTTAAAGAGGACCTATCACGGATATAACATGATGTATTTTAACAAAAAATATAGCAGCCCCCAAAAAATAAATAATTAAGTAAATATAACTAATAAAAAATAAAACAAAATGCATTATAAGGCATATGCAGAATATGTAAATGACCCGATTCACTGCAAGAATCGGGGCCAAACTTCCTGTACGTGCAATTTTCCCAAACACAATGATGCTTGAGAAAGAGGGCGGTCCCCCAAAACTTTGCATCTGCGTGCTTGGCCACCAAACTCTCCTCCAGCAGCGTCTCTATGTGGACTTTGTTTTCAATAACTTTATGGACTTTATGCACAACAGGTGAATAACATTTATTATTGATATTTATGATACTTGTCATTTTTCTGAACTATGTATAAAAGGAATTAATTGCAAACCAAAGTTTATAGCATGCATTTATTTTGTATTTGAATATTGTATATTTTGTGGGAATTTGTGCCCTTTCGGGGAAAGGAGCATTTGTGAGGTCAGACACTGATATTGGACAAGAAGGTCTGGCTTGCAAATAAGGGGCTGAACCTAAACCATGAAAAACAGCCCCAGACCATCACCCCTTGTCCACCAATTTTTAATAGGCACGATGCTGTAGCTTTCTCATGGCATCAGCCAAACTCAGGTTTGTCCATCAGGCTGCCAGATAGTGAAACTGTTGTTTGCAACTGCTGGACTATGGAAACCCATTTCATGAAGCTCCTGACACACAGTTCTTGTGTAGATGTCACTTCCAGGGGCAGCTTTGAACTTTCTAGAGAGTGATGTAACAGAGGATAGCCCATTTTTATGTGCCATGTGCTTGTCTGTGGGGATAGCATTGCTGTGTTGTTGGTTTTCTGCACCTGATCTTAATGGGTGTGGCTGAAACACCTGAACTTAACAAAAAAAAATGTGTAATGAGTTCCATAACAGCAAAGGGCGCACTACTTTCTGCAACATTTGCTTTCTCTGAAGTGTGGCTGGCACACTGTGGCTTTAGGTTGCTGGAGGTTGCAGCCGTCTATCTTTTGGTGACTGATGCATTGCAGACACATTGATTTGTACAGACTGAGCAACTCTATACATTCCTGCGGGACAGTCACACAGCAGCTCCTATAAAAGAAAGTTGGACGGTGAAACATGTTGTTACAAATTCGATCTATTGTGTTCTATGATTTCTAAAATGTACCCCTCCCCCTTTGTTTCATTTAGGTGCTCAACCCCTTGGTTATACTTGATGGACATATGTCTTTTTTTTTTCAACAGTATTAACTATGTAACTATGCAAACTATATTTTCACTGTGTATGTATTCTCATGAGACCACCAGTGATGCTTCCCCAAATTAATATGTAATTTGACAGCACAATCTTTCAAGTATGATATGCGCATGTACTGAAGGAACCTACGTCTTCTGGTCTACCTCCTTTCTTTCTTTCTTTCTTTTTCTTTCTCTCTTGTGTCACTTTCTCTCGTCTTTCTTTTCCCTCTCTCTTTCTTATCTCTCTTTTCTCTTCCTCTCTATTCTCTCTCTCTTCTCCCTCGTTCTCTCATACTCTCAACTCTCTCATATCTCCCTTCTCTGTCTTCTTTCTCTTCTCTCTTCTTTCTCTTCTCTCTCTTCTTTCTATTCTCTCTCCTCTCTTCTCTCGCTCTCCTCTCTCTTCTCTCGCTCTCCTCTCTCTTCTCTCGCTCTCCTCTCTCTCTTCTCTTCTCTCTCTCCTCTCCCATCTCTCTCATTCTCTCTCTCAGCTCTCTAATTTGCTCTCTCTCTTCTCTCGCTCTCCTCTCTCTTCTCTCGCTCTCGTATCTCTCTTCTCTTCTCTCTCTCCTCTCCCATCTCTCTCATTCTCTCTCTCATCTCTCTAATTTGCTCTCTTCTCTCTTTCTCACTTCTCTCTCATTCTCTTTCTCTCTCTTTTTCTCACTTTCCTTTCTCTCATGTCGCCAGCAATTATTATAATTATAACTCTTAAATTCCGCATCCTAGAGCCTTAGTTCTCAGAGTCTCCATCTTCATCCACAGATTTTAGTATATATAGTTTATTTCAGTGTTGTCATAGAAAGGTCTGGTATTAAAACAGCCAAAAAAGGATGTTACAAGTTCTGTCTGCGCAGGGTTGCTTATTGATTTGTTAACCAGTTCATTGCTAGGGAAGGTTGTAGGGGGGTGGTGGTGTTGATGGGCAGGGGGAATTGAGCTGCAAAGCTTCACCAGTTCCTTTCACCCCTTGCTGGAAACTGTGATGATGGACCGAGATAAATTTGTGATTGGTTAAGAAGGGGGAAGAATCCTTGAGAGAGTGAGAGTGCTGAGCATGCATAAATAAGCCTGTAGGAGAAATCTCTTCCCTTTCTCTCCTCCTCTCTCCGAGTGGACCACAGAGAAACTGCTTCTGTGCATGCAAAACGGGGAGAGACAGGAAAATGTCAAAAGGGAGGGGGAGATACAAGGAGAGAGTGCAGCATTATCACTGAGAGATGAGAGCAGTGTGACTGAAGATCACTCTGTGTGTGCAGGCGAGAGAGGATCAGACAGGACAGTGCAAGAGAAGAGCAGATTAGTCCTGCCTGCTGCAGCAGGGCACGGGGGACATGCCACCTGCACCTTTCAGGCACCCTATAACACAGCTGCCCTGCATGCAGACATGTGGTGGAGGTCAGAGGGGATATTCCTAAGTCACTGGTTTAGGAATTTTCTCTGTTTGGGGCAGCTACTAGCATGGCCAGTTTTGCTGAAGACTGGTGGGTAGAGTGGCACTCTGAATCCTAACTCTGTTTTAAAAAGTGCTTCTGCTCTCTTCACCCTCCTAATTGTGATAATGGGACAATTTTGCCATTGGATGGATTGATACTGCCAAATAAGTTTAGGGGTCAACCCTTCTACCTGCCAGTTTTATCCCTTCCCTACTCTGCCCCCTAAACTTGTGCACCTACCTGCGCCATGAGACGGTCGAGCACGGATGAATCTACTTACCAGCGCAGTCCATCCCTGGACAGCAAAGACTACTCTCTTCCCCAGGGTGGTGCCTTCCGGCGCTATAGCAGCCTCTACGGGGGGCAGTTTGGGGCATCGGCAGGTGGCTCCTTTTTTGGGTTTCACACTAACCCCGGTCCTAAAGCCACAAAATCGAAGTACACATCCCCTAAGGGCAACAAGTACGTGGTGTTTTACCTGGATCTCTCCTTCATTTTCCTCCTAGAGCTGAAGAGGTGCAGGATGGCACAGAACTGTCTACAGTGTATGAAATATCTCATGTTCGTCTTCAACCTCCTCTTTTGGGTAAGTTCCTGGGGAAAAATGAGCAGGGGGATTCATACATTTCCTTAAATGTCAATGTTCGCTATATTGTCATTTGTCAATTACTTGTGACTGACTTGTTTTTTGCTTGAAATGTCTATTACTTATTTGCTCCAAACAATGTGAATTAAGTTATTTTGTTGCAGGTTGAAACACCAAAGTAGCCAAAATTGTTTGTAAGACTAAACTAAAGATATATAAAGTGTAAGCAATGCCTAACACCCTGCCAACTTTCATTTATTTATTGGGTCATCTTAATGGTTTTCAATCTGCTTTTCTGGATGTACTTCTAAGAGAGTTTCTATGGTCCTTTAGCAATTCCCAAGTTTACTGAACATCTGTCTTAAATAAGTCGATGAGTGGGGTGGGGGTGGGGTGAAGTGCAGCAAGATACACAAACCCATACAGATATTGGTGCATGATATATTCCATCTCTTGCTTCTAACCAAGTATCAGAACGGTCATTTACCTTCTCTTTTCCATAAACCTGACATAAAATATCTCACAAACTCATTAAAAACTGATAAGAAGACGGCAGGGTGAATGCAGGGTCTCAACACATGGTCCAGGGCAATAAGCCCATCTGTAAATAGTCATTGCCTGGTGGCCTGAGGAGACCATGACAGCCTCTTCCTGCATACCAGGCTTTTGGTTGCGACAAACTCTATAAACATGTTGTACTGGAACAGAAAAAAAAATCTAAGAGTTGAAGTTTTTTAAATTTTGCTCCATATGAATTTACACTGGGATCCCCCAGGGACAGAGGAGTCAGGTTTCTGCATCTAACATCATGAGTGCTATAATTATGGACTGTATAATCCAATTCTCTGTCGCATGTCAATGCTTTCATTCACCGTAACCCTGTGGGTCTGGTATCCAACTAATATTATTCTTGCAGTTCCGTTCGCATGGTTCTGTCACTGACATCTATTGTATTCCTGTGTATGTCAGATAATCCTGCCCCAGCCGAAACTCCCTGTGTGTATCCGCTGCCTTCACCGCTATGCTGTAGCCTTGAATGTTATGGTACATTGAGGTGTAAATGAGATGACTGCCCTTCAATTCCAAAGCTGTTTGTGTTGCAATACCAGGCAGGTAATATGTGTTCTCCAGGCTGTGATACATATACAAGATGGATTGGCACAAGCGTGATAAGAGCTGTCAGGGTTTTAATGCTGGGTTTTAAAGCCGACGAATGTTAAATTGAATCTATCAAGAATAGTGCATGTCTTTTCCTTTATATAACCTGTCATTTATTTTTATGTCTATCCTGATTGGTGCATCATTTGATCCATAAACATATTGTGATAGAAACCATGAGATAAGTCTAAACATATGTAACAAGAGGTGCTGTAAACTGAGCCGCTATCTGTATAATGCAGTAAATGCTCCAGGTAATGATTCTTGTTTGTACCTAATGTGCCCAATAAGTCATCCTATCTCCTATATCCCAGTATTTAGAGCACAGCTCTGATCTGTCCATCTCCGTACACCTTGTTTGTGACCTCGCCACCAGGTTGTCACATTTAGGACTGTTGTGCCAATATATTTGCATCTATTCATGTTATTTGTTCATGTAGCTGTTCTTATGAACACCTTCTACATCATCTCCAACTCAATTCGTACATAACCTGTCCTCTTGACTGATTTGTATGTATAAATATATAGTATATACACTATCTGCTGAAGAAGCTGTTATATATGACAAAAAGATTGACATTGAACCTGTATCTGTCACAGTGCGACATATAGCTGGCGGAATCAGGTTATGTAAAGCTTTACCAACCAAAGGGGTTTTCTCATTAGAGACATTTATGACATATCCACAGGGTATGTCATAAATGTCAGATGCGGGTTCCACCTCTGGGACCCAAACCTATCTCTAGAACGGGGCCCCCTAAACCCCGTTCTGCCGCTCTGTGTTGCGGCAGAAGCAGGTGAATTCCAACCATGAATTCGGAAACTGTGTTGCTGAGCTACTCTGTTTCCATAAATCCCATAGAACTGAATGGTAGTTACGGAAACAGCATAGCTAGCATGCTATGCTGCTTCCATAAGTGCCATTCACTACTATGGGACTTACGGAAACAGCATAGCTTAGCGAGCTGCACTGTTTTCGGAACTCCTGCCCATATAACCAGGAAGTGACCGGGAGGCAGCGAGAGCAGAAAAATGTAGAACGGGGTTTAGGGGGCCCCGTGCTAGAGATAGGTGTGGGTCCCAGAGGTGGGACCCGCATCTATCTCTCATTTATGACATAACCTGTGGAGATGTCATAAATGTCCCTCATGGGAAACCCCTTTAAGCTGTGAAAGACAATACTACCTCCAGATGAGTGAGTCATTTTTTTATACTACATGGGCCATCTAGTCTGTCTTTATATTATTTCTTTTATATTTTTATCTTTGGATAGATATGTTTATCCCAACTATGTTTACATTCACTTACTGTTGGTTTTCCAACCTTATCGGCTGAAAGTTTTTTCCTAGCATCTACTATTCTTTCAGCGAAAAATATTTTCTGACATTACTTCTGATCTTGCACCCAACTAATTTTAGATTGTGCCCCCTTGTTCTTGTATTCACTCTCTTACTAACAACCTTTAACATATTCAGAGATTCCCCCCCCCCACTTTTCTCAAGGCTATCAAAAATAAAGTTCTTTAAGTATCCACTGTAAAAAAAAAAATCAACATTTTTGCAACCCATTTTTGGACCAGTTCTATTATATCAATGTCTTTTTGTAGGTGAGGTGTCTGGAACTAAACAGTATTTTAAATGTAGTCTCACTAGCGCTCTATACAGCGGGTTAAAAATCTCACTCTTTCTACTGGTGATACCTATCTATGCAGCCAAGCATTCTGCTAGCCTCCACTAGTCCATGGTCATACAAAGCTGTCAGAAATCCTTCCACCTAAATCCTTGTCTTCTGAGGTCCTAACACAGAACTGCCAATACGATACTCAGACAGAGGACTCTTTCTTCCCAAGTGCATTATGTTATGTTTGGAAAGATTGAACAGCAGTTTCCATTGTTTCGACCATTTTTCCAGTAAAGCTAAATTATTTTTCATGTTACAGATACCTCCGGGAATATCCACCCTGACACACTTTTGTGTCATCGATAAACAGACATACCTTACCAAACCATCTCCAATATCACTTACAAACGTATTAAAAAAAAATCGGCCCCAGAACAGAACTTTGTTGTACCCCACCTTTCTCTCTTCAGAATACGCACCATTAACAACAACACTCTGATATCTTTCTTGTAGCCAACTGGTAATCCACTGATCTATCCAGGGATTAAGTCCAATTTTCAATAACTTGTCTATGAGCTCTTTATGTGAAACTGCATAAAAAGCTTTGCTGAAATTCAGAAAGGCAATACCCATCGCACCACCTTCATCCAACACTTTTGTGACGATGTCAGAGAAATTAGTAAGACTCATTTGACATGATCTGCCTTCAGTAAAGCCATTCTGGTTTGGATTTAAAAAGTTGTTGGTGTTTAGGTAGGCAATTCTATATTTTTTAGGAGAGTTTCCATTATTTTTACAACTACAGATGATAAGCTAACTGGTCTGCAGTCACCAGCTTCTTCTCTTCTGCCCATTTTATAGATGGGTACAACATTCTACAATCTTTAGGAACATCACTTGTTAGAAGGGACTGGTTAAACAAATCAGTTAGACATTCAGCAATGACATATTGGAGTTCTTTATGAACTCTGGGGTGCCATCAGGACCCATTTTCTAATTTAACAGGCAAATTCACCTGAAACATTCAACCTCCAAAATAATTGGAGCTTGTATTGTACTGGGATTGTACAAACTGATTGCGTTGGAATGACCACTTCACAGAAAGGAGTAATAGCAGACTGATGTTTCCTTCTGATCTTGAAAATGGGGTGCACTAGGATTTTTGGAGTTATCACCCATGAATATAGGCAAAACTAAACTTTCAGTTTTTCCCAGGGTAGTTTTTCATTATCTGGCCAACCTTTGGTCGTTTAGAGGAGCCTTAAACCAGAATTTTGTTACATGCCGTTTTTGAAGCTAACATCGAACATCTTATGGTTTCCAAAGAGAAACCATCAGCAAGCTTCCCTGATTGATTCTCCTATCAACAAGAAGGTGAGGTGTTGTAATGTGGGGCAATCAAGAAAATGTAATTCATATAAACGATTACATTACGAAGAAATCATTTTATACGTAATCCTTTGTGTATTCCTTGGTCTAGCTGGCATGTGTTCTGGACTACCATGTTCACCTTGCCTAGGGTTGGCCTACTTCAAAAAAATGTACATATTTGAAGTCCAGCAATGTAAAGATCTCGTGGTTCTCTGCTCTTCCTATTTCTTCCTCTTGCTAACCTAGAGGCCTGCACCGAATGGTGATATGTCCAGCCTGTAAAGTTATAAAGCTTTCAAGTATACATTAGGTTTGTATTCTCGCCTTGTTTTTTTGTCATAATGTTTCACTTGTAAGTTTAAAGGGGTTGGCCAGGAAAAATATATTTTCTAAAGTGTCCTCCAGCCATGGCTTGCCTTCCCTAAAACCCCCTACATACTTTCTAACCAGTTTCTGTTTGATCTCAATCGTCACTGCTGCTCTTTCTGTTTGTTTACATCCCTTGCTTCTGGTCCTGGCTGTTTCCAGTCTTGTAACCCACCATACCCATGATCCCTTGCTGCATCTGAAGAGACAGCTTACATTACCCTTCCTCCCTCCACAGCATCTCAGCTATTTGCATACTGCCATGCCCCTCTATATTCACAGGGTCATTCCCTGCTCTAATTACAGTTACCCATCTCCCTGCACTGTCACACACTCCTAGTAATTATCACACAGGGGTAGGGGGTTATATACAGGGATGATGGGGGTTATATACAGGGATGATGATGATGTTAGACACAAGGATGATATAACTGCATCATACCTGTATACAACCTATATGTAACCCCCATCATCCCTGTGTATAACCCCCATCATCCCTGTGTATTACCTCATTATCCGTGTATTACCTCATTATCCCTGTATATAACCCCCATCATCCCTGTATATAACCCCCATCATCCCTGTATATAACCCTCATCAACCCTGTGTATTACCTCATCATCCCTGTATGTAACCCCCATCATCCCTGTGTATTACCTCATCATCCCTGTATATAAGCCCCATCATCCGTGTATTACCTCATCCACATTTCCTTAACCAAATTCACAAAAGGTAAGGGTGGACACTTCTGTATAAATGTATATTGTAGAATTGATTGTTTGAGTACTGTACTCTTTATGAAGGCAGAACTACTATCAGTGACTGCAGCTTATCTACAATGCTTACTGTAGTCCACTACTAGTAGATATTATAATATATTAAAGTCCAACCGTTCTTCCCTCCCTGCCTCTGTCTCTCCCCTTTGCACTACACTACAGCTCATCTTGTTCAGAAAACCTAAGCCCAACACAAGTTCACCAGGAAGTCAATGCATGGACGCTGATTTTCGTGATTCTAAGGTAGTTGCCACATATAGTATGTATTTATATGCCCCAGCGTAAATGTATATCCAGAGTAGCGACAGCCCCATCTGCTGGCTGTCGGGAGTTCGGGATCCATTATGCGATGAAATATTAACAGCCAATCGTCATGCACGTGTCATAGAGTAGCTGGGCTGAGTGTGTTATCTTTAGGGGTGAGTCATACCCCTAGCGTTTGTGTGATTCCAGCTGAAGTCTGGTTAACAGATATATATTTTATTTGACAGTAATATCGATTTCAAATTATATAGCAGCTTTGTATTCTCTGCTGGAAGTATCTTGTGATCCGATCATTAAGAACAGTATATACGTAGGAAATTGCTATCTTGTGTATTGTATCATATGCTATTATTGCTGTTAATTAACTTCTGACTCTCATCTGATCCAGGGCGAGATTAAATGTCCCAGGCAGTAACATTATTCTGTTAAATTGTATTTTGATCCCTTTTGTACATTAATAATTTCATTTGATACAATTAACCTATTTATTTTTTTTCTTGAGCAATACCTATTGATTTGAATGCTGTTTGCACAGTACATTTCAGGTAATACATGCATTTTTTTTATGTTACATTCTTAAATAGGTTGTATTAACATGACACCTCCTATTCAGTTTGAAGCTGGCCCTGTGATCTGCTGATCACTGTGGATTGGGGCTTTAGAAACCTCCAGTGATCTGTTATCGTCAGGGAAGATGTGTCTGGCCATTTCAGTGACCTCTGCAGGGGAAATGGAGTATTACATACTGGCCATGTAATACATGATCAGGCCGGGCCCAACCGAATGTGAGCCGCTCTTCATTAGGGGCACTCTTCTCTGGCTTATAGAGTGTTACATCTATATGCTCTAATAGGTTTTTTTTTGTTTTTGTATTTTTATTCTTTTGGATTTTTTAGTCTTGCTTATAGTTATCAGTTTAGTGAGAGCAGCTACTTAGAAGCTGCCAGATAATAATAAACAGTCCAAACAAATGGCAGCCAGCTTCCAGGATATTATATTGATGTGACAGTCTAGAACAGATGCCAAAGAATACTGTACTCCCTATAGAGCTGACTATACACAGAACAATTTTTTGTCAGATTTGATCAAGTAAATTTGCAATAATTTCATAGTTATATGCTTGAGAAAGTGTTTTCAATCAACTAAAGTGTCAGATATCTGTTGAATGGTTTATCAACATGCTAGTAAATCATTTCCTTAGATACATCAATGACATCAGTTCAGAATTGTGCAACTAACTGGAAAAAATTGCAGCGATTATAGAGTGAACATTAGTTCATATTAATATAGTGTAGAATGTAATGAAATAAAAAATAAAATTATATATATTGTAAATCCTCCATGGAGAACCCCCACCAATATCACTGGGGCACACCGGAAGATACTTTGAAGGTGGATTGTCCTTCTTTTTAAGAGAAACTCCATTCATATATGCACTTTCATTCTTTTTCAGAGTAAGTGTTGATGTAGAAAAAGGTTTTCACCTGAGTTTGTCAGTATATTGGTTTGAAGTGACAACCACTTTTCTGAGCTAGAAATGTACTTCAAACAGTTGTCACCTCTCATCTGCTCTTGGCAGGTCATACAAACAGCTTTAATCCGCAAGGGGAGACCGTGAACACATGACAAAGCACATCTCTGTGTCAAGAACATACATTATGTGTGCACTCCACCCTGAGGCAAGATGGGAGTGACATCCAAAATCAAAGAAACTGTATCTAGCCACCTATATATATATATATATATATATATATATATATATATATATACATACATATACACAGTCGAGACACATTATTATGACCACCAGCTAATATCCAGAGTAACCACCGTGTGCAGCATGGACAGCAGCTAGACAGGCTGGGAGTAACTCGATAAGATTCTGGTAGGTTGTCTCAAGTATCTGGAGCCACGCTGGCTGCAGTTTGTCCCACATTTGCTGGAGGGTGCGCGGGGGAGGATCCATAGAGCGAACAAGGAGATCGAGGTGGTCCCAGAAATGCTCAATTGGGTTCAAGTCTGGCAAATTAGGGGGCCAGGGAAGTACCTGGAAGTCTTGGTCGTGCTCTTCCAACCACTGTCGGACATTTATAGCCGTGTGACATGTCGCATTGTCTTGCTGGACGATTCCATCTGCCCCAGGGAAAACAAACTTCATGTATGGGTGGACGTGATCTGTAATGATGGATTCATACCCAAATCAGTTCAGAATGGCTTTCACATAGATAAATGGGCCCAGGGAATGCCATGAAAAAATTCCCCAGACCATAACGCTGTCGCCACCAGCTTGTGTTCTTCAGCAATGGTTGCAGGGTGTTTGTTCTCTGATGTTTCTCGCCTGACACGCCAACGTACATCCGTTCGATGAAGCAGAAACGTGACTCATCGGAGAAGGCAACACTTTGCGAATCATCGGTGGTCCAATCCGGATACTGCTGTGCAAATTGAAGCCCTTTTTTCCCGATGCACCTTTGTTAGCATAGGAGCAGCGACTATCCGTAGCTTCAGAGCCCCATACGATGTACAGTTCGCTGAACCGTTGTTTTAGACACACGTCTGGAAGCCACTTGGTTGATTTTCACGGTGAGCTGCTCCACTGTAGCGTGTCATTCAGCCCTCGCTCACCTTCGTAGCCGACGTTCACCTCTCACATCAGTGCCATGTGGTGCTCCACCGTTTCCACATCGGTTATTCCCAATGGTGCCATTTGTCCACTTACGATACACTTTCACCAAAGCAGCATGCGAACAGTTCACAAACTGCGCTGTTTGAAAAATACAGATACCCTTGGCCCAAAAGCCAATAATGATCTCTTTTTGCAAATCTGATAAATCGCCCCTTTAACCAATGGCAACAAAGAGTAATATGTGTTCAGACAGCCTATCGCACCCCTTATATACCCACCAAGCCAGCCCATGACACATCACTTCTTTCATGGGCTACGCGCTGCCGACGTCGAATGTAGGAGGTGGTCATAATAATGTGACTCAACTGTGTATGTATGTATGTATATACATACTAACTAATTCATTAATCATATATGTATATATGATTAATGAATTAGTTAGGACTAATGAATTAGTTATAAACTGGCGCACTTGGTGCAACTGTATAATACATTACATTTCCTCTGCATAGACGGTGCACCACTTCCCGTTTGCAGTTTTAAATTATAGAATTGCCTCTGGATGTGAATGGCTCCATAAACCTTCATATACCCTATAGCCCTACCAGTTAACACTTCTATACCCAGTGCAAGTATTAGGTGCTCCCATGATAATAAGACTATTTAAATGGTCAGGTGTTAATGGTTTGAGCTGCCGGGTCTATTAGGGTACTTTCACATGTACCATTTATGATGTTTTAGGGCTAGGGCATCAGCCAGATGTGCTGTTGTATCGAACAGGATAGTTTCCAGGACATGCCCTTCATCGTGGATTTACATGAAGTTCTATAATTAATTTTTCCATAAAAGCAGTTGTGGGAATATTTTCCTAGAACTGTTAATTGAAAATAGCTACTGCAAAATCATGGCACCAATAACATGTGTTAACATGCCGCTGCTTTAGACCTTACCACTACTGGGACCTCACCTATCAAAATGTATGGCATATCCTGTGGATATGCCATAAATGTCTTAGATGGAAATACCCCTTTAAGGTATTCAAGCGATCATTAGAATAAAAATAGAGCCATACTAGGATCTGTCAGCAGCAACTAGCCTGATTGTTGACAGTTTCCAGGTAGCAACATATGTCTTTCTTTATTGCACTGAGCTGAAAAGTGAAAACAGCAGAAAAGTTAATAAAGATATATTACAAAGATACAAGATTTTACTTCTAAATCTATAGCCAATGTTAGTCTAGAAATGGCAGATAGAGATTTAAGTGAAGCTTTATGTTTCCCACACTGAGATCTATAATACGAGAAGAAACTCAATTAATAATATTATTTGACAGTTCTGTTGAGAGTACTTTCTACATCTCTTGCCTTTAATGTTTGGATTAACCTATCCTAATGTGACATCTCAAACTGATCCCAAGGAAAGAGACAGCAGAAGCCGATAGACTGCCAAAACTGCTGGGTCACATCAAAAATGTGTATATTTCTTTGTTCAGATGTTAATTCTTCCGTATTTGCATGTGAGGATTCTTTTGATCGCTATCCTCTATTATGTGTTCTGGCTAAAGAAATCCCGCATAGAATGTAATGGGAAGAGAAGTGAGATCTAAAGGCTCTGACTCAGCAGTATATATGGCCGCTGAGTGAGGAGTGAAGTCTAGGAAATCATAAAATTGAATATAAGTTTCCCTTTACAATAGCCATGGCTGTGTTTAAATGTGAATATGACTATGCAAAGTAATCTAGTATTTTTTCCATAGAATGTTGCTTATTTCTTCAGATGGTTCTACCTAAAAAGAATTCATGGATATACTTCACAGTAAGACGTCTCGCTGAGGGGAAGAAATAGCAGGCATTGAATCAGGATAGATGCTGAGATTTTGAGGAGAAATGTTCTTACAGAATTTATTAGCAGCAGTAGAACAGGGCTGTCCATGTTCTTGTACTTGGAGTAATGGGCTGAAGGTCCACAAGTAGAGCATGATATGGTGACACATAAAAGCTGAATTAATACATTACCCATAGGGCCTGGTGTGATGAAAATGTAAAGTATAGTAATTGTGCAGTATGGAATTATCCTGGGTGTAATTATTTATTTCACATTCTATGAGGAAAATCGCTTAATGATCTCTATATATTTTTTTCTGGATCTGAAAATTTATTAGAACAGTGTCACACTCCAGTCTCCACCATATGTGGTTCTCTAACTGTACAATGCCTACCACGACTTCCCCAAATACCAGTACACAGCAGATCTTCTCTGTCATTAAATATTAAAAATACAATCTAATTGTTATCATAGCAATAAAATCACATGTAAATGTCAATTAATTTTATCTGTTGAAAATAAAAGCATGATTGTACTAAGCTATGTAGTATTGTTCAGTCTATAGAAGATGTTCGTAAATTGAAAGCTGATTTGGACAAAGTGTTTGGGCATCAAATTGGCAAATGTGGTTTAATGTAGATAAATGTAAAGTTATGCATCTGAGCACCAACAACCTGCATGCATCATACGTCCTAGGGGGAGCTACACTGGGGGAGTCACTTGTTGAGAAGGATCTGGGTGTACTTGTAGAACATAAACTAAATAACAGCATGCAATGTCAATCAGCTGCTTCTAAGGCCAGCAAGATATTGTCGTGTATTAAAAGAGGCATGGACTCACGGGACAGGGATATAATATTACCACTTTACAAAGCATTAGTGAGGCCTCATCTAGAATATGCAGTTCAGTTCTGGCTCCAGTTCATAGAAAGGATGCCCTGGAATTGTAAAAAATACAAAGAAGAGCAACGAAGCTAATAAGGGGCATGGAGAATCTAAGTTACGAGGAAAGATTAAAAGAATTAAACCTATTTAGCCTTGAAAAAAGACGACTAAGTGGGGACATGATTAACTTATATAAATATATTAATGGCACATACAAAAAATATGGTGAAAGCCTGTCCCATGTAAAACCCCCTCAAAAAACCAGGGGGCACTACCTGCGTCTGGAGAAAAAAAGGTTCAACCTGCAGAGTCGACAAGACTTCTTTACTGTGAGAACTGTGAATCTATGGAATAGCCTACCGCAGGAGCTGGTCACAGCAGGGACAGGAGATGGCTTTAAAAAAGGGTTAGATAATTTCCTATAACAAAAAAGTATTGGCTCCTATGTGTAGAAATTTTTCCCTTCCCTTTTCCCATCCCTTGGTTGAACTTGATGGACATGTGTCTTTTTTCAGCCGTACTATGCAACTATGTATGACTGAACTGAGATGTGATTGCCACATGCATCTCTTGATTATTTCCTACGGTAGAGTAAGTCCTTCTTCACACACAGAATGTTTCTAGAAATTGAACAGTACCAAAAAAAATGCTTCAAAAACGCTAGCCGTTTTCAAATGTAACATACGTTTTTTATGGCATTTTTAGTGGTGTTTTTGTGGCATTTTTCATTTGGTGTTACTTTTGTACATGCTTTTTTATGGTGTTTTTGAGGTCCTATAGAGAAGCCTATGGTAAAAACACATGAAAAAAACAGCCATACCCAGAGCATTCTGCGTATGGAAAAAAAATTGCCTCAAAAACACCACAAAACAAAATGCAGTTGTGTGCGGTGCATTCGAGATTTTACTATAAACTTTCATGTAAGATCTGGCCGTACTTAAAACTGCATGAAAAAACGCAGTATAAACTCCAAGAAAAACGCCACAAAATATGTGTAAAACCACTTTTAAAGAGTGCCTGCCGTTTCATTTGACTTTTCATGATAAGCTACTATGTGTGTGTACAGGAGAAGCAGCACTATTTCTGGCCATTATATGACTTTGATTTTGTCATTTTTAGCAGTTTTCCCCTTTGCATGTTATATCTGTAGTTTGCATTTCTCTCTGAGCTGAGGGTGGAGACTGGCAGCCATACACTATACACATTAAGAATAATAGAACCCGCTCCATAACCTTTTCTCTCACTCAGATACAACCCCAGGATCATGCAGGACATATATAGAGACGTACTGACCTGTACTGATGTAAGTTCTTTGGTTGTGATAGAAAGTTTCTATGCCTGTGGTTCTGCTCTGATCTGCACTTCCTGCTCACTCTGCCCCCTCCCCTCTCCATAGGCTTCAATAAACATGTGTAATCTGATACATGTGATCTGCATTCCGACTGGAGAGGGATATAGCTGAATTTTCAGAGTGAAAGTCAGTTTAACAGAGGGAGGGGAAGCAGGAAAACAGCCAGAGAGGAGTAGAAAGAGGCTTGTTACTCTGATTAGATATATTATAATGTTTCTTATAATCGCCTGTACTATCCATTTATGCAAAGTTTGTTGAAATGACAGTGCCCATTTAAAGAGAACCTTTCACTACCCCATACATGTGCAGCTGAGTGCCCCATGATATAGGCGCTGCTGCACAGACCCTGGGGCACATTGAATTACCTGTATAGCCTTATATACCGTTCTGGAGATATCAGTGCTGCAGTGGGGATTCTGCACAAAAAACTGCACGAAAATCTGCACCACAGCTTGGTGAAGATTTCTGGCCACAATTCCCTGCAGGTTCTTGGACGGATACGCTGCAGAGTTTTACAGAGCATATCTGATCCGTGGGAACCCAGCCTTAGCGTTGTGGGGGATTTTGAAATTTCTTGTGCTTGCCTGCTGGTTACTAGTAGTTTGCTCCTGTGGCATTATACTGTGTGGGGACACATAGGGGATATTATACTGTGTTTTTGTGGCACTATACTGTGTGGGGGCCACTAAGGGGGCATTGTACTTTGTGGGGGCCACTAAGGGGGCATTATACTGTATAGATAGGGAATAATGGCCATTATACTGTGTAGGGGCCGTAAAGGAGGCATTAGACAGTGTGAGGGGAGCTAAAAGGGGCATTATACTTTTTTTTTTATTGGCATTTTTTATGATGGGGTGGGGCGCCGAAAGATAACTTTGCACAGGGTGCTATCTATCCTAAGGCCAGTCCTGCCTAGGAGATCAGCATCCTAGTTCCACTACTCAGTCAAGACCTTTGTCTGGCTGTAAGGCAACTGAAAGCAGCAGGACCCTTTCTCCCCTCCTCCTGATATAGAAGTCCAGACACATTACACCCCACCCCTTCAGCCATCTGCTAGATAAAAATGGCAGGGTTCATAAGGAACTTAACACCTCTGTTTTCTGCAAAATTTCTACAAGAAGCATGCAGAAAATCCTGAAAACTGCGGGCAAGTTTGTGTCTATTATTTATATCTAGGTTTAGTGTACTTTTAAGAATATGTAGCTGTCGCAAACATATTTTTTCTTCACTCCGCTAATATATACAGCCATTATTTGGTATTCCAAAAGACGTCCTTTTTTTGTTTTTTTTTACTGTAACAGCAACAATTTACATAATACTGTTTACAAACTATACCTGCATAAAAGAGGGAATATGAGACATCACGTAGAGAGTGTGGAGGAGAGAGAAGCTGCCGTGTAACTTATGCAGATTATTTTCCGCAGACAGAGAAAAGGTCAATCAGAGTGGACAAGGGTCTAGTGCTGCTTGCGTACACCAAATATCCTTAATAGCCACAAAGGTCAAGAGACATATTTTTTTGGGATGGAAACCAGAACGAAAAACGGAAAATATTCATACATCATCTTATGTCATCATTTGGTTTCTGTCGAAAATTCCAATGAAAGGCAATTGGACGTTAAGCGAATAGACCTTGGCATCCTGGTTCCCGCACCCACTCAGAAAGGAGGCATGATTTGTAGATAAGTTTGTACTTCTAACCATGAACACGAATCAATGTGACTACACAACCAAGTTGCATGTCGGGTGCTGGAAGCTATCACCAGCAATCACTTGTATAATGGGCATGTATAGATCAGAGAACACAAACAATAACACTTTGTGACTCATTGCAATGAGCAACATTGATGAATAAGCAGATAAAATCATTCCCAGGTTGGATGCATGACTTGCAGAGCATTGCACAGCAGCGCATCTACCATCATTGTTTTAAGTGTCACTTTGTCCTTTCTGGAAAACCCCATTGAGTAGAGACTATGGAACACCTGTGGCAGCCAAAAAGTTAATGCCCCCCCCCTTCATTAAACTGCATGAATATTAACATAGACAAATATTCGCTGGAACCACTGATCCATATTGCAGACCGTCTAATACTCCATGAAGACTACACATCCCAGTGCACAAAATTAGGAGTCAAGGTGTAGCCGTTAATTGACTGCAATGTGCTGCTGGCACCTCCGACAGGAGGGGTTATACGACTGTCAATCCCGTCTGAGTCGGTGACATTGGTAGACTTTAAGTAGATTAGCCCCAAAACCTCAATTAGCGTGCCTGTTAATCTTCTCTCTGGGACATTAACAGAAAGGAGATTGAGATAATCATATTTGTTCTGATAAGATACTTGGAAGCCTTGTACAGGCAGCCTGGTGCTACAAACCACACAGGAGTGATGTGGATGTCTCTCAATGATACAACATATGTGCCTATCTCTATGGAGTCTTCATGATCACAATGCTGACATTTTAAAGAGCAAGTCATTACTTTAATGGTTGTGTATTACTGTGCATGAATAATATAAAATAGCTTTAAAGGATTTTCTCATTTCAGAATTTAGCGATGTCGGAAGGTTACATTGGTGGAGGTTTAAGAGCTAGGTCCCCGGACCAAGATTTCCACGCACTACTCTTTATAAAGCCAATCCACCCTGCCAGCTGTTTGTTTCTTGACCAATAAACCACTGTCTCCATGCTCAGAGGAAATCCTTCCCCTACAACAAAGGTGACATTGGTTCACATCTGGCCCAATGACAGTTGTCACTAAGCTACCCTCTATTTTGGCGGGAAATATACCTCAGGGGAGAGACAATGATGTAGATCAGGAGCGGATTAAGGGTACCATGGGCCCCTTGGTACCCTTAATACATCACCAGAACAAAGCTCAATACATAAATACAGCACCAGAACCAAGCTCAGTACATAAATACAGCACCATAACGAAGCTCAGTACATATATATATAACACCAGAACCAAGCTCAGTACATATATACAACACCAGAACCAAGCTCAGTACATAAATACAGCACCAGAACAAAGCTCAGTACATATATACGATGCCAGGACCAAGCTCAGTACATAAATACAGCACCAGAACAAAGCTTAATACGTACATACAGCACCGGACCAAAGCTCAGTACATAAATACAGGATCAAAACCAAGCTCATACATATATATATACAACACCAGAACAAAGCTCAGTACATACATACAGAATCAGAACCAAGCTCAGTACATAAATACAGCACCAGTACCAAGCTCAGTGCATAAATACAGCAGCAGAACCAAGCTCAGTATGTATATACAACAGCAGAACCAAGCACAGTAAATCTATACAGCACCAGAACAAAGCTCTGTACAAATATACAACACCAGAACCAAGCTCCATACATATATTCAGCACCAGAACAAAGCACAGTACATATATACAGTTCCAGAACAAAGCTTAGTACATATATACATCACTAGAACAAAGCTCACTACATAAATACAACACCAGAACCAAGCCCAGTACATAAATACAGCACTAGAACCAAGCTAAGTACATGTATACAACAGCAAGTAGAAAATATACAAAAGAAATTGGTCCGATCACCACTCATTTGAAGTAAGGACGCCACATTCCATGTTTGATCGGTGCACGGGCAAGAGAGCTACGTCGGGAGTAAGTATAAATCCAGCGAACAAAGAGGTCCAGCACACGATATGATATGAAAAAATACAAAATTGTTTATTTAAGTCAAATTTAAAACAAGAAGTTAAAAATCCCGGGGAGAGAACACCTACGCGTTTTGAACTTTTCAGTTCTTTATCCTGATGGACAGTGACGTCAGGGGCTTCTCCTAGAGTGGAATCCCCGGTCACAGCATCGTGGATTCCACTCCAGGAGAAGCCGCTGACGTCTCTATCCATTTATGGACAGTTACGCCAGGGGCTTCTCCTGTAGTGGAGTCCCCAGTCACAGCGTCGGCAACGCTGTGGACGGGGATTCCGCTACAAGAGTTGTCACTGTCCATATATGGACAAAGAGATCAAGCGCTCCGTCCAGGAGCGGAATCCCCGGCCACACAGGGATTCCGCTCCTTCAGGGAGCTACAGTGGCGCTAGTAGATAGCAGAGCAGGGGGATACATCCCTGTTCAGCTATAGTGTTCAATAGTAATTGCGTCCTAAGGACGCAAATACTACTGAATGTGGAGTCGCTACCACTGTAGCAGCCACAACGGCCCCGACGGGCAGCACGGGCGCCCTCATGCCCGGCGTCGCCGCTATGGCTGCCACTGAGAGAAGAAGTGTCCGGGCGGAAAGGCAGCTGCCGGGCCCGGGCGCTTCTGAAACACAAGCAGGGGAAGGAAGCCAGCGTAGTGCCCCCTTCCACCTGCTGGAGCTATGCACCCTATGCAATGGCACAGGTCGCACACCCCTAAGGCCGGCCCTGCATATATAGATAAGATGAATTTGGTCTTATACCATGCCATGATTTCTCTCAGAATAAACCCAGTGACCTAAATAAGTGGTATTATGGACATATTAGTAAAATCAGAATACAATAGATATCAGCCACATTAAAAACAAGTAGTATGAGATTTAGACGTTTGACAAGCTTCAAGATATTTTTTAAAATCACAGCCATAGCATTCTTAAGTGTTACCTATGGACTGGTTTATTAAGTAGGTATCTGCTTGTGATGTTGGCTGACATATGTTTTAGTATTCCCCCTAAAATAGCAATAATGGGGCATTTTTTCTTCAAACTCATAGTTGTAATTCCTCTTTTATTCCTCCTGGAAATGTATGAATAAATTAACTACTGTGTGTTATCCTTCCCCTTGTCAATATGTACACCATCTGACACTATACAATCATTGCAGACAGTGTCAGACTGTGTAGGGGCATGCCCCATTGACAAGGGGAATGGTACACCTAGTTGTCAAATGATTCATATAAATCTAGGAGGAATAACAGAGCAAAGGCACAATGCAGAGTTGTAAAAAAAAAAAGAGGCATTAGCATTTTGGGATTATGAGGAATACAAGTATTTACTAAAATAGACATGTCCGGAAAGGTGACCGATCCTCTTGAAGAAACCCTCCTTGGCACGTGTAGGTCATGGGTTTTCCTGTGTGCAGACCATTTTTAATATAATGACAGTGGCTAAAACATACTGCTGGATTGCGTTTCTTTATCGAATTCTTTATCCAGACATCCTTCCTCTAGTGGCCTGGTGATCTGTATTTGACCAACATTTATCGTACTTTTGTTGCTATCTACAAACTGCCTTCATTTATAACAGAGTTGGCAATAGGCATGTTATATTGGTCATTTCTTACTCCCTCTCCCCTATAGCAAGTATGTCCTTGCTCAGAGCACTCATCGATTCTTCCTAGCTCTCTATTGCTTGCCTTGGAGCCCCATCTATAAAACGAGCAGATACAACTCTTCTATCTGTGGAGGCTGTTTAATCACTGAGAATAGTTCAAAAGCTAATACATGCCTCCACCCCTATCACTTGAACATGCCGGCAGACCCAAGTGTGTTGAATTGGGGGTCAAGATTTAATTGGCAAAGTCATCTTCCTCTAAGCCCCAAAAAAACTGCATTTCCCAAAGCTTCTTTCTCTCCTCTATCTCTCCATTGTGTCTCTTGCCTAAGGCATCCCGTTAAACATACAGAAATAAATAAAAATCTCTTTGCAGTCCCATTACTCTGATCTATTGCCACTGTCACATTCCTATTGTTTTGTCCCTTCTTTATCTCTTGCGTGAAAAATGTATATATGTATTTTTTTTCTAAACCTAGGACAGATAGGTCTTTTTATTCTGCTATCCTCCTGTAATTTTCACTGTCAGATGTTTGGGAAATGATTTGTATTTGGAAAGGAAGAAATCGAAATAAAGCCAAATGTGCGGAGAGCAGATGTCTCGCTGTCCTTAATGTGTATGTAATAAGATGGGAGTCTGAGGCACGGAGCCCAGAGGATTGGTAAAGTGATGGTCTCGCTCCTTGCCACCTCTCCAATTTTTCACAAACTCTCCAACTTCAGAGCACAATTTCCACCCATGTTTGCTGGCCCTGGGGGAAATGTACAAAGACCTGTATTCTTGCAAAGTGGTTTCATTTCTAACTTGGTGTGCACACCACTGGAATGTCTGAGGGACCGACCGAGTTGAAAGATACCTGATGATAAAATTCTCAGGTGGTGGTATTGTGCGCCCTTCAGGATGTACTATTTCTAATTTATTGATAGAAATATCTGAAACATTTTAAACAGTTTATTTTGTCCTGTATTTTGGGTTGGAATTAGGTTAGATTAGTGAATATCTGTGTTTTAGGGTCCCCACTTAGAGGTGTTTTTTTTTGATCAAGGAGGACAGCCTCCTGGGTCCACTTACATGATGGGGCCCATCAACGTGGTGTAACTATAGGGATAGCATCGGTCGTAGTTGTGACCAGGCCCCTAAGCCAGAGGGGTTCCCTGGCCCCCCCCCCCTCGCCAGGCTAAAGCTGACTTTTCTTCTTTGATGAGCTCCTTTCTCACACAGCATGGCGTGCGGTAGTGTGTGTATCTTGAATTATCCTCCCCTATCTCCTCCTCCCCTTTGGTTCCTCTGGTGTTCTGACGAGCCACGCTGTGTGAGGAAGGAGCTCATTAAAGAAGTACAGTCATCCAACTGTACAAGGAGGGCACTATTACCTTGTGGGGGCTCAAAGAAGGGCACTATTACCTTGTGGGGGCTCAAAGAAGGGCACTATTACCTTGTGGGGGCTCAAAGGAGGGCACAATTACCTTGTGGGGACTCAAAGGAGGGCACTATTACCTTATGGGGGCTCAAAGGGCAGCACTATTACCTTGTGCGGTTCAAAGGGAGGCACTATTACCTTGTGGCGGCACAAGGGGAGCTTATTACTTTTGGGGCACAAAGGGAGGTTATTACTAGGGCTCAAGATTTTTGTTTTACGGGGGCATAAAGAAGGTCACTATTACTGTGGGTCACAAAGGGGGCATTATTACTATGTGAGGTGCACAAGAGAATTTTTACTGTGTAGGAGCACATAGGGGCAGCTATGTCTCTCTCTCTCTCACACTCACTCACTCACTCACACACACACACACACACACACACACACACACACACACACACACACACTCAAGACAGAGTTTTGTATGACTTTACTTGGTGAAAACCACAAATAAGCTGCAGCTCTATATTAAAAAAAAGCTTGGTGGTGTGTTCTCAGACAGTAGTAGATTTTCTTGGGGCCCGGATTATCTACCCTCTCAGGGGTCTTATAACTATGGACCAGGCTTCTTAAGAACCCCAGTCAAAATGTTGTGGTTTTTTTTTTACCCACTTTATAGTTAATGTGTTCCAACATTGGATAAAGTTAGAGAATTATATCATATCCAGATACCCAAAAGAATGTTTTCCATTAACATGTATAGTAATATAGACAATGTCCATGAGAGGAATCTGTTTTATCCGTTCCTCTCTCGTTTCATATAATTATTTCTACACGTGATTGCGCTTTCATGGCGTTTAAGGGACATGCTGATAAGGTGATGTACACGGTGAAATGTGGGAGGTTTGTGTGTGTGTGTATATATGTGTTTTTGTCTTTAAACTGTTTCCTTCAGGTGTCATAACACCTCTCCACCAGCGCAGCAGATGAAAAGAGATCCATCTCTCCGCAGCCTGCCACTGACATTATAAATCAAGGAATGTTTGCGTAGGAACAGGCGCTTTTCCTTGCAGATAAAAGAAGACACTTGGAGAATAGAATGGCAAAGGGTTCCTTTTAACTCATTCACTGCAACTGTGCATTTCTGTATTAGAACTAGAATTGGGGGCAGAATTCGTAGAAAAAAGGACTCTTCATCATCGTACTATATTTAAGTGAAAGAAGGAAATTGCTATAAATCTCTAAAGTATGTAAATATTTGTGTCTCATTTCTTCCGCAGATTGTAGGACGTTATTATCTAACGAGAAAGTGTTACGTTTACAGTATCAACAGGGGTTCACATGTTTTATTTTATTTGTGGGAGCAGGAACCAGAAGAAACTTGCCATCTTGCCTTTTGGACATGAGTTGGGCCTTGTCTTTTTAAAATCCTCACTATTGTGCAGCGTTTTTACACCGAGCACAAGACTCATGATTTGTGTCAATGAAGTAGCCGTTACGGTCATGTAATTAGTATGTGAAAATCTCATGAGTGTACGGTAATATATAATTAGCTGTTATGGGGGCAAGAATTATTAGGAGCCAACAAAAAAGGGCAAACATGGTGAAGCCCTCACAGTTTTACAATTTATTTAAGTAACCACGACAGACCAGAAGTTTCTGTATGACCCGAACATTTTTAAAATATTGTGACATGCTTCTGTTCATAACGAAAGCTGCAACGTTTTACAGTCGTACGACGGATCCCACCGCCCCTGACGAACCACATTGACTTACAATGGGGTCCTCCGGATTCCGGCATGGTGTCTGTTGTGTAGACGGAAAAAAATAGCGATTCATGCAGCGCCATTCTTATTTCTTAGAACCCAAGTCTTTTATTTCTGATATAGGAGTCATAATATTTGTCATTGGCATCCATATGCCTCTTCTGTGTATAGATGTAATTATGTTGGCTTATTTTTCTATATAATTTCATTTTAATTGGTGTGTAGGAGTGAACAGGACTGCACAAAAATTAACCCAGCATGAATTTTATGATTTACAATAGTTTGTATTCCTATTACTCAGTACAATGGATGGATCAGTTACAATGGATGGATCTTGTATATGCATAAATGTTTTGTATCTTATACGTATGTACTGGTAGAAGACGGTTACAATTCTGAATCCTACAATATTTTAGCCTAAATATTCCATTTTTTTTTTTTACATGCTGCATCCTTCTTAAAGAGGACATGTGACTACATTTAGATTGTCGTCACCTTATAGATTTTGGCACTTTTTAACTTTATCTTTCTTATAGTCCGCCACAGTTCCTGTGATATCGGTGCCATTAGTTTTGGTGCCCCGATATGCAAAATGAGGCCTTTGACTGTCAAGTAGACGAATAACGCAAGGGGTAACCAGGGAATAATCACCTACTTGACAGTCAAAGGCCTCATTGGCATATCGGGCACCAAAACTAACGGCACTGATATCTCAGGAATGGTGGGGGCTAGAAGAAAAAAACAAACGTCAAAATCTGTGAGGTGCCGACAATCTCACCGAGATGTTCCAACGGAGGTGGGATATGTCAATAGGGATCAATGTATATATTCTCAGTGCCACATTTATAAGTTCATGCTGCCTTACACACTGGTGTATGCAAACATTCAATATATATATATAGATTATTATAAATAGCAATGTTTAGTAATCTTATAAATGTCAGGTTCTTTGCACAAATTTTGATCAAATAGTGTGAGCCCATCTGCCACGACAAGGCGACCTCATTCAAATGGGTCACTTTATTTAACATTATACCTGTATAACCTGAAACTAACCTTTCTCTTGGTCCTAAGCCTACGATATGTATTCAGGAAAGGTAGGAACCGGCTTTATACTATAGGTGGGAGGACTGCACCATCTTAGCACCCACTGAGTGCTCCTGCATCTTTGTGTTTGTTTCCTATTACATTGCAGTTACCGCAGAATTGCACCTGCACATTTATTTCACTTTGTTAGAAGGTGCTGACCAATGGCGTCGCTAGCACCGGGCTTTTGGGGCCCAAGCCCCAGATTTTTGACCTGTTGCCCCAGATCCCTGGGCGACTGCCGCGTAATAGCATGGCTATAGGGGTAGCAACGGGTTGCGACCGGGCTCCAAACCAGGGGGGCCCGCAGCCCCCCGTACCACGTCTATAAATAGTTATTATAGTAACTGGGGCCTATGTAATAAAATACACGGGCCCCTGTTACTATAGTGATAACAATATACTTACCCTCTTCGTTCCCGAGCGCAGCGGAGATCCTGACATCTTCCAGTGTCATGATGTCATGAAGCTGTGTGCCGCGCACAACGTCGCGACACTGGATGGCGTCAGGACCTCCAATGCGCTGCCGGAAAGGAGGGTAAGTATGAGGTTACTGTCTGCTGGGGCCCTGTATCTAGGCCTACCTTGTGGTAGGCTTAGATACAGGGTCTAACAGACAGTATCACACATGGGCCCTTTATCTAAGCCTACCAAATTTCTCGCTGTGTATCCCATATACTGTATATGCAGGATATTGAGGATAACTTATATAGCGGTTTATTAACCATAATCACAGGAATAAGTCTTGGCTGGCTCCTCGTGAATATCTCTTCTAGTAGACTGGTTTCTTTAATTGAAATAAATTCTGTAATCATTTTATGATGATTTTTAGTGTTCAAGAGCTCTTCAAGAAAGTTTTGTGCATAATGATTTTACGTACACTGACTCAGCTGCTACGTCCTTTGAAATTATTTTAAAATCTTGGCAACTATGAACTTGTAATTGTGAAATCTCATTCCCTTCTGCTCTGTGACACTACAGCTTGCTTCAGCTGCATACACTAAATTAACAGCAGACCAGACATCTGGATAATTGAGAAGGATGGCACCATGCACTAATGTACGAGTAACAGAAAGGCGCTGGCATCTTCATTTATGATCATTCGAGAATCTTAAGGGTGGGTTTACAACCTCATTCTCATGCACTGCCAAAAAAACAGTAGGGATTTTAGAATATGCCAAGAAAAATAAATTCTGCAATGTGCCCAGTCCGATACAGAGATTGCAGCATATTTCACCTATTTCATTTAAATGGATGAAGTCTGTGGCAAAATATGCTCGTAAATTCGAAGGTAAATACAAATATTATTGTGGATCCCACTTTGAACGTCATTATACAGTTTATATATAAATATAATCTGATTAAGAAATCCTTTGCAAATACTTTATTTATCCTGCACTGGTGCCTGTATAATTACCCAGAGCGTTCACAGGTCACCTGGTTGCTTTTGGAAACAGTCAGGCCCCATACACACGACCGTAGATTTTATACCCAATAAGGGACCCTTTCATTTCTATGGCCGACGGACACCTTCCCGTATATTTACGGGAAGGTGTCTGGGCCATAGAAAGTTTTCGTAAAAAATAGGACATGTCCTATTTTTTTATTTTACGGACCATGCTCCCATACATAATGGGAGCACGGCCCGCAAGTGCGGGTGACTGTCCACGGTCGGCCGTGCCTGTAATCACAGTAATCACAATGCTGTCGTGTACAGCATTTCCAGAAGAAAGGGTACATTAACCCACCTACCTACTGAGAGAGAGAAAAGGATCCTATATAAATAATCCCGACCATAACTGATCAGAATTATGACTATTATTAGGAGTCGTTTCAATCCTATACATTTACTTGACCAGGTTAAGCCATTCTAAACAGAATAGGTTTGTAGAAGAGACCCATTTTCTAAAAATAAGAAGTCTGGCAAGAAGAGGACTTCTTACTAATTTAATATGTTGGAGGGATGGAAAATTGAAAGCAGTGGTATCCCCCAAAACACACACAAATGGATTTAATGATACAGAGACATCTAATTTATTTCTGACCACAGATAACACATCAATCCAATAATCCCTAACCTGTTGACATAGTCATTTCCTTCAGATCAAACTAACCTCATTTGCCTTGCACAACCAGGAAAAGAACGTTGTCTAATTTTATGGGGAAAGAAAAAAAAGCGTTGGTGTATAGTGCAACCTGTAAATTAACATAAATTGTATTATTTTAGATTGGAAGGCATTTTGCCATATTTTATCGGAAAATGGCCCCAAATACCATTCCTAATGTTTTCTTGACTTGAATGTCACTGTAGGTCAAGAATAATCATTAATAAGCTTATATACGCCTGTGTACCTCCCTTCCTCAAAGTGTTCGACATCAAAAGATCCAAAATAGGAAATAATCTACTCTGAGACTCTTTGTTTTCTAGATATTGTCAGTTGCGACGCATCCTTATTTCTTTACCTAACAAGAGAGAGTGAAGTAACACGTGACTACAAACTCCGACTACACACAGGGTTTATTTGTAGACTGTGACACATAAGTCTGCATGCGAGCTGTATACAAGAAACAGTAGGATATTTTCAACAAATGGTATTTGCTAGATTTCTTTATTTTTTTTACGGTCCTTTGGAGCAAGAAAAAGAGTTAGGCCCCATGTACACGAACGTGCTTTTGCGGCCGCAATTCCCCCGAAAATCCACGGGAGAATTGCGGCCCCATTCATTCCTATGGGGCCATGCACACGACCGTGGTTTCAAGAGCCTTATTACGGCCGTGTTTTGCAGTCCAGGCTCATTGAAAATTTTGCGGGTGGCTCGCGGCTGACACTCCGCTGCCGGCCGATCCGAAAATCACGGCCGTGCACATGGCTACGGTCGTGTGCATGAGGCCTTAAATGGTTAGATCTGTGACATTCTTAGATTTTTGTGAAAGTAACACATTTTTACTTTTTCAGGTTGGATGCTTACTGTGATTTTAATTGAGGACTATTCATTCATCAACTTGTAAAAAATTGTTTTTAGCATGTAGTAATTGTTAGATTGAATTCACATTGCGTTTTCAGTGCCCACTTGGCGTATGTGCTAGGGAAAGCTCTCCGTGCATATGCCAAATGTATTCATAGGCCCATATTTACCCAACAGAGGATAAAAGTGTGTCCTTTTGGACTCGTTCGGGCTGGTATACATCGGATTACATATTTTTTTTAGTTTACGGAATAGCGTAGTCTGCTGCACTAATCTATACAGAGCTATCCCGCAAGTAACTGTATACCGCGTTCTGTACATTTTGTTAACGTGGGGGCCTATGATTGATGGATTCCACCGTATTCTTATACAGTGATAACCGTCGGAGGTATACTTCCGGAAATCCTTCCGGCGTATACCTCCAGCATACACTGCAAACACAGTGTGAATAGACTGTTGTAAATTTTCGGGAATGTAAATGTCATTAAGAGTCTTAGGGTCTATGTACTGTATGCCAAAGTCACTTATGTTCTTAATCTATGTAGACTCACCATATACAGATGTAGCCATCTTTATCTTGACTCTTAACGCATTAAATCCACAGTGGCAAGATTCTTTAACTTGACTTTTTCAATGACTTTTTCAATGGCCTTGGTTGTGTGATATCACGCTGCATCAAGTTATCAGTCAAGATAAACTTGGCTACATCTGTGGTCCAGTTTGCCTTTCTATAGTCTAGCACTCACACCCGGATTGCTCAGATATGGTTGTAACGCCACCAGACTGAGCACAGCAGAACTCACTGTGCCTGACATGCATTGTCATTGTGTCACGGTTGTTCTAATCACTGTATAAATGCTCCTTGTTGTTTCACCTCACACGGTCTTCTACTAAGGCTTTGTTCACATCTGCACTGGGACTCCGTTGATGAGTTCTGTCTGAGTTTTCTGTCAGGGGAACCCATGAACGAAATCTAAACCGATACAAACGGAAACCATAGGTTTGCATCACCGTTTATTTCAATGGTGATGTATCCGGTGTAAATGGTTTACGTTTGTCACCGTTGTGCAAGGGTTTTGTCGGAATCAATACCGCAGTCGACTGGGCTATTACTTATGTTAAAACAACGGAACCCTTACACAACGGGGACAAACGGAAACCATTTGCACCGGATCAATCACCATTGAAATCAATGGTGATGCAAACGGAAACCTATGTTTTATGTTTGTTTCAGTTTGGATTCTGTTCATGGGTTCCCCTGACTGAAAGCTCAGACGGAACCCGTGAACGGAGCCTTAGGCATCGTTCACATCTGCGTCAGGATCCCGTTCTGACGTTCTGTCGGAGCTCCCCGTCAGAACGGGACCCTGACTGAAACAATAGGTTTCCATTTGCATCACCATTGATTTCAATGGTGACGGATCCGGTGCCAATGGTTTCCGCTTGTCTAAGTTGGGCAAGGGTTCCGTAGTCGACTGCGCTATTCATTCCATCAAAACGACGAAACCCTTGCACAACTGAGACAAACGGAAACCATTGGCACCGGATCCGTCACCATTGAAATCAATGTTGATGCAAACTGAAACCTATGGTTTCCATTTGTGTCAGTCAGGGTCCCGTTCTAACGGGAAGCTCCGAAGGAACGTCAGAACGAGACCCTGACGCAGATGTGAACGAATCCTTACTTGTTTAATGGCCAGTTTCTATATCTGATGTAGTTTATTGCATAGTTACAATTAGATTTTTTTTGTTCTGTTCTTTGATAAATTATGTATTCTTCTCCATACCATGAATGTCCATCAAATAACTTTATGGTTATGGGTGTGTGTTCATTACACAGACTAAAGATTCCTACAAATATCTCCAAATTCGAAATATTAAATGACTGCAAAAACACAATAGAAATGTGATGCATTAAGCTTTATTTTATCAGCCATTCAGGAATACGGTGACATTTTTTTTTTTTGCTCTATGGTTGACAGATTACATGGATGGACACATATCATGGATAACATTCATGATTCTTTTAGCAAGAATTATCGGCTGCTACTTTTGATGAGGCAAAGGTTCCAGATCTCTGGACATTGTACAGACAGAGCATTAGTTATCCCAAAAGAGTTAAGCGTATCTTGAGCCATCTTAATCTTAACAATACTTAACAGTACTAAGAAATACAGCTTAGTAAATTGATCCGTTATATCTTGTATGGTCTGAGAAATCAATTTGGGTTAATCCACTGTGTATCATTTACCATGCTAGGTCCTAGATATCCAGAAGAATGTACCGAATACAAAACTGAGTTTATACTCTACCATGAGGACATTGTCTTTTTCCTTGTCTGATACTCCACACCCCAAAAGTAAACTGACTGCCTAATTATGGTCAACAATCACATTTCTCATGAATGGATGGGCCGTGGGGCCTTTTGTTGTTAGGGTTCCTTTCAAGATAATGAGCAGGCTAGATGGCCTGACTATTCTTAAATTGTTTTGCAGTATTATGTGGCTATATAGATATACACAGTTCAGCCATAACATTAAAGTCATCTGCCTAATATTTCAGAGGTCCCCGTCTGGCACCAAGATGTTAGCAGAAAAACCTTTAAAGGGAATGTGTTGCTAGAAAGTATTTTTTTTTTTTTCAGTTAAACAATTAGTATTTAAGTGATTACACATTGTTTTAATTTTTTACATTTTTTCACAAGTCAGGAAATATTATAAATTAGATTCTAATTGATAACATTTCCATGTGCTGGCCACTAGAGGGAGCAGTTTCCAAAATTGCAGCATGGTCACTGTGGTAAAGCAACCTCATTGGTGTATGCTGCAAATTTGGGGTGGACACACTCGCTCTAGTATCCTCACACAATCCCCCCTCCCTTCTTCTGGCTAGTGCCAGGAGAAGGAAGGGTTTAAATGTCTTCAAACCTCCTACACTGTGTGCCGACATTTTCTGAGCGACTGCACAGTGCTAGGAGGATTAGATACAGGGCTCAGCAGACAGTATCACACGAACATAATACACACAAACATAATACACACGAGCATAATACACATGAACATACACGAACATAAATTACCTTCTCCTGCCTCCGCTGGTCTACGCTCCTCTTTCTTGCGCCTTCGCTTCGTTGAACATATGGCCGGAAGCCACGGCCGGAAGTCGTCATCTTACTGTCCAGCAGCGGCTTCCGGTCCACGTGAAAATGGCGCCGGATTTCGCTCTACGAATGAGCTTCGTTTTGGTCTGTGTGGGAGTGGCGCATGCGCCGTTCCCACACAGACGGCGCACGCAACTGAGAATGGAACGGCTCCCGTTCGCATTCTCTATGGGGTTGTATGTGCCATATTCCATCACTGTATGTGTCGTTAATCGACACATACAGATATGAAGAAAAAAAAATGTCAGCCCCCATAGAGAAGTAAAAGTCAGAAAATATTAAAAAGTAAAACATGAGAACACAATTAAATAACATTTTTGAAAATATTATATTAAAAGCAATATGATAAAAAAATAAAATAATTCATGACACCTTCCCTTTAAGTCCTGTAAGTTGTGAGATGGGACCTACATGGATCAGACTTAATTTTCCAGCACATCCTAACGGATGCTCGATTGGATTGATTTTTGGGGAATTTGGAAGCCAAGTCAACATCAGGAACTCTTTGTCATGTTCCGCAAACCATTCCTGAATAATTTATTCAGTGTGGCAGCTATCCAGCTGAATGAGGCCACTGCCATTAGGAAATACTGTGGCCATGAAGGGGTGTACTAGGTCTGCAACAATGATTAGGTATGTGGTACGTGTCAAAGTAACATTCACATGAATGCCAGGACACTAGGTTTCCCAGCAGAACATCGCCCAGGAAATTAGACTGCGTCCACCTGCTTACCTTGTTTCCATAGTGCATCCTGGTGCCATCTCTTCCCCATGTAAGTGACGCACATGCACACTGCTGTCCGCATGATTATGCTCACGGGCACATTGTATGTTCTTTAATCAGTGGACAAGGGTCAAAATGGGCACTAGGATCGGTCTGAGGCTGCGTTGTATTGCGTGATTTGACACCTTTCTATCATAGGCTGCAGTAACTTTTTCAGCAATTTGTGCTACAGTAGTCCTTCTGTGGGTTTTGACCAGATGGGCTAGCCTTCGCTCCCCACATGCATCAATGAGCCTTGAAAGCTGGTTCACCGGTTGTCCTCCCTTGAACCACTTTTGGTAGGTACTAACCACTTCACACTGGGAAAACCCCACCTGACGTTTTGGAGATGCTCTGACCCAGTCGACTAGCCTTCAAAATTTGGCCCTTGTCCAAGGCGCTCAGATCCTTACGCTTTCCCATTTTTCCTGCTTCCAACACATCAACTTCAAGAACTGACTGTTCACTTGGTGACTAATAGATCCCACCACTTGACGGCCACCATTGTATCAGGATAACCAATGTAATTCACTTCAACTGTCAGTAGTTTTAATGTTCTGGCTTA